>NC_046167.1:50189450-50498200 GCF_011064425.1 Rattus rattus | reverse complement strand
CTAGAGCAGAGGACTTATCTCTTTTATCCATATCTCCTCGATGTCTGGACATGGTCAGGCACAGAGTGGGAGCTCAGAATATCTAGTAGTATTTGGTACTGCCTTTTCTGATGTGCAAAGAAGACACCTGGGCCCTACTTTGATTCTACCCAGTCTGAAAGTGACAGTGTCTTCTGGGACAGTCTTAAGAAATTGGTTGTTAAGTGGCTTTCGGTAGTTCCATTTTTTAAGCACTTAGAAAGAGGGGTTTTGGGAGTCTGATAAAGTGTCCTGATGTCTCAGAGACTTGGTGCTTACCTGATGTGGTTTCCATACAGTTGTGTGGTCTTGAGCCATCATCAGCATCCCTCAGGAGCCCAGCATCATCTAGTGCCATAGTAAGTCATTTCTAATGTCTCTTAGCCCAACATCTCTGTGTCGTCTTTCTTCACCAGTTGGCTTCTTGCTCCTGTTACAATGTCTTTAGGACAGAACATTGAAAACTTTATGGGGCTGATGACTCAAGGTGAGAGTTAGGACATAGAACCAGCAAAAGTGAGCAACTATTCCACATGAGCTATATTGGAACATCAGGAATGAGGGCGAGTGAGGAGAGAGGACAGAGCCAAAGAACTCAGGCAAGCTTTGGATGGTGCAGTCTCTTGCTAGAGGGTTGGGGTGGATTATTCTTCTGTTTCTTGCTGTTTCCTGGAGTAGGTGTGCTCTAACAGGTGTGCCCAGTGTGGTGGTGGATGAGAGGGTTTCTTTCTAATTCACGACATTAAAACCTCCTTGCTTAGAACCTTGCTCACCCTGACCTTACCCCGCTTAACGTAATACCTACACAGAATTTGCCTTAGGATTATTTATGAAGAAAGGCTTTACCAAGCAAACCGTCAGTGAAGGCAAACTACAGGTGAATATGCTAAAGAATTTAAAAGAGAGAGACATTCTAGAGACTTCAGAATATTTCATGAATAGAGAACCCGAGACTCACACGATCTTAGTTGAGAATTTCAGGGAAATGATTTCTGTGCTCAAACGGGCTCTAACTATATTAGTGTTCCTTTGAAATGTCTACTGGGGCACCATTGTGACACATTTATGAAGTGCCACTTTGGAAGCACCTGGTCCTTATAACTGTGACTATGTGATGCTGGTGCCTTGGACACCTTACATAAGTGCTCTACCACTGAACTGCATCTTTAGCCCTAAAACGTTTCTAGTACATAAATCTATTATTGAACTTCTAAAGTTAGGGTCTGGAGTGCCAAGGCCCTGCATTAAGGTAGACGTGCTACAAGGTGCTGGAGCCTTTAAGAGGTGCAGCCTGGTAGAAGTTCCTCCACAGGGACTAGAGAGACTCCTCTCTTGTTCCTTGCTTTTGCTTTCTTGCTTTGAGTAGAGTTGGTCATGTGGTTTACTGCTGTGATTTGCTGTTTGCATGCATCCTCCAAAACTACCATCCTTCTAAACATGCACTAATATGGGGGCCAAGACAACTCTTTGCTCCCTCGAGTCTGTTATCTCCATAATTGTTGTATTTGCTGTTCTAATAACAGAAGGGTGACTGACTCATCAAGCATGATAGATGTGGCCTAGCTCAATGCATTTTCTGAAATCTATGGAGCCATCTTACCACTAAATGGAGGGAATGGTTAAATGTGTGCCTCCTTCTCTCCTCTCTAACATGGCTTTGCTCTGATGATAGCCCATCTGTGTTAAGAACTTCAGGTCAACCTATGAGAAGAGATGATCAAAAGGACATATTTATTTCTGTGTTAAAGAACACCCGGAATTTAAGTTTAAATTTAGTACGATGTGAGTGTTTTGTAGATGTTTTTATTTTTACTTTTTTCTTCCAGGGCCAACTCTGCAGGGCAGAGACTCAAGGAAAGGCATGTCAAATACCCTGCATCAGCATAATAGCTGGAAAGAAGGCAATCTTAGACAATCACTAGTTAACAAAAGCTCAGAATACCCAAGATACAAAACCACAGACCACATGAAGCTCAAGAAGAAGGAAGACCAAAGTGTGGTCCTTCAGTTCTTCTTAGAAGGGGGAATGAAATATTCACAGGAGGAAATCCAGAGACAAAATGTGGAGCAGAGACTGAAGGAAAGGCCATCCAGAGACTACTGCACCCGGGGATTCATCCCATGTACAGTCACCAAGCCCATTGCAGATGCCAAGAAGTGCATGCTGACAGGAGAGTGATATAGTTGATCCCTGAGAGGTTCTGCCAGAGCCTGACAAATTCAGAGGCAGGTGCTTGCAGCCAACCATTGGACTGAGCACAGGGTCCCCAGTGGAGGAGTTAGAGAAAGGACTGAAGGAGCTGAAGGGCTTTGCGACCCCATAGGAAGAACAACAATGTCAACCAGCCAGACACCCCAGAGCTTTTAGGTCTAAACCACCAACCAAAGAGTACACATGGTGTGACCCCTGACTTCAGCCACATGTGTAGCAGAGGATGGCCTTGCCTGGCATCAGTAGGAGAAGAAGCCCTTGGTCATATGAAGGCCTGTTTCCCCGGTGTAGGGGAATGCCAGGGTGTTGAGGAGGAAGTGGGTGGGTGCTTCCTATAAGCAGAGGGAGGGGAGATGGATAGGGGGTTTCCAGAGGAGAAACTGGAGAAGGAGATAAGATTTGAAATGTGAATAAAGAAAATATCCAATAAAAAGGGATTTTATATTTCTTTCTAAGAGTTTGGATAGAGTGGAGGGTGCTATCTGCTATGAGACTAAACAAAGAGAAAATGATTCTATGTGTTGGAAGTCACTATCACTTGTCAGGAAACTCTAATGAGGAGGGACTTGGATGAACAGAAAAGTAGTATTTTGGTGGCATCGGGGACTCTACTATGGTGCTGGCATCTGAAACCTTGATGCTTTTGGTCTGGTACTCTTGGTGTTTGACGTTCATCAAGGTTTGTTGGGTGACTCTCTGACTGTGAAAGTGAAAGCTAGCAGACACTTCAGAGAGAGGTGGCACAGAAGAATCAAATGATTTGTCCTGGGCACTTCTGGTAGCATTTCTCTGTGCTTCTTACTACCCAGGCTCATGTCAGAGGCCCTAGACAGGTGAGACATGTCCACCCAAATTAGTGGGGACTGTGGCTCTGATGCTCTTCAGCTTCCTCTTCAAGTTCTGTCTGGTAATCAGCATACTTGAGAGTCTGGCCAAGTCAAGCCCCACTGTTCTGTCCTCTATAGCCCACCTCTCTGGACCTGGGAGGCTGCATGCGAGGATGGTGAGCAGGCCACAGTCGTGTTGCTTGTCCCTAGCCAACCTTCACAGGGAAGCCCTTTATCCTGCATTGTAGGGGTTGAGGGAGGCATTCACACTTCTCACTCTGTGGTTTTGGTGAATGGTTTCATAAAGCTAGGACTTATTTCTGGAAAATGCTTAGACAAATGAATCTAATGGCACTTCTATCTATCTATCTATCTATCTATCTATCTATCTATCTATCTATCTATCTATCGATCTATCATCCAAATCTATGCAACCCATTCTTAGTTAATGTACTTCTGAAGTATGAACATAAGTTAGCAACACTATGTATCAAATGTCTTCTATCAGCTCTCAAGAATGGAAAGAAAATTACATTGGAGATAAAGTAACAATGGCCCTGATACTTGTTTATTTTAAAAATTTAAAAATCCCATTGGCTAATCATATACATATACATATACATATACATATACATATACATATACATATACATATATCATGTATATATACATATGTATGCACATGTACACACACATATACATACTCATACATATATACATATTCATATATACATATATTCATATATACCTATATACACACCCATAATTAGTAAGTGAAATCAATTACTGAATTTTAAGACTGCCTATACATTTTTAAATAAAGTGAGTTCGACATCAAATCTTCTTGAAGGAGGTAGGGTGCCTGTCTGGATAGACTTAACTTCCTTTCAAGCCATCAGAATACTTAGGATGCCGATGCTCTTGATTGAGATCTCAGGATTTTGTTTAGAATGTGGAAATACTTTTGCAATCTCAGTGGTTGGATTTTGGTTTCTGACTGTGAAGCAAGTTCTATGAGGATGGTTATGGAACTGAATGCTGGTACCAGGCAGCAGAAAGCAGAAAACCAGCTACTCCTCACCTGGAGTCACCGTTCTCCTGACTGTTTCCGTCTCTGTGTCACTCCCACCACCTTAGGTCACCGTTAGCATCCTTTTCCTTAGCACAAAATCAAATGTGCTAAGTGGTCACTATACTCTTGCTTTTAGGTTATAAACATTATCTGGGGAGCTCATGCCAAACACCTTGTGTAAACTCCCTGGGACGTTGTAAGATCTAATCGGAATAGGAAAGCAGACAGGAACATACACTGTCGCTGGGGATGGAGGGCTGTGATGATGTCCAGCTATCTTTGCGGCTTTGTTTATTCTAAATTGGAAGAAAACCAGAAGATTCTGGGAATTTCAGGATGATTAGGAAATAAATGTCAGTATTTGGTCAGTCTCAGACATTAGTTAAGTAAAGTTTTTCTTGTTATTTGGACATTTTAAATGATTATAACCATTCTTCCTTCTTCCAAAAGAAAATTGATGCTATTGAGTCTTTATCATCTTTTCCTCATTTATTGTTATTATAATTATCTGTTCATTGTATGTATCTTATAATTCTCTGTGCATTGTATGTATCTGTTAAGTGTATGAGTGCATTAGCATGCATGTGCACATGTGTGGAGGCCAGAAGCCGATGTTGAGTCTCTCCCTCAATTGCACTTCACCTTGTTTTGTGAGGAAGAGTCTCTCACTGAACCCAGAGATCACACATCAGGCTAGACTGACTACCCAGGATGACCGGGCGATCCTCTGTTACGATCTCTCCAGCATCTACCTTTATACTGCATGCTCACACAGCAGTGACCTTAACAACTCAACCATCTCCCCAGACCTACTGATAATTTGAGACAAGATCTCACTATGTATGCAGAACTGGCCATAGATGTATATAGCCTCCTATATCACTGGGATTACAAATGTGTGTTGCCATGCCTGGTTTCTTTTCCTCACCAACAGTTTTCATTTAGAAAGAAACTTTCTGTCGATTAACTAGCCCAGTTAATTAACCTAGTTATCTGCCTCACCCGCTTCTCTGCTTCTCAAGTTGGTCGTCAGCCCGGTATACCTCCATTCCAGGTACGCTACCAGGTTCTCTGCACGTATCACATCAGAAGGTGGTCAGACCAAACTATGGTGATTTTAGCTACAAAGATTATGTGTCTGTGTATCCCTGTGAGAGTTTGAGTCCTTTGAACTGTCCTTTCCTGGGTATGGTAATGTTTGTGGTCCTCCTCTGTCTCCCTTTCTCTTGGCTTTTCCTTTCTAAAGCCCAGTGTTCTATCACTGTTACTATTGTCTTGCCCTTAGTAACAGTTCTTGAACCACAACTTCCAAGTTGCAACAGACATCCTCACATTTATTCTGTTTATAGCCCTGTATTAATCTAATTTCTGTTGCTATGATGAAATATCCATGGCTGAGAACTTCATAAAAAAGGAAGTTTTGTGAAGTTGAAATTCCTTGGAAAACCATGGGGCTCAGCTGATTCTGTGCCTAAGGCTCCCCTGGCTCTGTCATGGCACAGTAGATAGCATCATGGTGATAGCAAGTGTGAGAGCGAGTCAGAGAGGGGAGGGCAAGGCTTTTAATATAGCTTCTCATGAGAACCACATTACCTCCTTAATGAAGCCCCACTACACCTTGCCTCTTAAAGTTTCACCTGCATCCCACATCACCTTAGTAGGATTGAAGCCCTGCTTGACCTACAACAAGCCTTATGTTTGTAAGTACTTGCCAATATTTTGCTTAGAAGTATTTGAGCAGTTTCAAATACCACATGCCCCAGGACAGAGAAACATCTGCTTTTCCTCCTCAGCCCTTTTATTTGCATGAAGAATGACACATTTTCTAATTTAATAGCCCAAGAGTCTTGATGACAATACTATACCAAAACTGAAATGATAAGACACTTTGAATCAGCCTTCTGACTCAAAATGATTTCTCAATCACATTCTTGTTAGCAGATATTTCCACCCAGCCATCCACTCACCTATCTTTCCACCTATCCTCCCACTTACCCATTCTTCCACCCACCTACCTGCTCATCCATTGTTCCATCCATCCATCCATCCATCCATCCATCCATCCACCCATCCATCCATCCATCCATCCATTCATCTGTCCATGCATCCATTCATCCATCTGTCCATCCATCCATCCATCCATCCATCCATCCATCCATCCATCTGTCCATGCATCCATCTGTCCATCCATCCATCTATCCATCCATCCATCTATGCATCCATGCATCCATCTGTCTATCCATCCATCCATCCATCCATCCATCCATCCATCTGTCTATCCATCCATCCATCATCCATCCATCCATCCATCCATCTGTCTATATTCCTACACATATGGAAACTAACCTGCCTATCTCTTGCTTGTGATTTCAATTTAACACTATTGTTATTTTGAACTTGATAACTATTTGTTTGGGAAGCGTCCAGTCTGTTGTCAGATGTTGAACATCAACACTGTATTCTACCGCCCACTGGGGTCTGTTAGCACCTCCACCCTCAGTTGTAGCAACCAAAAAACTTTCAGGCATTATGGTACTTCCTGTGGAGCTAATCCACCCCCTTCCCTCTCGAGACTCACTATTCTGTTGCCAACACTTCTTCATATAAATTCCAAAAAACTGTTGAAGATAGCTATCATTTAAATCTAAATGTTTTATCAATGTATTTCCAAATTAGTCAATGTTTTATAGGTAATATTCAGAATTCTCACGTGCGTTAAAAAAAACTAGTTAAATGAATTGCTAAACTAAGAACTTCACTATTTTCTACCTAGATGATTCAGTGGCCCCAGAGATGTGCCCGGCAGAGACTGAAAGACAGTTTACAGGGTGTCGATCTCTCTCTGTTTCTCGGCTTCTGCCTCTATAGCTCTGTCTCTGTCTCTTTGTTTCTTTGTCTCAGTTTCTTTTTCTGCTCTGTCTTTACCTCTCTGCCTCTCTGCTCCCCCCCTCTCCTGTCCCACTCCACCTCTTAATATTTATTTTCCTGACTCAGCCTCTTTAGCACTGGGATTACAGGTGTGTGTCACTATGCTGAGCTGAGCACTCTTTGATTTTCTAAGCAATAACTGTAATTCTCTCTTAGGGATGATGCATGTATGGAACAGAGTGTTTACTGTCATGGCTGCCTGCTAGCTCTGAAACATAGTCCCATATCTTGCCATTGGGGGAGCCAATGGCAAGATCTGCTTAAAGCCACGTTTCTACAAGTTGAAATTCATTTGCTCCCCTACCACCCCTTGGAAGCTTTCTCATCTGTTCTGCAAGGCACCAGTGACACTCTTGTTTCATTTTGTCAGAGAACATTATATAGTCCATTTTTCACTAAAAAAAAAATAAGCAATGAAGGAAGCTTTACCCTGTAAATAAGTTCCTCTTCGAGAAAGGGCAGAGTTCATCTCATAAGTGTGCAAACCCTGATCAGGGAGGAGACTATAGTCTTAGAGACTAACTTCTAGATGGTGAGATGGAAAAAAAAAACCAAGAGATTGGTCAGAAAAACTACAAGGAGGTTTGAACTTAAAATGCTTAGACAGTCACTGGGTCAGAACCCCATGGCTTTGTAGATACAGGACAGACAAGACAGGATCCCTGCTGTCCAGGGCACTCCACAAAGCTACAGATAGTACAGGCTGGGAGAGGGGCAGGGCCAGCCCAGGGCAGACAATGGCCCAGGGCTACAGGCAAACAAATGTTTAGATAAGTGGAACAGTTAATAAATGTCAAGGTCATACAATTCAGTCCTAGGGACATTCTGTACATTCTTGCTCTAAACTCTACAGTAAGACAAAACCCAAGTTGGTTTAAGTACCATTCTTTTTTATTTTTAAATTGACTTCATCATTCATTTTAAAAAGATTCATTTATTTGTTATACATAAGTACACTGTTGCTGTCTTCAGACACACCAGAAGAGGGCATCAGATCCCATTACAGATGGTTGTGAGCCACCACGTGGTTGCTGGGAACTGAACTCAAGACCTCTGGAAGAGCAGTCAGTGCTCTTAACCACTGAGCCATCTTTCTAGCACATAAGTATCATTGTTATAGTCAGGAAACTGTGCTTCCTGTAGGGAGACCACAGCTGTGTTTGTTGCCTGCCTGGCTGCCTGCCTTTCTCTGTCTCCCTCATATTTTCATCTCTGTCACATCTGGGAACATCTCATCTAATGACCCAGAGTTACTATAAACAGCACTATCACCCACCTGTCAGTAATTAATTGAGGTGGAAACATTATATCTAGGCAGCTGCTTTGCACTTTAGAACAATTACAAAATTATTTTAAAGTGTTCATATTTAATAACTAACAATAACAAAACTGTGTGCCATTCCCAATCAGTATTGTCTTGTTTAAATCTCTGTCAGTCCCGAAGTCAATGGTATTCTTATCTCCAATGTATGGCTGGGGCTGAGGCTCAGATCTGTTAATCTGCTTACAGTCATATAGTTAGTGGCAGCAGCCCGTCTCCCCCCTAAATATATGGTCTCTGTTCTTATGCTCCACAGACTCTTGGGATGGAGGGCTGAAATATTCTAGGTTGTTTCTAATTTTACATCTACTTTAGGCATCAGATACAAATGCCATTTGAGATACACATTTCAAATTATTGAGTTTACTCAGCCAAAGGCAATCAGCACCCAGGTTATGTGGTGGAGCTGCTGTTCATGGACAGTGCTGAAGCAAAGCCATTTCAGTTATTTAGCAGGGTGGTGTGTTATCAGGGTATCACCTGGGTAAAAGGAACCATTGCTTACAGATGTCACTTAATGCTACCTCAAGTAGTAGGCTGATGCATTTATATATTGCCTTGACCAAAGCCTGCCTAGCGGTAGGCACTTGTGCAAGCTGGGAAGTAGTACTCTTAGCACTCTAAGATGCTGGCACACACAGATATAGAAGGGCTGAAGAATCAGAAACAAGCAGGGAGTAATGATCTTCCCACACAAAGTTCATATAGCCTTTGTGTGTATAAGGTTGATTTCTCCGTGCCCCTGGGATTGCCTAGACACCTATATGTAGTCATGTATATTCAAGAAGCCTGCACCCCTTCCAGCTCCACCTGATTTTTTTTTTTTTTTTGCCTGCTGAGTAACCTAGGTTGCTAGTTCCATGGATTTGGTTAAGTAGGAGCTCAAGAAGTTGGCACTACTGAGGAGGGCAGAGCTGGGAATCCTAACCCACTTTCTCTGGACAGAGCTAAGCAGGCTGCACCCCTCATTTACTGGTTTCAGTTCTTGGAGGCCTGCCCAGAGTCTGGAGGACCTGTGATACTCCCTGTCCCTGCCTTTCTGTCCCATAGGCTCAGAGCTTTATGCTCCAGAACCCTGGAATTCTAATTGGGGAATAGCCCTGGTGAAGCTAGCCTCTCTAACTCCTTTGTTCTGCCCTTTACCTGGAGCAACTGTGGGACAGGTACATAGTTGGTTAGTTAGAGACAGTCATTCCAAATTGTGTCTTACCTTGTGCCTGAATTCTTAAGGCTGGGACACAGGAAAGTTTGCAGATAGCTCAGAGCAGACCATGGGGGACTAACTCTGGTTTGTACTCAGATATGGGGAAAGTCAAAGCCTTGATATTTCCAAATATTTAATATTTCTGTTTCTGCAGACTGGAGACCCAGAAGAGCAGAGCTTGGTGGTGGATATTCCTGATTCTGGTGTGGAGTCTGTTGCAGGACAGAGACCAGCAGAGAGGATAAACTGAATCTCGCAGAAAGCCTTTCTGCGGTGCCCAAGGCTAAGGTGACTTCTGGTACCTTTTAGAAGTAAGAATAGAGATTTCTCCTTTGGTGTGTTTTGTTTTATGCTTATCCAGAAATAAAAGTAACTTTAAAATTACACTGTGGCAAATGATCACAGTAGAGATTTTAAAAACAGCATGGGGAGCTATAAGAACATTAACATGGCTTGAACTTTTGCTTCCCTGTGCTAGTAGCTGTCTGTCAGCAGCTGCTAATCTTGAATTCTCCTTGCATGCTCCTTGTTCCATTGCTAACATCTTACCTACAGGTCTTCCTTCTCATTCTTTGTGTTCATGCAACTAAGGAGAGTGTTTCCACGCATGCACCAGACAATGTACACAGTATGATGAAGGGGAATGTAGCCATTTGCTGTATCTTCCCTTTCTGGTAGCTTCCCCTTCAAATCAGTAGTTACAGGTCTAAGAGAATCCCTTCCCCCAGAAATATGTGGTAAAGCGCATGTGGTAAATACACAACTTCCCCTCCCCCCGATTTTGAAATATCTATATATGCATAAAAGCTTATCTCTGGACCCGAGATCCACATCTGGATACTAAGTTTATTCCTGTTCCATAAACATCATTTGCATAAGGCTGTAAAGCAATATTATTTTAGAATAAGTTTAAACATGAAACAATATTCTCTATGTAGTGAGCGATTCTGCCCTGTGGCTTGATGCTGGGTGCTCAAAAGGCTTTGGATTTCAGATTCTATTAGGTTGGGGATGCCTATCCTGTACATGGCTTTTCACCTATCTTCCTGTCTAACCAAAGAAGCTGCAAAGTCAGTGTGCTTCTCCCTAAACACTTTGCATGCAGGTATGTCATTATCTAGTGTGCAATATTTATTTTCCTTCAGAGGTAAATTTTGCATACAATCTGTGTCTATGACTCTGAGCATATCAGTTGATGAGTTTTGATAAAGGTAGCTTTGATAAAGGTTCCCTGCCCAGACAGAATATACAGAATACAAAGGGGACCCTCCCTGCTCTTCCTAGTCATCTCTTTTCCAATCTCACCCCAAATGACCTTGGAATTTTTCCCACTGTGGATTGGATTGCTTTTGTTGGATCTAGAACTGCCTTGGTGTGTGTGTACAGAAATTATTTTATTTTTGAGTGAACTGTCTTTTGCACAGTGTGACGCTCTTCAAAATCCACCAGACTGTTGCAATATCATAAATGTCCTGCCCTGAGCAACATTTCATTTTGTGAGTATGTGAGCTTCCGTCTGTTTACTTTCCTGTGACAGGCATCTGGGTTCGCTCCAGATTTGGGGCGCCATCTAGAAAACAGCTCTACAACTCTTCTTTACACAGCGTTTGATATTTTGCCACCACATTTCATAAAAAATAATTGTTCAAGAATATCGGTTAATATTTAGGTTTCTCTCTTCTCCTCTCGTTTTGGTCCACTGTGAATGAACATTGTTATGATTGGCTTAAAGTCTGGAATACCCTGGGTACTGCTGACTGCGAGCTGCCCAGGGTGATGACAAGGTATCTTTGGAGGGACATTTCCAGGATGCTTGGCAGAATGGCAGTCACTGACGTCCCAACCAGGACCTTGGGAGAGACTTTGTCTTAAACTTCCACTGCAATTTATACCAGGACCATGACATAGTTCTTTACCAAATCTCATTGAGATTTGCATCAGGACCTATGCAAGCTTTTCCAGGTTCCATTGTCCTTCCTACTGGGATCACGAGAGAATTCTTTACTAACTTTCACTGATGCTACCACTAAGGGCCGCAAAAGAGTTTGACATACACCCCTGCCTGAACGTTGCCATGTTTTTATGTGGGTGTTATGCATTTATGGGGGTAATATCTGATCTGGACTTTACCCATCTTCCTGACAACAGGGGAATTGAGCATCTTTTGCACCTGGACATGTGTTGTGATGTCATCTCACTTCCACGGCCTATGATGTCATCTCACTTCCATGGCCTGTTTGCCCTTAGGGTTCTGTGTCCACCTTTACAATTCATGAAAGCCCAGTATACAGTATAGACACTTCCCTTTCTTTGTGCATAATTCTCCTTAGGCGCCGCAGGTATTTGGTGCCAGAGGATTCTGTCATCTGCATTTATTTGTGCAGTCAGTCTTCCATTCACCATGGAAAGCTCATAGGCAGCAACCTAGTCTACAGAAGTTGCTAGTGGATTACAGACTTTTAAGTAATTATAACAGAGCTTATAGTGGACCAAAATAAAATAGAACGAGAGAAGAAGAAAGAGGGAAACATAAATTACAGTCAAAGATATTCTTAAAAATGTGAGTGTGTCTGTACCAAACCTGTACAGACTTTTTCTAAGAGTAACAGCTATAAGCACAGCGTTTTCATTGTATGAGCACTCCAAGTCTGTCAGAGGGGAGGGGAAGCCCTGGGAAGGCTGTCCATGGGTTCTGTGTGAACTCCAGCTCTTTTGTGTAATAGATCCGAGCACCTGTCTGTTCTATTTTTTGCAGTGAATCCTGAGCACAGTCCCACAAGGGCATCAAGAAGGGTCTCAACTCCCCCCTTATGTAGCGAACTTCTTCTATCATGAAATGTGCATATTTATTCTGTAACACTATATTACATGCAAACTCTACAAAGCTTACTTCTGTTTCTCCTGAGCTCACCCCCCCCCCAACCTGTTCACTCTGAAATACCCATCTAAAGCTTGCTCAGGATTATTACTGTCGTTACCTTATTTCCATTTAAGCTTTTGCTTCCTTTCGTGTTTGCTTTATGCCTAGTGTGAGGGGTACCCGAAATGTCTCCACCAGATGGATCGCTATGTGTGCCAGCATCATTTGCTCAATAAACCCGCCTCTCCCCACTGCACTGGAACACCAACTGTGTCCCTATTATGCTTTTGTATCAACTGAGATCTGTTCCTGGCTTCTCTGTTTTGTTTCTTTAATCTGCTGTCTCTCTCAATGCCAATGTTATTTTATTTTGGTTATGGGTTATAGCGACTTTCTGCTGTGTCTTAGTAGTAAAGAAGGTCAGGCCTCACACTTTTACTTGGCTCACCAAACTTAAAACTTTTTTCTTGTTACTTGGGGGAATTATTTTTGCATATGAATAGCAGGATTGTTTTATTTAATGAAACTTCCCCTAAATCCAATTGTGTTGCATACTATTTTTTTAAAAAGTGAATTGACATTTTATAACACCAAACCTCTATTGCAGTAACACTCTGTTTCCCCCTTTGTTTGAGACATTGTTTTGTATTGTTCAATAAGATTTTACAGTTTTCTTCATATAGCATGAACAGTGTTTCTTATTGAATTTTAAACTACTTTATAGATTTGGTCCTTGTGACGAATACAGCATTTCCCCCCAGTGCCCATTTTCATGGATTTATTAGCTCATAAATGTGTTATTAACTTTTGTATATTTACTTTAGAAACTTCTTGATTTAATTTGGATACCTCTCCCCCCAACAGGAATTGTGGATTTTGTGTGCACAGAATCCTATCTCCAGCAGAGAAAGAATCTATGAAGTCATTCTGCAGTATTTCTGTGGACTGTGCTCTTATTTCCTGGGCCAGGCCGTGTTGAACTGCACTGGTGTTTGTGAGAATCCCTGTAGGCTCCTGTTGTTAACTGGAATAGGTTTAGTCCTTTTCCAACGCTCTAGAATGCTGCTGGGGTTTATGGAAGTGTCTCCTATTACACATTGAGCATTTTGGCCTGATTTAACTGGTCTGACCATCCCACTGACAGGCAATTGATTCCTTCCTTTCTATTTTCCCCCCTCTCTTTCTTTAAATAATAGCTTTCACTTTCTGGAACATTTTTATTATTAAAATTTTAGTATAAATACATTATTCCCCCTTTCCCTTTTTGCTCTCTACACCCTTCCATATTCTTCTCCTTGCTCCCTTTCAAATTCATAACCTCTTTTCTACTGGTTGTTGTTACATGTGTATATATGCACTTATGTGTATCATGCATGTATATTCCTAGGTATCTGCTCAGCCTGTATAATGTTAATGTTGCCTGTATGTATGCTATCATGGCTGATCTCTCCCGAGGAAGACTCTCTCTCCCACTCTCAGCATTCTTTCGTTACCTGTAGACTTTAGTGTAGGGTTGAGGCCTCATGGACTTTGCCCCACCCACTTTGGCATGTCTGTTGCTTTTTCAGATCATTTTTAGGCAGTCATATTGTGAGATTTTATGGGTGTAGCCTCTGACGTTCTTAAAAGATGTAATCTCCGATTCTTTGTCTTTTACAGTCTTTCTGCCCACTCTTCTACAATGTTCCGTGGAGCTTAGGTATAGGAGTGTATTGTAGGTGTATCTGTTGTGACTGTGCTCCACAACTGTCCATTTTGAGTGGTTGTGGTTTTCTGTAAAGGACTCCATCTGTTTCAAAGAGAAGACTACACATGTATCTGTGGGTATAAAGGCAAAAAGAATATAGCTGGAGATTATGCTGGCTTAGTAAAGTGGTGATTGTAGGTTTGCCTCCAAGATCTATGACTTCACTTACCATGGGTTGTTGGCTGAATTTCAGCATCAGGCGGGATTCCTTGTTGACTGGCTTTTAAGACCAGTTAGAGAGCCTTTGGTTACTGCCAAATTACCTGTGCCACTACTGCACCCTTAGGATTATTGTACCATGCTGGCTGTGGTTGTGGTTAAGACATCGGAGCTCGGTAGCACTGTTGGATGATAGACTCCTTTCAAAGCTTCAAAGGTACCTTTTGGTACCGTGAAAACTAGTCCGAATGGAGGAGGCTTTCAGGTTAGTTCCAACTCTGGGAACTGTGCCTGAAGTACATAGTATCTTTAGCAATAGGGGCTTACCTCCCACCTCTAGGGGGCAACCAAGGAGGATAAAAATAGCTATGTGTTTTGCCAGTTTCTTGGACAACCCTGACCAACAACTGAGTTGTTGAGGTTTCTTCCCAGGAATAATGAGCGATCCATCATTTTCGGTTTGATCTATAACTTTTCTATAGTCTTTCAAGTCTACAGATTTTCTTAATTTTTGAATCTTTTACTAAGAATTTTAGCAGAGATTTAACTCATAAATGCCATTCACCTATAAGGTTATTTCATCAGTTTTTGTCATTAAGGCTAGACTAGTTCTGAGGAACAAGCCAGTAAAATCCCATCACTCATATGCTATGGGGAGTTTACATTAAAATTAACTCTCAAGAGCCATTAGGTCGCCTCAGCTTAAAGCCTCTGGCCTTTCAGTGGCGCCTTTTACCATCATGGCTTTCCTGTGGGAGTGACATTTTTTTATTTCTTCCTCTTCACTGGTAAAGTGTGGCATTTCATATTTTCTGGAGAAATACTAAATTTCTTTAAGCTTCAACTTTAACACTAGAGTGTTATAGATTCTGTTGACTAATAATCTGTTTTTAACTATGTTTTCCCCCTCTCAGTTTTATGAAAGATTATTTATGTTAATGGTCATCCCAAATAAACAGCTTTACAATTTATTTGTCTTTAATTTTTTTATTTTTGCCCTCTCATTTATATTAATTTCTTAGTTAATCTTTATTAATTGCATCTTGCTTGACTCTTCTAAAATGTTTTCTTTAACTTTCTCAGACTCTTCCCCACTCCCCTGTTTGATTTTATATGAAATATTATGTGAGTGACATCTATATATAGTTCATTTTAGATCTGATTTTCAAGTTTATTAAAAGGATTGTTGGAAAGGTATATTTTTGTTTCTAAATAAACTACTTTGTTACGATTTTCTAATTTTATTGTAATATCTTCCTTATTTTGTTTTCTGTCAGATCTATGTACTTCTAAAATTTATGTGATTTAATATTCTACTATAATTAAACATTGGGCGGTATATGTTGGAAGCTGTTATATGGTTCTTTTTCTTGACCAATGCCTTTGATATTCATGGTGTGACTACTGCTTTCGCTGCTTTTGCCTCTGCCTGGTGTTTGTCCCTGCCCCTCTGATGCTGGGCCTGGATCCCGTGCCCGCTTAAAGCCTGGCTGTGTGATAATACACATCAGAGAGCAGTTGATGTATGTTCTAGAGCAATGAGGACAGTAAGTGTCAAAGAAAAGAGAAAAGGAGGAAGAAAGAGCAACCAATAAATCATGCAGTGAAATAATGAAGAGGAATTTAGAGACCTGGGCAAAAAGCCAGGCAAGACGTAGAATAAAGGTTCGCTGAATTACACTTGGAAGCAGGTGGTTATTCATGTGCTCTGGTTCTCACTTCAGACTAGGCCTCTAATCCTACCATGAAATACTTACTAATTTCAAATATCGATGCATATATGCACATGCATATGTGTGTACCCTATACATACCATACCCAAACACATGTGCACATGAGCTCTACAGAAGGTCCACCATCTACAATGGGCCGTATCTCCTCACCCATTGTAAGTAGAAAGTGGAAATCATTTACGGTGCCTGACAACTTAGCCACAGCACGCTGCAGCATGTTAGTTCCCTGTCATTGCATACGGACTGGGTACTGCCACTAACCTGCATCATGATGGAGGATGGGGCCATCACATGGGATATAGGTTCAAATTCAAAAGCAAATCAAAAGTTGAAAATTTCTAAATGGAGTCATCTTAAGCATATATTTAAATAAGAAATTTGATAGCGGGAAGGCCCAAGTGAGAATGTTTCAACCCCACTTTGAAGGGGAAACAAAATAATCATAGGAGGCAGAGGGAGGGAGGGACCTGGGTGGGAGAGGACAGAGGGAGGGGAAAGGGCAGTAGGATTAAGTATTGGGGCAGGGGACAGGAGAGAAGCCCAGAGGGTCTCTCTAGAGGTTGAATGGAAATATGAAGCCTTAGGGGGCGGGTGGGGTGAGAAGTGGGGGGACCCTTTAGAAAGTACCAGAGGACTCAATGGGGGTGACCTTAGCCAAAATGCCCAACATTGGGGAAACAGAACTCAAAAGGTACACCTCCCATACATAGACATGGCTTCAAGCAGAGGGACAGGGTTACTAACCCACAGTCAAAATTTCTGACCCAGAACTGTTCCTGTCTAAAAGAACTGCAGGGGAAAAGTTGGAAAAGAGACTGAGGGAAAGGAGGTTCCCTGACAGCCCAACTTGGGATCCATCTCATGTGTGCATGTGTGAGGGGCACCAAGGCCTGACACTATTACTGATGCTATGATGGGCTTACAGACAGAAACCTAGCATGGCTGTCCTCTGAGAGGCTCTACCAGCAACTGACTGAGACAGATGCAGATACTTACACCCAACCATTGGATTGAAGTCAGTGACCCCTATGGTTGAACTAGGGGAAGGATTGAACAAACTGAAGAGGAGAGTGACCCTGTAGAAGGACCAGCAGTGTAAACTAACCCAGATTCCTGGGAGCTCCCAGAGACTGAGCCACCAACCAGGCAGCATAGACTGGCTTGTCAGAGGCCCCTGGCACATGTATAGCAGAGAACTGCCTGGTGGGAGATGTGGGAGATGTACCTAATCCTCAACAGACTTGAGGCCCTGGAGAAGGAGGTTGCCTGGTGGGGTTGGAGAACACCTTCTTAGAGGCAAAGGGGAGGAGGAATGAGATGTGGAACTATGGGAGGGGGGAACTGATTGGAATATAATAAATAAAATAAAAATTTAAAAGGGAGGGTGCATGAAAGTAACTTAAAACATAGGAGATTTACCTTCATGAAAAGGAAGCACAGGTCCAGACAGAATCTGGAAGTTGGGATATTTAATTGGAAGACATTGGTCATCTAACAAGATATGCTGGAGAATGTTTACAACAGCTCCGAGAGAAGAGACCTGTGAGGCCCCAGTCATCCCATCAGTCATCTTGATGGTGGTAATTTGGCCAGCTTAAAGCTATCACGCACTGGATGCAGAGTTGAGAACGCAGCCTCAGCTAACCGAAGCTTAGCTGCTTTATTTCCCAGAGAAGATCAGGTAAGCCCCTGGTTCCTACTCTCACAGACAGCCAGACCTTTTAGGGCAGTGGACATTGCAGGGTGTGGGTCTGACAATGGCATGAACCACTTGATGGGCAAGTTTCACAGACACATTCCTGTGGTTTCCTGGTTGTTTTGAGAGACTTAGTCACAGCTCTGAGTTTCTAATTACAGGGTTTAGCTTTTATTTTTAAAAACAATGTGGTCTTGAAGTAGGTAACCTCTTAAGCATTTGTCCTCTGTGCTGTGGGCTCCATTCTCTGTACTTACAGCCTGCATACCCTGACACATCAAAGATTTTCAATCAAAAGGGTAGTAAGCTTTAATTCTTCTATAAGAAAGGGTTAAGGTGAGATGAAGGTAGCCATTTAAGGATCCTGGTCCTAGAAGTCCCTGAACCTGTGCATTTTGAGTCTTAGTTTGGCTCCTATCTAGGTAATCTATTACATTTTAGTAAGACTTATTTGTCTGGCATATCCCATTTAAAACAATACGTAAGATATTAAAAAGCACGGTTTCTATGCATTACATGGTTCACTGCTGTACAGGGAGATTTTCTCTTTGTCCCTTACACAGTGCTTACAAGGAATAATGAGAGCAAATGTCACAGCAAGCCAGGTCGCTAGCGTCAGAGAGATGCTAGCTTCACTTGGATTGAATTGTTAGAGTCCAGCTGTCCAGTTAGCAGAGGACTGGACTGCAGGTGTGCATTCCACTGAGGAGGGCCTTTTTAGCAGGGCCCCTGGAAGAAACAGTAGAAGTCAGGCAAGATTTCTCACTTCAAGTGCAATGCAGAAGGAGCAATGCTAAAATGACAAGCTGCAGCTGGCCTGAGAACAGCCTCAGTCCCCAATGTCTGTGAGTCTCTTGGGTTTATATGTGTTTGAGAGTCCTACAGCCGAGGGCAATAACTCCAGTGCATCTCTACTAAGGAATGATGTCACATAATCTCAGGGCAGAGTTCTGCTGCTTTATTTAGAAGTCTGTTATTAGGTGCTTCTGTGCTAACTGATAACTAGGATCATCAACTGAAAAGGAGGAAACGTTCACGTTGGCTTGCAGTTTCAGAGGCTCCAGTCCATGGTCAGTTGACCTGATTGTTTCTGGGCCTATGGTGGGTCAGCACATCATGGGGGAGCATGTAATGAAGCAAACATCAAGGTGAGGTGGGGGAAATGGAGGGAGAAAAGGTAAGGGAGAGCACTAGGGTATCACAATCTCTAATGACCTAAGTCCACCAAGCCCTACTTATTAAACTGCCTTACCTCCCTGTAATACCACATCAGATAATAAGCTTTCAACACATAGGCCTTTGGGACTCAAAGGCCACACATAAGAGCCAAAATACAGCAATATTTATGTAACAGACTAAATGTTTAGCAACATTTCAAAGCCACAATATATGGCTACAGGGCTACTTGGATTATTGTTTTACATGAACAAAAAAATTGTCATGATTATATGAAACTATTGAAGTCAAGAAAATTGACTTTACATGTCTTTCTATGAAGTGTGACTTCTATTGTTAAAAATGGAGTGTTTGAATGGAATTACGTTAGGAAAAGTAATGAACATTTTTAAGCATGGACAAAATAGACCTCATACTAAGCTTTTAGATCCTCATGATGACCTTAAAATTACAAGTCATCTGAGAAAGTCGTTTGTACAAGGTTGGCCATCCAAGAGCACATAGCTGATCCAAAATTTGAGAGCACATAGTTATTTGACCTCATGTTATAGCAAGGTTAAATAGCTGCACTGCGGATGCAGTCACTACAGTGGACCTCCAAGAGCACGCCATTGAGATTCAGATGCTCATCCATTTGCAATGGACTCATGTTTTGATATAATCTAGGATAGAATCCTAATTGGAAGTTTCTAAGGGGACAAATGCACCTGACTCACCTGAACTACTGCTCAACGCTTCTCCTGCTCCCTACCCCTCCTAAGTTGCAGGATGCTCTGTGCAGTTACGACTGTTCCCTCTTATGATTGTGAGGCTCGGCGTTCTGCCTACCATATTGTTAGCCTGGGAAAAGATCCACATCTGGACTCCACGTAAGGGTTCTCCTGAAGGCCAATTACTTTTGCATCATTGTGATGTCGACTGTAAACTAGGACAGTTCTGTAGGGGAAGGAAGACTAAGATGTAGGCTGTCTGGTGTGGAGCATGCTCCGTGGACAGTGTTTTGCAGGAGAACATTGTGCGTGCCTCAGACTCCAGGTACTTGGTTAGGGCTGCACCCAAGACCCAGCCCTGCCTTTCCATAAAACATGTCTGGACTGTTCAGCAGTTCTCAGAAGTAGAAGTGTGCAGGAAACACAAAATTGCTTGTAATTCAGTTTTCCTTCTCCCTCTCCATCTCCCACTATTACTCCTTTGCAAAGGCGCTCTAGGGCTGGAGAGAGGTCTCCATGGTTGACAGTACTTGTTGGTCTTACGAAGGACTCACATTTGGTTCCCAGCACCCACATAGTAGCTCACAGTCACCCGCAACTCCAGTTGAAGGGCATCTGATGTCTTTTTCTGAACTCCATGAGCAACCCTGCACACATGTGGTACACATACATACATTCAGGCAAATCCTTCAGACACATTAAGTAAATATTTAGAACTGAAGAAGGCCTTTTACCAGCTTGAGTAACTGTGCTAATGAATGGATTGGGCAAATGCTAAGTTGTTGGCTGGTGTGGTTGGAGGTGTTTTTCCTCTTCTGGCGTCATACAGAATGTCATTTTCTCCCAAGCCTGTTGCTACTTTCCAGATACAGGAAGTTAAGCGACCACTGGTGCACACACAGTCATGCAGAAGATGGGGTGGAAAGGAAGCAGCGTGTACATTGTGGCTGCAGATTGTAAATTTCTGCTTCTCCGTGTATTTGTTACAGTTTTAATGTTCTTTCATTAATTCGAGCAAAGGGGAATATGGCACACATCCATGCAGACTGAGGAGTGAATCTGAAACAGGTGCCGAGTGCCATAAGGAAGGCTTGAGAGGAGGACTTTGAGATGCTGAAGCAGACGGGAAAAACCCCAGGCTGACGGGGAGGCATGATCAAAATGGAAGAGAGAGAACATAAGCAAACCAACAGCTAGCAAATCACTTCTGTCATGTGACATGGCCACATTCTGGGTACTGATGGCTTCACTTTCTAGGTTCAGTTACTTGAGGTTACATGGAGAACTCCAGAAGTAAACAGTTTGTGCACTTGGCATGCCCTCCGAAGGTCACTGGTAGTCAAACGTTTCTCACAGGGTCACTGTTGTTTCTTTCACTGCTGTGTGGCTGATGTGTGGCACTCACATCATCACAAGAAGGGAAGCCATGGTACAAGAAAATACTTGAGGCAAGAGACAGAGAGTATGTGGGCACAGTCTCACAACTTGGGCTGCAGCATGTTGTTCTACCTGTTTCTTTTCATATTATTTATTACTGTTAATCTGTGCACCTGATTTATGAACTACAGATTGTCGTAGGCATAAAGAATACATGGAGGAAAGCCGTTGTGCATGTAAGATCATAGTTCCCACTTGCAGTCTTGGACTGTGTCCCCTGGAGGAAAGGGGGCTCTATGGCCAGACATTTCCAGGGGACTCTGAAGGAGCAGGGAACAGGCTTAGAGGTAGAGGGATGGAACAGATAGGGGGAAATGTCAGTCATAGGAATGGGAATGAGGCAGCTTTCAGCACTGCACAGGAGAGAGTCTTTGAGTTTCAGAATCACTGACAGGACACCTCTGAAGAATGACATCTGGCCCTTCCAGGGGTTTTGGTGTTTTTGGCCTGCTGGTGAGGAAGGGGCAATTGTGAGAAATGCTTTCATGTAGCAGTTGCCCAAATGAGCAGAATCTTCAATCTGGTCTTTACTTCTAATTGGACACATTGTATAAAAGCATCTAGCAAATAAAAATATGGTACTCCCAGCTAAACTAAATTAGTGATGAATGAAAAATTTAAATTTCTAACAAATAGTCCCCTTTCACCACTTAGGATAAGCTTCTGTATATACCTTATTCATGGTTTATTAAATTCCCACTTAACTGGTCATTCTATATTTTATCTGGAAATCCTTTGTGTGTATGTGAAACACTGGCTTCTGCATTGGAAACTTAATCCCCACATTCAAGATATTTCTAGGTATTTCTAGGGAAGGCCTTACGTGGTAATTGGGATAGAATTTGGTCATGAAGGCAGGGCCTTCATGATGGCTTTGGGCCTTACAACATCATGAGGAAGAGAGGCCCCTAGCTAAGCACATTGTGCTGTCATTCTCTGGGTTCCCTCTTTGAACAGCTCAAGGCTCTTGTGAGAAGCACACAGTATAGGTAGAAGCCTACCTATACTTTTGAATGTGTTTCCTCCAGCCCCCAGAAATGCAGGCCAGTTAATACTGCATTCTTAATAAGTTACTCAGTGAGTAACACTTTGTGATCGTAGCACAGAATACACCAGGAGCTTCCAACTCTGTTTCTCTTGTCTTCCTCAATGTCTTTCCTTCTTCTCTTCCTTCCTTCCAAAGGTTTGATGGTCACTGATGCCAGGGGCTGAGATAGAGCAGAGGACAAGAGACAGCAGAGGGCAGAAGGCATAGTTGGTGAGCAAACAAGTAGTTGCTAAAATAGATAAAAATCTTGACAAATTATAAGGAACTATGTAAGAATGTCGCTATGGACACTTGTCTGAATGGAGGGGCATTCATAACATATTTGAGAACTGGGAAGAAGACCATCAGGAGGTGGGCACACCCTGTGCAGAGCACTTATGTAGGGAAGCTAAGACATTACCAGAAAACTGTGAGCAAGACACTGATGGAGCTAACTGGGGTGACAGAAGCGAAGGCCAAATGGGAGCAGCCCGGGGCACCCAGGTGCCTTTGCTGCAGAACAAGGGACTAATTTGTAGTGAGTAGGCCCTGCAGTGTTTTCATCAAGCAACAAGGCATAGAGTTTTGCTTTTGTTTTCATACTTGTCTTGGGAGATGTAGATCTGAAGCTTCAGGTTGTAAATACTAAATTCTGGTTGGCCGATAGTGCCACTGTCACTGGCATCAGTGTCATCAACAGAGCTACTTGGGGTTGGTCCTCTCCTCTCTCAGAGGTGCTGGCTGGTGCTGTTTTTCTTATGTTTGAGATTATAATATAATCACATCATTTTCTACTTCCCTTCCTTTCCTCTTTCCAAACCCTCTCATTTATTCTTTTCTCTCTTTAATATCTATGACTTTAAATAGATTATGTAGATATATGTGGATATTTGATCAGCCTTACAATGTTACTTGTATGTTTATCTTTTCAGGGCTGGCTAACTGTTGCATAACAGACAACCAACTGGTATATTTTTCCCCGGCAAAGCATTATTTCTCCTACTTTCTTTCTGTTGCTTAAGGAAGCTTCCTTGATGAGGGTTGAGGACCATTTTTATCTGTGGATGTAAGGACAAATGGAGTATAGTTAGGTGTTATGCTGATTTAGTAAAGAGGTTGTTACAGATTCCCCTCTAAGACCCATGATTTCACTAGACCTGGGTAGTTTGCTAGGTTTCCAGTACCAACCATATTTTCCCCCTTGTTGATTGTGTTTTAAATCCAATTTGAGAGCTGTTGGTTGTTGCCAAGGTATGGGTGTCACTACTAGACCCTTAGACTTATCGTGCCATGCTAGACATTTGTGGTTCATAGGTAGATTAAAAACAGATGGATTTTGTTTCTTGATTCATCCGGCTAGTCTGTATCTTTTGACTGAAGAACTGAAGCCATTAATAGTTATTATTATTATTATTATTATTATTATTATTATTATTATTAAAATATAAAGTACATGGAATTTAAATTAGACTCATGGATTTTGTCTCTAAACTCCACTCCTCATATAAGTAGGAAGTAAATAATCCTGTCCCATAGAGTTGGGGCTGGATGAAATAATAGGCAGACAGGACATGTGTGATGGTAATTCTTGGTTGTCAACTTCTGGACTGGATCAACACGCCAGACTTCCCACTACCTTTCCTTCTCTATGAAGACTTGAGCTCTCTACCTGGCCCTCTGAATCTTGAGTTCTGCCAAATCTACCTCAGCTTTCCATATCTAGCCAACAGACTTGCCCAAAGGATGATCAACACTTCAGTGCAGTGCCGTGCCTGAGACTTGTTTAGAAAGCAAAGTCTGTGGCTACAGTGATGGAGATAAAGTCTGGCAATGTTTCTATTGTTTCCTTTTCTTTTTTTATTAGCACACATTACTTATATAAAATAATGGGTTTCGTCCTAATACTATGTATGTAAATAATGTGCTTTGATCTTATTCACTGCCTCTATTACTTCTGTCCCCTACCGCTGGTCTCTAATAATCCTGTTTCTATTTTAATGTCTTAAAAGAAATCTAGATATTTCATATAGAGAAAACTATATTACCTTTCTGAGTCTAGCTTATTTTGTTTAACACGATAATCTCCAGTTCTGTACATTTTCCTGTATATTACTTAATTTTGTTCTTTATTCTTTACAGTTGAATGATACTCTATCGTGTATGCTTTAGCCATTCAACTTGTTGATGAGTACCTATGCTGATTTGGCTGTTGTGAGTAGTTGGTAATGCTTTGAACTGCTGCTTGGTAGGAACCACTATGCATGAAACTCATTCATGTGTGAATACATCCAGTCTCTGCCCATAAGAATATAAGCATTGTGTGGAGCAGACCATGGTTGAATCCTACTCTAGAGTGGTGGGCACGGAGATGAGAGGAACTTTCTACCTGAAAGCAGTTCACAGTCCAGCTCAAGGAGCTTGGCCAGTTTCAGAAAGAGCCTTGTGAACTGTTTTAAGGGTGCCCAGAAGCCACAGGGCAGAGGATGAGCCTCGGGAGAGAGCCTGAGAGTGTCTGCAGGAGGCCTCAGAGGACTCGTAGGGGTGAATCTCCTGGCTGAGTAATATCCAGGAAAGTGTTTATGAAGTCATGTACCTTTTAAAGGGTATATCTGTTAGTTACAGAATCTGATGAGGAAGACACACATGTTTACTTCAGGTCCCAAGTGACTCAAATGGGTGTCCAGGGTGAAAGGGAGAAGGAGAAAAGGAAAGACCAAAAGGAAAGAACATAAAAGAAGGTTCTTCAAGCCATGGTACAGGGGGGCTGATAGTCACCAAGTTTAGTTATAAGAAACTTCCGTATAGTTGTAGAAATGTTGGAGCCATCTGGGGAGGGTATTGGATGCCAAACAGGAACTTCAAGTGGAGTTGTTTGGGTGGGTAAATCATTGGTGCTATATATCCAGAATACATGGACTGAGGATCATGGCTTTGGCCCAGCAATCCTGCTGGGTGGGCTGAGGCAGCTGCACACTGATGTCCAGGTGAGAGTGACGCAACCTCACCTGCGAGATGCAGGAATGGGAGGCTGACATCAGTGGCCCTTACATCTTCACTGTGGTTGCTAAGCAAGCCAACAATTAAGAGATATCATAGAAGATACATTTTGAATGAGCTGCTAATCACTCGGAGATTTAAAGGGAGCAGGAGATCAAAAGGGCCATAGATGAAGGTTGAAGGGCTTCAAAAGATTGGAATCTGGCTTTGACCTTCAGCAGATTATTATTTGAAGTATTATCATTGCTAGGATTAGAAAATGACCAACTGCTCTGCTCTCCTTCAACCTATAATTTGGAAAAAACGCTCTTTATTAAAACCTTACTGGGGAATGTCTGTATTTTGCCACCACTGTCGGATATTGTAGTTTCCAAATAGGTGGAAAACCCTGTAGGCGGTCAACCACTCAAATGGCATTTGAGATGTAGGTTGTACTGGATCAGGCTCTTCTGACACATGGCATACAATTGTGTCAAGTATCTATGTGGCTCCCAGAAGAGAGTGATTTTTAAGGTCAATACTGCTGCCCAGGGGGTGTGTATGTGGGGGGGGTGGAGTTGTTCTTTCACCTGGGGCATCATGCTGGCCTGAGCTTGATGGAGCCTTGGACAGGAACCTGCAGAAGCCCAGAGGCCTGTGCACTTGCATGATGTATGGCTGTCACTCACCCTCTGCATGGATGGCTCCCCACTACCCCAGGCTACACCTGATAGCACTGGGGGAGGGGCTGAGTGGGGCACTTGAGGGCTGTGTGCTTTGATGTAGGTTCTGCTACCTATGGCAGTGGCATAGTCTTGTCGTTGGAATCATTCTACTTGGAGCCAGACTGCACAGCAGAATAGCATAGCACATTAGCATCACACCTGTCTGGGCATGCACCTCTCCCTTTCTGCTTGCTAGCTCATGAAACCTTAAGCAAGTTACATGGTTTATCAGTGCTATGGTTTGTGTGTCTCCCCAAAGTTCATATGCTTTAAATGTGGCAGCAGAGGGAGAAAGCCCACAGGACTTCAACCCTAGACAAAGAACTACAGGAAATTAAGGATACTGATGTGGGAGAAGTAGCCTTCCCCAGGCAAGAGCACACCAATTGGTTATCTAAAATACTGGGCCAGCCTTTAAAACATTATATATATGTATATATATATATATATAAAATATGTTATATATAATGTTATATATGTTATATATATATATATGTTACACTGTATAGACTGAGCAGTTTCACGCATATATTTAGGAGAGAGAGAGACAGAGACAGAGACAGAGACAGAGACAGACAAAACAACTTATGAAAAAGAGGACATTAATTTAAAGGAACAAGGTTTGGGATATATGAAATGGGTTGGAGAAAGAAAAGAGAAGGAAGGAAATGGGATTATATTATAGTTTCAGGTAGTGAAAAATCATAATAAAAGAGTAGATGCTTTCCTGGCGAACTGCAGAGGCAGTGAGGTGCACACTATCCTTCACATAGGAATGTAGGTTCATGTTGGGTCATTTCAGTGAGGGGTGCTAGCACAGAGGAGAGTATTCACATAGGCAGTTCTCTAAATATCAAGGGAGAGATTGCCTGATACAACGGATTGGTATTGAAACAGTATTTAGTAGACTGGGAGGTGCTATGAGCTGGAGATGAAATGTCCTCCAAGATCACATTTTGGATTTCTGATCCAAAGTAGTTGATGTTAATACGAGAAGGCCTAGAAACTTTATTTTTATATACTGCCCAGTTAAGTAGGAACTTCAAATAAACCATGAATGGGGCATATACATAAGCGTATCTTAAATGGTGCAAGGGGAAAATTTATTAGAAATTAAAATTTTTCATTTTCTCATGTTTAGTCTAGCTGGGACTACAATACTTTTATTTGCTAAATGCTTTTATATAATGTGTCCAATCAGAAGTAAAGGACTGGCTGAAAATTCTGCCCACTGGGCAACTACTACATCAAAGCACCTCTCACAATTGCCCCTTCCTCACCAGCGACCCAAGGGCATTGAAACTGCTGCTGGGGCCACATGCCATTCTGCAGGGGTATCATGTCAGTTATTCTCAAGGACTTTCTTTCCTGTGTAGCCCTGGAAGCTGCCTCATCCCTACTCCTATGACTGGCATGCTTTCCCTACCCAGTCCAGCTCTCTAACCCTAAGCTTGTATCCTGTTCCCTCAGAGTGTTCCAGAAATGTCTGGCCATAGGGCCATCCTTCTCTTCAGGGTACACATTCTAAGACTGTTGGTAGGTATTATGATCTTACATGCATAGTGGCTTTTCTCCACGTTTATAAGTAAGGCACACAAATTAATAGTAATAGCTAATACAAAGAAAACAGTTACAGCACCACACTGCAGGAAAACTTTGTGAATGTGTCTCTGTGTCTCCGTCCCCGTTGTACATGCACCACTGCCTTTCTACCACCCTTAGCAGATACTGAGTGCCTTCCATGGCCATTGTTCTTAGACGTCCTGGCCTCTACGATCATGGCCCAAAAGAATTCCTTGCCTATCTTTTATGCAGTCTCCCGTATTCTGCTATACAACTGTCTCCCCGGTGTGCAGGTTACATGAGACTTGTATATAAATTGCATGTTATTTGTATGCCTTCAACAGATCACAATTTTTGTTATTAGACAGTTTCTTCTACAGCTTCATGCCTCAAGGACAGCCAGTGCCACACCCTGTATCTCTTGCATCATCAGCTTAGCTTGGCCCCATTCCTGGGCTCCAGCTTTTCCTTTTCTTTTATTCAAATCCCATAGCCCAGCAGATCAAAGTGAACTATCCAGGAACCGGGGATGAGGAAGCTGGAGAATAAGAACGAGATTCCAGAGAGAACATTCGAGAACTCTGTACAGTGACTATATCCTCTGCTGACTTAGTGGTTGCCACACCCACTCACTGTAGCGTGAGAGTAGATCAAAGTCAGGCACGCACGTACGCGCACACGCACGCACACACACACACACACACAGAGTGAGAATGAGACAGAGACAGGGAGAGCTTATTGACTTGTGATATTTCAGTCTGTGGCAAGCGGCATTGATAATGAAACAACTGAACCCAGTTGAAGAGTGGAGCCTGCTCAACATCCCCATTGTGCAATGCCTGAGTCCTTGTGGCAAACCCTCCCAGAAGGAAGTAGAATGAATGATGGGTACAACTGGGCTCTAGGAAGAATAGAGTGAGCTAAAAAGCAGAGGAGGTTCTGAGGAAAATGATATGTTGCCTCTGACTGACTTCCTAGGCCCTCCTGAGCATGGTAGCAGGCTCTGAAGGGTCGGAGAAGACTGCAGTTCTGAAGAGGAAGCCAGGAGACTCCCTTGCCTTTTGTTCATGGTTCACAGTGAACATCAATGTTTCCTTAACTCCCATTTGTCTTGTTGGAGAGCAAGTGGGCAAAAAGTAGGTCCAGCCAAATTGTGTTGTAGGATGGATGGCTTTTGTGCCACCTCTGCAGGAACAAACAAGTGTCGTATGAATAATTTAATAAATCTCAGCATGAGGTTACTACTCGCCTCAATGGTTCATGCTCCTGAATGAAACACACACACACACACACACACACACACACACACACACACACACACACACACACACCATAGCTTCTATATTTAAATATGCCTGATGCAATCGTTGGGCAATTGCCTACGCTCTGTGCTGTTAGACTCGACTTTGCCATCCGTAACTCTGACTTCCTACTTATTAATTTCTATGTGCCATCTTGGCTGCTCTTGACCCAGTTGAGCAGCCTTCTGGGCCACATTCTCTTGGCCGTTTTAAATGGCGGCTCTCCTCTTCCCTCTTGTACATTCCTTTTCCATGGCAGCTCTTTCCTGCATGTTTTTACCCTTCCATGGTGGCCTTTTGTCTCCTTCCTACTCCTCCTCATGGTCCCAAGCCCAGGAAACCTACCCCTCTCACCCTACCCCGCCTATCTCTCTTCCCTCCAACTATCAGCTGCCTGGCATCTTTATTTACCATTCAGAATTAACTGGGGGCAGGTTTCCAGAAGCAACTTGCAGACTGCAGATCTTGAGGGCTACCATTTAGCATTACAATAACAGCAAAAGACAAAACCTCCTCCACAGAGGCCTTAAAGTAGGGTAGAGGGCAGAAGGACCAGGTGGGAGCCATCCTTTGTCACAGAATTAAGGGAGGGAGACATTGAAGGCACTCATCATTGGTATACATCTTCTTAAGCAGCCAGAATGTTTGTATGGGTTGAACTTCAGAGGAAAATCCATGAAGCGATGATGCCTTTTACACTATCATGGCCACAGCACAGAGTGGAGTATTTTCCAAGTCAAAACTGAGTTCCCACTTAGGCAGAATAAAAAGTTCTATATGCATCAGCCTCATAGCTACACAGCCTCTCCCGAGTAAGACCCCAGGATCAGTATCTTAATACTTTTCATGTCACCGACGTCTGCATGTAAACCTGCTCTCTGTCACTTGCTGCTTGGCACTGGTGAGAGCTGCTGGTCTTCAGGAGCATGTGGTTTGCATCTCTGGGAACACTCGAAAGCCAGTTGTTTCTGTGCTTTCTGGGTGAGTATAGGCTTGTTGTGTCAGTAAGAGGATAATTTATAGTCAGATGATTAGCAGCAAGCATTCTGGGAAATGTCATATTGTTCTTTTGACGGGCAGATTGCCGATCTACAGAGACATTTTTTAGGTAAAATCTGTAATCAGCTTGATGGGACCCTACCCTATTAAGGAACAGTGATGGCAATGGAGAATACCACATATGTTTGTGGGAACTCCAAGAGCAGCAAGGGTGGGCCAAGGATGGGGTGGGATGAACGAATGCTCTCAGTAGTTAAGGATAAACGGAATTCTCAGTCAACTGGAACAGTTTCAAATACATACATGCAAGGATGAACTGAATACCTCACTTCTACTGCCTACACAGCTACACAAGGAGGAGCTGTGACTGAAGCATGGGAAGTTAGGCAACTCATCTAAGTGGCAGAGTTGTGGCTTGGGCCCAGGCGTGTTGAGTGCTTACTTTAAACCACTCGTGCATCAGGGAAACCCAGTGTTTCCGGAAGTTAACAGAGTGTGCCAGTCGGCTATGTCATTCTGAGATCACAGATTCTCTTTTTCATCCTTTTTCACTTATTAAGTTCTACAAAGCCCTGAGGTTAAATCAACAAGAACTCAGCCCCTGACTAGGAAGAATCATTCTTAGTGAGTTTGCTTCCTTAGCTCAACACGAGCATCTTCTGAGGTAACTTGAGGGAGGCAGCATTTTAGCAGAGAAATGCTGAGAAACAGAGTAGTTGATTCCAAAATGACCCTTTCTGCATCAGAAATCCCATGGTCATCAGAAGGGGCTTCTTTGGTCAGATAGCGGAGGAGGCCCCTATTGTACTTATATAATAATTATTATTATAATATTGATCAGAGGACTCCATGGTGGTCATTAGAGACTCCATAGTGGTCACAGTTAATGTCAGAGGCCTTCTAGATCCTTGTCAGGGGTTTCCATAGTACATTTCTTTCTCCATTTCTCCCAGGTATTAAAAAACACAATGTGCTTATCAACAATTTCAAGGCTACTCCCTGCCTGGATGCCCTTTTCTAAACTACAACCTCTGCTCTCTTACCCCAAGCTCTCTGTATTGCAATGGAGGAGACCTAGATGTCTAGCTTCCTTCTCTCACTTTGACAATTATATGTACGAATAGAATGGATTGTGATCATATCATCCTCAGTTCCTCTCCTGGTTCCTTCTTACATTCTTCTTCATACCTTTCTCCCAGCTAGTCACCGTCCTACCACCACGTATTCTCAGCATGTTGATGAGTTGTGAGTCTCTGCATTGGTCCTCACCTTTTGTTGGGACGAGGGGGAGAAGCTTCTCTAACTTGGACTGGGAGCACCATTAGTCTATCGGTAAAACATCAATGTTCCATTTTGCCGATCATTAGCAGCACATTTTCCCCTAGGGCGTGTGGCTTCACCAGGCATAGTCCTTTGATCAGTTTTCCAGTACCGAGTGTGAGTTCTTTTTAAAAAAAAATGGGTCTGAGATCCAGGCAGTAAGCGGTTGGTTACCCCCATAACAGTCGTGCCACTATTGGATCAGTGAGCACATCTCTGGCACATCTGGAATATAGAGCATTCTGTTCACTTGGTGACTCCTCTTTGCCACAGTTTGCATAACTTCTTCTGTGCTGATGACACTAGCCAGCAGGAAGGAAAGTCTGCTTTCTGTAAGAAGACTTTGGGATTGTATGTTTATTTTGTTCTTCTGAATCATAGGAACAGTAAGAAAGGTATCTAAAGAATGCTCATTTATTTTTGTTGGCCTAATTGCCTCCATTAAACTTAATTGTCATAATTGCAGCTTCACTGCTGTAATTGTTCTTGTTGTCTTTATAGGGTTCAACAAAGGCATTGTGAGTTGTGTGCAGCTGTTTACACGGTGTTTGGGTCTATTATGTTTTGCATGGCTTGCTTCCCGCTCTTTAGGATTACATAGTTCACCCTGTTTCTTCTTTGAGGGGAGGACAAAGAAATGTGACTGTTGTCATCTTCTGAGGACATGAAGAAACCAGGAATGCACATACAGTGAATCACACTGCCTTTGGAGACAGTCTTGTCTTCGTTAAAGGCAGTTAGCTTCATAGAGATTGCATGGCAGGCACTTTCTACACAGTCTCTGACTGAATTTTCTCAACAGCTATCTGTAGTATAATTGTGGTGTTTCAGATGAGGAAAATGAGGTGCAGTAAAACAATGAGACCAAGGTCACAGAGTTTGGAAGGTCCCTGGGTTTGAGATATAAACCTAGGCCTGTTTTGAATGTTGCGATATCCTGTATTCATTAGTGTGCTCCACTCCAGCTCTGAGATTTCAGGTATGTTTGGTGGGAGGCTGACAGCCTGTGCTCCATGCCCCTAAGTGGTTCCTGGTATTTTCACCATCAGGGGCTTCTCTGTTTTTGTTTGTTTGTTTTGTCTTAGACACTTTTTTTTTAACCTATATAACGTTTCCTCTACTCTAGTCTTCCTGCAGTTGTTTGAATAAAAAAATGACCCCAAAAGTCCGATAGGGAGTAGCACTGTTAGAAGGTATGGTCTTGTTGGAGGAAGTCTGTCAATAGGGGCAGGCTTAGGGGTCTCAGAAACTGAAGCTGGGCCTAGCCCTGCTGCCCACAGATCCAGACCTCTCAGCTCCCTCTCTAGCACCATGTCTGCTTGCGTACCGCCATGTTTCCTGCCAAGATGATAATGAACTAGACCTCTCAAACTATTAGCCAGCCCCAATTAAATGTTTTGCTGTGGCCATGATGTCTCTTCACAGCAGTAGAAACCATAACCAAGACATTTCTTTTTATATATTTACTTACAACACAAAAACCATAATGCAAATTAACACAAAACTTACGGTTGAGTATCCCCAGCAAGCAAAACTAATTCTATCCCAAGCACTTACCCTTTTATTTCTTCTTTTACTGATCTTCATCCTTCCTTCTTCGATGCCTAAGCTGGATAATTGAGTTAACCTTGTCTCCTCAGGGTCAAATACTTCAACCCCCGTGGATTAAATCCAAATTTGATTTGTGTAGTGGTTCTATTTCTTTGAGGATTTTTTTTCCTTAACATCTCCTAATGGGTAAGCATTTACTTCAATCACCACCATTGTTTCAAACCCCACTGACATTTCTTGAAGTAGCCTGGATTTTGCATCTGTGGCTTGGATTATATTTCTTTAATTGACGTGCTCAATCAGACTGTCTCCTCCTCACACCATTTCCTGTTTGCCATTTCCTGTTTGCCACAAACAGAGCATCACAATCAGCCTTTAGCTTTACCTATGTCATTACTGGCTGGAAAATTTCAGAGATGTCCAAGGTTTGCTCGATTAAGATCACACTTCTAATTCTAATTCTGTCAAGGAAGGCCTTCCGCTCTTGGGCTTCTGCAGCTAGATTGCATTTTGTTTCCTCTCTGGCACTCCGTGCTCTAGCCACTCCTAACTATTGGCAGCTAATATAGCTATTGGCCTATTCTCCTGCACCCACTTACAATTCCCTCTAACTAGATTCTCTTCCGTGTTCCATGCCACTCATTCATAGATGTCTAGTAACATTTGAAGGGAATCAGTATCATTTTCAGAAAATCATTCTTTTAACTTCTGACTTCACACAATTAAATAGGTAACATCTTTCTTTTGCCCCTTTCTCTGTCCATACCCTCTGTCCTCACTCTTCCTCATCCTCATCCTCATTTCAGTTGTTACCACTGAACAGTTGCTCTCCTGTCATTGGTTTACTGTGTACAGATGACCACGGTGTGATTGTTCCTTTAAATACAGCTTTAGCTGCATCTCAGAACTTTATGAGTTGCTTCCATTTTAAGTAAGTTCCAAAACACTCTTTATGACTTTCCTCTTTTCTTATTTATCCACGAGTTAACAAACAATTTTGTTTTCAAACATTTAGGAATGTTCCAGAAAACTTTTCATTCATATATTCCTAATGTAATTCCAGTGTGGTGTTACAGCACATTTTGTTTGATTTATGTTATGGTGCAGGCCACCATGATAAGTGTTTGGTATACACTTGAAAAGTGGGCATCGATGGAATAACGTGAGTTTTAAAATTTATATCATTAATTCACATTGGTTGGCACTATCATTTATTACCTATTCAGCCTTATATGTTTGGCTTTATTTCATTATGTCTTCCATGATTGTCCTCAAAAGCACTACCTTTCAGTAAGGATGAGAATTTATCTATATTGCCTTATAATTTGTTTATTGACAATTTCAGTGTGTCATTCTGTCATCTATTTGACATTTATTTTGGTATCTGATAAGAGTTATATATGAGTCCTTTGCTAAATAATCCATTTCCCCTTTAATTAAACAATTCAGACTTTGTTATATAGTTATGCATACACAGTACCACTAATACATATAATCACCTATGTATTGGGAATTTATCTTACACCATATTTCATTTACCTGACTTATTCTTACTCCGATATCACTGAGTCTTGATTTTTGCACATGGATAGCGTGTGTTGCTATCTGAGGCACACTCTTTCTCTTGCTTCTCTGGCCAAAGGCTCTTTGCTATTACTCCAGATGGTTGTTGTTTGAGGCTCATTCCTGTGTGGGTTTCTTTTAAGGCCCTAGCTTTTTTTTGCTTATGCCTTCCTGCCCTATTGCCAAATTGTCTGGCATTTGGCTGCCCAATCAAAATACTCTGAGATATTTTCTTGAGGAAAATTTTCATGCTGCTCAATGAAGATAATAATATCAAGGAACTGTCCTGTCAGGATCTAACTTTTTCCTGGTATACGGCAGCCAGGTCTTCTCTGGGCAATGGTGAGCAATTCTGAAGACGTCACCGATGTCAATTTTCGGTGGATGTGATCTGAGTCCTACTCTCTTGACAACTGCTCTCCACACTCAGCCTTGGCTTCTTCACCAGTCATGGTTTCTTCAGTTCAACTTAGAGTTTACTGGGCTATCATTTGGAAAGGTTAGTAATCTCCACATCATACAGCTGCTGGCCAGGTGACTCAGCTGTTGCAAGAAATGCCTGAAACAACATTAGCCTAGAGTTGAAAGCATCTTTACAGATGAGGCAAGGGAGAGCCCCGTCAGAGCTTTGATCTTCTTAGCAACCCCAGGTGGTTAGTGAGGAAGGTAGAGCTGGTACCCACGTGTCCTAACTTCTAGTTGACTGCCTTGTCCCTAGAGCTTGCTTCCTCCTTGACCTAGGATTGGCATTCCTGATGATGGGGGTGGATACACTCCATCAATATGCTTCTCGTGTGTTCAATATGACCCTTGGTGTTTCCTCAGGGTCTGCTCAAGTGAATACTATTCATTACTCTCTTGTTGTACTTTAACCAACTCTTTCAGCCAAATCCCTGGTTTAGCCAGATGCAGAAACTGTCTCCCTGGGTCGTAAAAAGGAATGTGTGACTGCCAAACTGATACTATTATTACATGGCCAATAAAAAGGGTGTAGGCTTCCTATAGGGATAACCAATTATTTATGGACTGTGGAAAACAATGTCAAGACCCCTAATAACTTAAATGGAAAGTGGAATTCTTGGAATTCATTGATAAAAATCTGGAATCTTTGTCCTTTTCTATCCTCAAAAATACAAGAGACTATTGCGTTTCATTAGCTCCCTTGTTAGAAATAAGACTTGGTAAATTTTGTTTGAGAAAGTGTCATATATCAATAATGAATGAACTAGATTTCTGCTTCCCTGGGCTGTATATGAGTTCTATATAACATTGCATGGCATAGAATTATTACATATTTTCCTTGTTTCATCGTTTCATTGTTATAACAAAATCCTTGGGTGACTCGACTTAATGAAAGGAAAGATTTATTTTGGATCATAGCCTCAGAGACTTCAGTTTATAGTTGCCAGGCCCTACTGCCTTTGGGTCCATGGCAAGGCAATACACACGGCAGGAAGCACATGGCAGAGGAAACTGCCCATCTCAAAGTAACCAGGAAGTAGAAAGAGAAATGAAAGCTATGGGATCCCAATATCACCTTCATGAGGAGTGCTCTAGCGACCTAACTTCCAGTAGGCCATGTTTCTTAAAGGCTACTGCCAATATATTACTGGACGAAGAAGCTTTTCCTTCTGCCCTCATAGTCAGCATTTGTTAGTTTTTATCACACCAACACTTCTGATGCTAAAATTCGGCCTCCCCTCCCCCCGTTGCTGCTGCGTCTTTCACCAGGTACTAGGGACATTGAACACATACACCAAGGTAGCCCCTAGGCTTGAACTGCTGTCTTCCGGGAGTTTAGTCTGAGTTGCAGTTAGCTCTGAAAGGTATCAAGGGATCCAGGATATTGTCCGTGGCAGAAAAGATGCAACTTTTTTGGCTTGGCCATTTTCCACAGGATCCAGATTCATATCTGAGCTCAGCATGCTCCGTGTGCTTTCCCACATGCTGGGACAAGCTGCTTTTGAAGACAAGACAGAGGAGTGGAAAGAAGAGGCATGCTTATACATATGATCATTTGAATTTTGAATCTTTCCTCAAATGGGATTGGTGCTCTCATAAAGGACCAGCTTCAAGTCTCACCGCTCTCCAGGTCTTAGGAGCCTATTCCGTGTGGTTTTATGCAGCTGTCCCCCAATCTGGGACCTATCTTTTATGGTCCCAGAAAGACATCTTTCCCTATCCTTTTGATGTTCTGTTTGAGTCCTTGGCAGAAGTCTAGCTTATAATTTTTTAATTAAGATGTCTCTCTTTGAAAAGGTGGTGACAACTGAGCTCTAGGCTGCTCTGGTTTACCACACGCTCTAGGACAGGTTTAGGTTGAGTTTCCATCAGGTCATAACATGAAGTCAAGATCTGTGATAATCTCATTATTCTCAGGAACAGAGTCTCACTGAAATAACGAGACACCCAGGCCCCAACACACCCAGTGCCTTTTGCACAATGCTATTGGATTGACGTTTCTCACCACTCAGTTGGGACATTAAGGTTTCATGAGGTTTGCTTCTTACTTGCAAGAGATCAGCTTTCTCTCTGGCATCGAATGATATTTTGACTTATTTAAGAGAATGATTTAGAACATTTACAGTCCCAGGGGATTTTTGCCATGCTCGACAAACCTTGGCTTTATCTACCTTGAGTGCATCCTGAAAGGCAAGCATCACCTGCAACACAGAGTTGCTTGTGATTTTTATGTTGTCACAGGTATATATATGGCTTCTGGAAGATTTAGGTTCTACCCCAAGAAGGGAGAGAGTACCTTTCAGTGAACTCTTATTGTAACTCCCATTGAACAGTTGGTTCTATGTGGTTCTATGTGACAGAGGCTAGCTAGCTGTGACCTGGGAAGGGACAGTGGAGTCCAACCCTGAGTCTGTCAGTGACAGAGTCAAATCCAACACAGAGAGTGGTCTAAGTTATCCATGTGGCAAATAGGAATGGCTCTGGAGCAAAAAACAGTTTCAGGAAGGTCCATGGTGTATTATTGTTTGTGCAGATAAGATGTCCAAGAAGCAGAAAGGCATCTAAGACCAAGCTTTTAGTTGGGAATCATCCTTGATGGTCATGTACTTCAGCCTTTGGTTTACTCTTGCTAAGCCTAGTACAGGCACTCTAAATGAGTGGTTCTCAATGCCAGGTTGACTCCTGTGGCAAACCTCTATCTCCAAAAATATTTATATTATAATTCATAACACTAGCAAAAATACAGTTATAAAATAGCAATGAGAATAATTTTATGGTTGGGGGTCAGCACAATAGAAAGATCTGTATTCAAGGGTCATAGCATTAGAAAGGTTGAGAAGCACTGCTCTATACACTCTGAGCTTATGAGTGGAGTCTCAAAATGATTATTGCTAGACAACAAATGGTATGATCAGTCTAGATAATGACATTTGATGTTGTCATCTCCCTTTCCAAAGCCTTAGAGATACCTCAAACTTTGGAGGAATATTTTTCAGAATTCAAAACATTTTCAAATGTTTTTTATGGATTTTTAACATAATTTGTCTTTGTTGACCATATAAAAATATGTTATAGCTTTTAATATCCCAATGTGCTAATTATTTTATCTGTGTCATGTCTGGATCTATTTCTAATAGCAACCCCTTCCACACACATCATGGATTATATATCCCTGGTATTTTGCATGTCTGATAATTGATCCAGGCATGGGCATACATTGGAATATTTAAAAATTCATTTTAATTAATTAAGTAGAGTCTCATAAAACCCTTGCTGACTTTGAAACTCTTTTGTAGCCATGCCTGACCTTGAACCTCTGTCTGATTCCTCTACTGCCACCTTCTGAGTCCTGGGATTATGCAGTCGTGAGGATTTCCCAGGGCTCCATGCATGCGAGGCAAGAGCTGAACCAACTGAGCATCGTGTCCTTGGTGGAGTGACAGCTGTTGTATCACTTTAAATATCCTTGGGCTTTGTTCTAGACTCAGTTAAGTCACATGGAAACACATCCATTGAGCCACTCTGGAGTACTTATCTAGGTATCACTTTGGCAGCTTTTGATCTGGGGATAGATATTTATCTTCTGAGTTCACTGTGTGGCCAAGGTCTTTCTGCTCTGTCTGTGGGAATGTTGAGTACACCAGCACACAGCTCCTTTGTGCCACTTCTCCCTCCCACTGCAGGTAGTGTCCTTACTGCCATTCATGACTTCATTGTCAGCCTGAGCAGACAAGAGTCCTCACACCTGTAGAGCCCTTCTTAGAGCCCTTCTTTCTTGCAGATGTCTTGAATACAGGGACAGTAGGAGCGATAAGCTGTAGGAATCTCTCCCAGGATTTTCAGAAAGCTATTCTCAATTGTTCAACTCTGCAAGTGCAGCCATTGATGATCCCAAACTCTCAACATGTTTAGCTGTCTCACAGGAATGGCTGTTTTTTTTGGGGGGTGGGGTGGGGAGTGGGCTTCTTTTTGCACTGAACCTTTTCTTCCACTGAATGGACTGTCCTAAGCGCACACTGTCCTTTTTTTTTCCTCCGTGGAATCTCTGTCTTATGCTGCCTGGTCTAAGATCTGCGAATGAACTCAGCAATTCTACAATATTTGAGGCAGAAGGTGGATTTTGACCACTGTCACCCATCATGGGCTTCTTCACTCCCATGTCTTTGGTGCTATGTGTTCTCTTCTCCGATTTCTGGGTGAGCATGTTTTCTCTGCTCTGGCATGGTTAGTGGTCACTGCCCTTCTGCTATTGCTCTGAAGCCTCGTCTTTCTTCTATTCACTTCTTACTTCATTCTTCTTTCACTCCTTTTGGCTTTTGAATAAGGTGTTGGTCCTCCAGAGGCATAACCGCCAGTCATGGTATCAGACCACAGTGTTCTCTATGGACAACTTGGTCCCTCTGAGAGTCCCTGAACTACCAGTTTCTGGATGTGCATGTGTGCTTAAGTCATTGGAGCATAGTGTTCCACTGATGCATCCTCATTGGCTAATGGAAAGGACCAGGCTGTCTCCATCTGTCCATCCATCAAATACCTATCTATCTATCTATCTATCTATCTATCTATCTATCTATCTATCTATTATCTATTTATCTATCTATCTATCTATCTATTATCTATCTATCTATTATCTATCTATCTATTATCTATCTATCTATTATCTATCTATCTATCTATCTATCTATCTATTATCTATCTATCTATCTATCTATCTATCTATCTATCTATCTATCTTTTTTGTGCACACCTATCTTTTGTGATTAGTGTTTTCACCACAATGTCTTCCGTAAATGAATTTGCTCTGCACAGAAGATTCTAGCAAGCTGATGTCATTCTATTCTTTTATTGAAGACTTTCTGGAGCCCAGGGCAGGTAAGTCCTTTTCCCACAAGCCTTTATGTCTGATGTTGTTAGATTAAAGCTTTGGGGCTTGATCCAATGAAGCCATTTGTCCCCTTTGGCAATTATACCCTTCATTTTTGACATTAATTTTATATAAACTCTTGAGATTAGTATCTTTACTATTCCCTGCTACTTCCCCTGTGATTTCTGCATTCTGAAAAAGCGTTGGTGTTGCCTATCTTATGGTGAATGTCACAGACTCCTCCCCAGGAGTCAATTCAACTCACTGCCCAAGGGCTGGACGTGCACAGCTCCTGCCTTGCAGTCTTTCCCAGGTGGAGTATATGATTTGATTTTCTTTTTTTTTGAGATGGGTTTTGATACATAGCCTCAAACTCCTGGTGACTCTTCTGCATCCACCTTCTGTACGCTGGGATTATGGGAATGCAGCACCACCATGCTCAGACTGAAACAAATAAACCCATAATGCATATCCTCCAAGGTTTTACCCTAGGCTTTAGTGACCATTGCTTCCCACTTTACACCTGCCTCTGCTGCCTGTGTCCAGGAGTAATATTTCTGAAGGTTTTTCAATTTCTTTGGGGCTTTGAGAGCCTTTTGGTCTGTGGCAAAGGTGCTTTTCTACTAGGTATTGTCCTTTGGAGCTCTTTGTTCAGGACCTGGCTAGGAACAAAACCAAAACCCAAAACCAAAGCAAAGCAAAACAAAAAACAACTAACTTAAGGAATTGCATTTGGCAGGGACTTGGCAAGAATAACCCCTTTGTTGCCAGAATCCTTGTTCACAGTGTGAGTGGCTCAGATGGTACTTAATTAAATGTGTTCTCCTATAAATTCTCAGCAATATGCTTATTTTTTTTTAATGGAGCACTAGCACCTACCCCATTTCTAAGGCAACTAAACTTCACAGCTGATAGAACAGGGAAGCCAGCATGGGTCCATACATGCTACTTCTGTTAGTTATCCTTAGAGCAACAGTGGGCTTCCCTGGTAGTGTTGCCCAAGTCACTGGTTATACATTGACGTTCAGTATCTTGCTCCTAACTGATATGTCTGTGCAGGATAAAAGAGGCCTCCTCCTGTCACTGCTGACTTAGAGTCATACTGTGTGCTAGGCTCCTCACGTTCATGATCTCATTAGATCTTCACAGCTCATAGAAGCAGGCACCAGACTAGCACTAGCATGTAAAAGACAGAGCACCATCTTAACTAATTCCAGCACTTGGAGGCAGAGGCAGGTGGATCTTTAGGTGTTTAGGGTCAGCTGTATCTATGTAGTGAGACCCTGTCTCAGTAAATAAATAAGTTAATTACTTAATTTAGGGCAGGTCCTTGTCTGGGGTGGACAGCTGTATGTGATAGCTGTGTAAGGTGGTCTGGAGGTTGTGTCTAATGCCAAAGCCACTATTGTCCTAAGCACTGTGCCAACTGCTTTAAAACCTAGCACTTATTTTCCCAGACACCCCCAGGCTTACTTCTCTTCAGTTTCTGCATGCCCAGAGGAATCCTTGCATATCTGCTGGCCCTCTGTGAGTGTCGTCTGCCCAGCATTAGAACGTTAGAAATACAGTACCAAGGGTCATCTCCTCGGTTCCAGTTTTGGGTGATGCTATGTTAAATTAAAGAAGTTAATTTTCATATGCTTTAAACTGAACAGTTTATTTACATACAGCACTTTGTAGATTTGAAGACAAAGGTTCCTTCCAATTATGAATAGGGACAAGAAAAACCCTGGGCATCAACACACACTGTCATCTGAAAGTTCACACATTGAGCATCGTGCAGTCCCATTACCAACTGCAGAAGAATCTCAAAATATTTAAAGTAAGTTTGTGAATTTTCCCTAGTCCTCATTCATGGCTCCTCTTGGTCATATGCAGCCTATGGGCTTGCATGTTGGTTACCCCTGTATGATTGCTCTACAGAATAATTTCTTATTTCTAACTTTGATTACTCTTATATATCCTAGCAGGAAGTGGTTTACACACAAGGATAAAGGTATATAATATAAATCATTTAGTTTTTATGTAAATAACCTTATCACTTATGCTATTTCTCAGCAGAGGTGACTAGAGTGATTTGACTGGTTTACATTTTATAATGTATTTTTATAGGTCTGGGGTTTTAAAAATATTTTATTTTATGTGTGTGTATGTGTGTGTGTGTGTGTGTGTGTGTGTGTGTGTGTGTGTGTGTTCACATGAATTTAAGTGACTATAGTGGTTTGAATATGCTTGGCCCAGGGAGTGGCGCTGTTATGAGTTGTGGCCTTGTTGGAGTAGATGTGGCCTTATTTGAATAAGTGTGCCATTGTGGGTGTGGGCTTTAAGACCCTTATTCTAGAAGCCTGAGAGTCAGTCCTCTCTTAGCAGCCCTCAGATGTAGAACTCTCAGCTCCTCCTGCACCATGCCTGTCTGGATGCTGCCATGCTCCCACCTTGATGATAATGGACTGAACCTCTGAACCTGTAAGCCAGTCCCAATTAAATGCTGTCCTTATAAGAGTGCGTTGGTCATGGTGTCTCTTCACAGCAACAGTAAAACCCTAACTAAGACAGTGACCACAGAGATCAGAAGAGGGCACCAGATCCATAATAGCAAGTGGCTGCGAGTTACCCAGTGTGGTGCTGGAAACCAAATTCACGTCCTCTGCAGGAGCAGCAAGGTCTTTCAGCTGTGGAGCCATCTTCCCAGCCTGGCGTCTAGAATTTCACAGCAATTTTATTTCAGCATTTTCAGTGTTATTCATCGGATTGGAGTGGTGTCTCGGTTGGTAAAATGCTCACCTTGCGAGCATGAAGACTTGAATTTGGTCCCTAGAACTCATATAAACTTTACTCTGGGCTCGGTGGTGCATGCTGTGTGTTCTGTGCTTAGAATCCCAGCCTGGGTAGGTGGAGACAGGGAGATTCCCTAGGGCTTACCTGCCAGCCATCCTAACCTACTGGTGATCTTCAGGCCAATAAGAAATGCTGTCTCAAAAAGCAAGGTGGATGACACGAGAAAGGTATCCGAGATTTTCCTGTCACATCCACATGCACACATCATCTTCTTGATTCAACTGTTTCTTCCAGGAAGTCCGCAGTCAGCTTTCAGGGTAATTGTTGTTTCTTTGATTCTGATTGATTTCCCTCTCCACCTCCCGTTCTATCCTTAGTAAATTTTAACATTTCTCTCCATTTTGATGTTCAGAATATCAAACCTCTAAGGAATCTACTGTTTTTAACTTATCATGTTCATACTGCTTTATTTTTTTAGAGCTCTCTGGGGTGTGTGTATCAATGATCTTTTTTGGAAAGCTCTGTGCTAGTTTTTTAAATACTGCTCCAACTGTGTGTGTACGTGTGTGTGTGTGTGTGTGTGTGTGTGTGTGTGTGTGTGTGTGTGTGTGTGTATTTGTGCATGCACATATGTGCATGTGTGCAAAATAGCAAACACTTCAAGGAGAAAAACAAAGAAGAATGGCGAACTTGGAAGTTTTCATTTACTTTTGGGTTTTGCTGTGCAATACTGATTCTGAAGTACTGGCTGGCTTAGTCATAGTCTGCTGCCATTGAATACCTAGGTTCTTATTTTGTTCAGCAAAAGCACTTAGGAGCAGAGTGGTTTGGCCCGAGCCAGCAGTGAAAGTCCCTTATCAGTAACCTATACCAGAGTTGCAGTTGCTTGTTTTTCTTTGGCTTCATTTAATTCATTCAGATAATGAAATATGTCTGACCGAAGCCCCAATACTGACATTAAAATGAGAAAATCAGACTTTTGTTCCAGGATCATTATGGATGAAATCACAGAGGAATCAATTCACATCTGTTAAATGGGCTCATTGCTCTGTCTACTTAATTGTCAGAAGTCCTGAAGATACTTACAGGGAGGATGAAAGGGAGTTTTCCAAGAAAATTATCCTGTTCCTTATTCTTGACTGTTTTTCATAGACTATCTCCATGTGGGAATTAAGAAACAACACACTATTAATTAAAATCTTTCTCTGGCACCCAGCAGCGGCATCGCTCTCACACAGTGTCATCTTGTCTGTGTTTGTCATTTTCCACTGTCAGAGAGAGCTGAAGGAGTGAAGCAGATGCCTGCTCAGTGGGAAGCTTATCCGAGTGGAATGGACTAAGCCTGAGCTATCCTAACAGGCCTGGCTCCATGCAGCACTTAGAAGCAATTGCAAGATGTTTTCTACAAGGAAAGAGAAAGCTTCTAGTCTGCCGAGGTGAGTCTTAGATACTGTGGTCCCCTGTGCCCATTTTGAAATGCCACAGTTAGCAGAGTAGACTCACGCATGTTAACCTGAGCCCTGCTAAACACACAAACAGGTGAGCTGTTAATAGACATATCTTGGTCATCTCAGCAAGCCAAAAATGAGTCAACTTTTTTTTTCTAGGTTAACCTAATCTAAAAATAACACTTTCATCTCTCATTAATAGGCTGGTTGTTATCTAATGTTTTGCTGTGGGTTCAGGGACCCAGAATAAATCATTCTTTGATTATAGGGTGGGCCCAGCTGTGCTGACTCACACAGAATAGGCCTGGGCACAGAGGCTGATCTGTTCCTGGGCTTAGCTGAAGCAGTTCACTGAGTCCTAGGCCCCTTTTCTTCCCTACAGGGGAAGTACAGTCAACCTCCAGCTGATCCAGCCAGAGGCACATGTAATCTAGAACAAAGGGGAAACAATTCAGTACCCTCCTTTTAGGTACACCGAGAGGTTTTGGCTTCATTATTAACCAAGTTCTGAACTAGAGGAGGAAGTCAAGGTGCCTGGGGGATTTGTACCTGCAAAAGGTTCACATTCCTGCTCGCCCAGTTTACTGGGCTTCTGCCACCCCCCCACCCCCTTTATCCTCCCCCTCCAACCTCATCATCAGATCTCACCAAGTTCAGCATCTTCCCACTTTGATGAGCTGTCATGGACTTTTGGAGACTTTCAGGAGACACATCAGAATACCCATATCATTTTACTTTGGAATTATACAGGTAGGAATGAAAGTTTAAGACATAATTTCAGAAATTTAAAACCCACCTGAGTTACAGAGCAATGTCAGTGACCCAACTCAGTGACCCAACTCAGCCTTGGAGAAACAGGGGAGATGACGTTAATGGGATACAGGCCTTTGAGGGACCAAGCGGTCTTGGCCCTCAACAGCAGGGTACACTGCTTCTGATACTGTGCCTCAAAAATGATGGCTGAAAGTTCCTATGGATTTTTGTTGTTGTTGCTGCTGTTCTGTTTTATACTGAGGGTTGAGGTTAGGGCCCAGTACATCCTTAGTAAGTACTCTACCACTGAAATATATCCACAGTCACTTGTTGGTTTGTTTGTTATTTAAGTTTTGACAAAGGGTCTAACTGAGTCAATCAGGTTGACCTTGACATTGCTCTGTAGCTCAGGCTAGCCTTGACATTGCTCTGTAGCTCAGGTTGGCCTTGCATTTTTGATCTTTCTGCATTAGCCTCTGAAGTATTTGGGATTTTAGGTCTGCACAATGGTGTCCAGTTTGCCATATTCTTTAAACCTCTACGTGTAAGACAATGATTGTTCTTGGTATGAGGGACCCACAAGCTTATGTAATAGATTCCCTGTCCACCTCACACTTCTGTTTGCTGATATCCTGTGCCAAATAGATTCTGCTCACTGTTTTCTTTCAATTGATCTTGTTCTCACTGGGCCTAGCACAGATACTCCAACTGTTGGGTTGTGGCCTTCATGTGCTCATGGTAACCTGTACTTGAGAACATTCATTAGAAGGATCAGAAGGTGACAGATCACTGTTGTTCCTCAAAAAGGGTTGTAATGTACCACATGTAATTTTTCCAGTGCGGTTAACTCTCCAACCCAGGCAATCCATCAACTTATTGATTTGAACTAAGCAAATGAAAAAAAAATCAACTCTGGCTTAGGTCCCTTCTGATAACTTCAAAGGCTTAGAATGTTCTGAGGTTTGTGGAAGTCTGCCCGCCATCTCTTCTCTCTTTTTGCCATGCTGAGATGTTTCCCATAGAATAGAAAATTGAAAGCCATTCGGCATCTGGTCATGGTTTAGAGTACCAACATGGTCTTTAGACGGATAATTCCATATTGAATACTAAACAACCTCACCGAGGGACGTGGAAGAGATGAGGTCATGGACAAACATGAACAAGGGTGAGGGCAATGTGCTGCACATGCCCAGTGGAGTCTCCAGAACTTGTTGGTAGCTGTGGTAGATAATGATATCAGACATCAAATTGGCAGGGTCTGGAGTGACTTAGCAGTCAAACACCCGAGCGTGTCCATGAGGTGGTTTTGAGATTTGGTTGATGTGAAGACCCTCCCCCTTAAAGGATGGGCATCCAAAAACTGAGTAAAAAGCGATCAGGGCATCAATATTTATTGCCCTTTGAAGAGTCAATGGGAGCTGCCTCACATTTCTGCCATTGTGCCTACCCTACCATGATGGACCATATCAGCTTTATTCTGAGCCAAAATAATCCCTCCTCCTCTCCCTTCCTCCCCTTCCCTTCTTCCCTCCCTCCTCCACTCTTTCCTTCATTCATTTCCTCTACCTCCCTCCATCCCTCCCTTCCTTAAGTGGCTCTTGTCAGGTATTTTGCTATAGTAATAGTAAACATTCCCAGTAGCGTCACTCACCTTTGGCACTGTGGATTCCTTCATCTGAGTAAAATCTCTTGTGGTTGTCTGCCCTGGACATGGTAGAATGTTGAAATGGTATCTCTGACCTCCCTTGAACCCAGTAGCATCCTTCTCTAACCTCAGTTATGTCAACAAAAGTGTCTTCAGTCAGACAGTTGAGGACCACTGCTTTAGAGGGAAGTAATTTGTGGAGGAAGAGTAGAATCTTTATAAACATTTACATTAATGCATCAGATTGTTGCAAATTATCTTCCAGCTCATCAGTAATAAACAGTAAGAACACCAGTCTGGAATGAATGGTCCAAATTCCCACTTAGGTGCAAGGGCTTTACTTTTTAATCTGTGTTTGGTCTGCCATCACCTGTGTTGAGGCCATTATGTTTCTTGAATAGGGTGTCTGTTTTGGTGGTATATATAGAGTATTGTGGTTCACTGTTGAAATTTATTTGACCTCACCCACTCCCAAATGTGTACTTATAAGTAAACTGTTGCTAGGTAATTACTGGCATCAAACTGCACAACCTTGACTTAAGATTATTTAATGTGTTTGGAGGTCAAGCCTTGGTGCTCAAACCTCTGACTAATGTGATAACAGAATCAGATAATTTTGTTGTCTGGATTTGAACAAAATTAGGTGAAGAAGATCTCTTTAGCTTCATTAACGAAGGTTCCCAAGTCTGGTTGTGCAGAAATGTTACTATGGAACAAGAAAGGCTCAACCTAGACTGATACCCTTGAAAAGACAGATCTTGTTTTCTCAAGGAATGGGACAGAAGCAGGAGGATGACTTCTGCTAACTCCAGAGAGGAGTGCAAGCTTGCAGAACTGTGCTCTGTTCTGAGTTGTGGTTTGCCATGGGCACGTGAACCTGGGAATAAAGAACCGTGTAAAGATCTGGTTGGGAGGCCAGGGTCAATTTTCTCTGAACTTCCCTCGACTCTTATATCCATGTAGGTAGGTGTTAGATTCATCTAGACTAAAGTTTCCAGAGATCAGAATGTAGATATAGGTGTATGTGTGTGTGTGTGTGTGTGTGTGTGTGTGTGTGTGTGTGTATGGGGTGTGTGGTGTATGTCCTAGCCGTTTCATCCACTGAATCAAGTACAGTGTCTGACATGGAGGAGCCTCACCCTAGGCTAACCCCAAGGGATCCTGACTAAGTTCCAGCAGAAGGGAAAGTGACTTGGTTCAAGGATACCTGGACTGAAGCCTTCTGAGTCCCTCCTCACCAGCTCCTCCCCAGGAACAAAGTCTTTTATTTATTGCCTCGCTCTGATCACTCAGCTAATGCAATCACAGGACTGAGTGCTTGTGCATTAGAGGGTAATTTATTGCCATCAGTGTTGCCCTTGATCTTACTTAGATGCAAGAGGAGAGGAGTGGAACAGAATGGACAGCGTAGACGTGCGTTGGAGCAGCTGCCTAGGTCTCTGGGTTTCAGGATGCTGGGAGCAAGCAATAAGCAGGGAAACAGGAAGAGGGAGGCAGATGTGGGAGCCTTCTGTAGGTTGCAGTTAGTATTCTACAGCTTCGGGCTAGTAAACACAAGCCAGCAGGAGACCCCATCTTGCCATCCGGTCCATGTTTTATTATTGTCTGCTTCATTTGTCAAGGACACAGAGCTTCCCATTGGCTCTTTGAGGAATGTGTTTGAACCCTTCTAAATCCTGGCGCTTTGGAGCCCTCTGCCCTACTCAAGCCTGGACATTTCTCCAGCTTCCCTTTAGATGATGTCCAATGAGGGCCTGCACTTAGTGGGTCTGCTTTTCTACCCATGTGTCCCAAGTGATGACTGTTCTGTTCGGAGTTTGTTTTGTTTGATGAATGAAGATTTGGACCGTGTTGTTCTTTCCTGTCACTACCTCAAAGACTTTAATCAAAGGCTATTTGGAAATAATGCCAGCTAATTAGTGTTTATGATGCAACAAGAGTGACTCTCCCTTAGTGCTTTAAACCTTTCCCCTGAAACCCAAACACGCCACACTCGGGCATTAATTGTTAAGAAAGATGAAAAGTCTACCAGCCATTTGCTGGGCGGAGGCCTCTTGTAGATAGAGCAGCAGGACCCCACAGGCTGGTGCAAGGCAGACTTGTAGCTGCAGATCTATTCCTCCCAAACACACTGTGCACTGAGGGCTGGCGGGTGATGTGTCTGATCTCTAGCAAGCTCATTAGCGAGAACACTAAACCCTCGGCTGAGGTGCATAGTCTCTGTCATAGTCACAGAAACCACTAACTACACTCTGACAAAGTCAAAGTCTCTTTTTTGAACCACAATTTTCAAGATAAAGACATGTTTTCTTTTCCTACATTTTTGTATGTGTTCATGCTTTTATAAAGGACCCTTTCTCCTTTATTGAGACCACATATTTATTCAGTATCTACTGTGGCTAAAGATAATAGATACAAAAATACAAAGAGTATGCTTCTCCTGCCAAGAGAGGAGGAACAGTCCAGAGTTAGAAACGCAGATGACAGTGACAATAGTATCAACTATTTTGACAGTTGTTTATATCAGTGACATGGAGAGAGACAAGGAGGAGGAACCAGGGACGGCTCTGTATCAATAACTTCAGGGAAGACAAGGAGCTACATGGACACTGGGAAACATTCCAGTGTAGGCAACTCAAAACCTGGCCGGCACCCGTATCAAAATTACTGGGTAACACAGCATCTCTATCCACAAAGAACATGGGCCGATCTGTTCAGTGGATCCCAATGGTGCAAATAGATGGGACTGCACTCTGCATTTGTTACGTTTTTGCTTCCCACACACAACTACGACAAAGCTTACTCTATACTTAGACACAATAGATTAGCAAGGATCAAAAGTGATCAAAACAATATGCTGCTATACAAGTTTGCTAAAAAAAAAAAATCTCACTATTCTTTTTTTAGAATTTTATATTTCATATTTTGGACCGCATATAGTAGCAGGTAACTAAAACTTGCGAATTGAAGCCACAGCCTGGAGGAGATCCCTGTACAAAACCATCTGCATACATGCAGATGTGGTGAGCCTGCCTCTCCCTGGTGCCTGCCTAGCAAACACTGTCTGCCCAGTTTTTGGAATGATGTCTTTCACTTATTGTTTCTCCTAATGTCAGTCCATCCAGTGCTGACAGGAAGTTGTCTCAACAGCACCTGTTTTCTACTTGACATATAAGAATATTGTCACCTGTTCTGGAGGCAACGCAAATCCAATGACTTTGATACTGTCATGTGTGGTGATTTAGATGGAAGTCAAATTGTGGATCCTCCCTCAATTATCAGCAAAAGCAAGAATTTGTATGTAACTTAATAATACATAATTTAAATAATAAATATTTAAAATAAAATAATTTAAAACCTTTAAAGAGAAGTGATTGTTTTAAGGCCTCATTAAGAACTTATTTTCAAATGAACAAGCATGTTATTTAATTCTTTTCTCAATATATATATACATATATACACATATATATACATATATATATAAACATCAATATCCCGTTTTAATATTTGAACTTCTTGAATATGCTAAACTATTCTCCATTTCTTAAGCAAATCTATGACTAAGATGTTTTAAGTCATGCTGGAGAGTTGCTTCATGGTTTAGAGCACACGTTGCTCTAGCAGAGGACCCAGGTTTGACTCCCAGCACCCACATGACTGTTTCCATTTGACTCCAGATGCAGGAAAACTGATGCACTTGTTTGGCCTGTTTGAGCACCAGGCACGCATGTGGTACATACACATACATTCAGGCAGAAAACTATATACATAAAATAATAAAGTAAATCTTTAAAAGAAAAGATGTTTTAAGGCACGTGTGGTGGCACAAGCCTGTTAATCCAAACAGCCAGGATGCAGACGCAGGAGTTCATAAGTTCAGTGTTAGACTGGGCTACATAACTAATTCCAGGAAAGTCTTGGAGATATAATAATTTTAAGAGCGGTCTAGGATACATACAAAGATTGTGTTTCGGAAATATAAATCGTACCAAATTATATCAGGCAGCACAAGCTGAGCCTATGTTAGACTTCGTACTGGGGTGCTGTATTAATAACAATAGAAGGGCTCACATGAGGATTTGCGTTGGTTGATAGAATCACTCTTAGATTTTTCTAAGACCTCGAGCCCTTTGAGAATCTAATGGCAGGTACGGCTGGATGTGTCATCCTGTGAACACAGGACTCACAGGCTGCTTTCAAGAGTTTTTGAAACCCCAGGAGCCCAACACGATGCTGGAGTAAGTTCTTGGACCTAAGACGGGGCACATGCTTCCCTCAGGCAGAGCCGTGAAGTTGTAAGAACTCCCCATACACGGCTCAGGTGAGAAGACAGATCCTGGCAAACGGTGCATCAGCGAACTTCATGAAATGTGTTAAGTAAATTCAATTAGTGATCTCAAGAGAAGTTTTAATGGCCAACCATTACACACACACACACACACACATACATACATAGGGGACACATCTAAGTAGGATATATATGGGATACATATGTGGAATGTGGGAAAATACATAAAATTATATATGCACATTTTTTTCCAAAGTGCTTTTTAGGTTTCCCCTGTGCTCTCATAATCAAAATCAAAAGTATTTTTGAAAAGCTACATGCTTTATCCTACATACACAGAACAGTCCACAGTCCATGCCTTTGTCATATCATAAAATCTAACCATTTGGATGTGGACGAGCCGGGTTTCTAGGCATTTTTCACCTCATCTCTGAGTAGTTCTGTGCACAGTAAAGATCTTAATTCTCACTTGGAGGCTTGACATTTGTGAAGTTCAAATACACATGGGAAGAGACCAAAGGAAATGCCAAAGTATGATGGATTACTTGGCAGGCTGAAAGACTGGAGCTTTCCTTCTGGGAGATTCCTGCTATCCAATGATTGGAATTTGTGCTTGTCGTCCCTTGGAGAGCCACCGTGATTGGGACTGGGCTGCGAGTGGAAGGAAGGAAGCGGAGAGAAGTCTACTTCCCTTTTCTTTAATGTTTGTACCGGGTTCTTAAGAAAAAGCAGATGATCCACATGGACCATGACCTGAGCACTTCATCTGGAGACGCCTACCCTGTGCTCGCTTTTGTGTTCCCTATAATCCAGCAGACACTGTTACTCATTGGGGTGCACAGACAATTCCAGCATGTTGCCTCTTTATCTTCCAGTCACTGCACCCTTGTCTTAGCCACACTTTTGGTATAACTATCAGAGAAGCAGGGAATGTTCAGTGAAAAAAAAAATAGAGAGAGAACTGGATATCACACTGCTTCCCAGAAAAGGTGTTGGAACTGTCATCTCTGATGTTCCAATTCCAGGGTGAGCCATCTACACATGCCTGAAGAGACCACAGCTGTACGCACTCCCTCTTATCTCACGTGCAGACTACTTGGCCCTGTGCTAATCTACTTCATGAGAACCCTTGTCATCTTGCTTCTTCTGGTACTCTTGGTGCCTCTGTCATGGAACACATGGAAAGTGATGGGTCCGGGGTCCTCCTTGGTTGAATACTCATCCTAATGCTAATGTATCATGGTCATTTCTTATTAGGACTCAGATACAACCAAATATAAAGAGGGATTTTTCTTAACAGTCAGATGGATATATATTATATTATATTGTATTATATTATAGCTAGAAAGGAAGCAGCCTCACCTACACAAGAAGTTCTTTCTTTTTCCTTCTTGCCCACATTCCCTCCTTGTTCTGCCTTTGCTGTTCCTAAGACTTTCGAATACATGCATCATCACTGGGGGGATGTTCAGGGATGGTCTTATCTGATTACCTAGTTTGACAGATGAGACCTGGTTAGAGGCAACTGACTGTTCTTGATGAGAACTCTGGTCCTTTGGTGATCTCTAAACTTGGAGAAAGTTGGGCAGGACTGAAGGTTGCTTAACCAGTAGCAGTAAACTTTCTCTCTGCTTATGCCTTAGAAACGTTCAGGGACGTTAGCCGCCATTAGGTCAGTGGTTCAGTTCCATATTCAGACCACACTCGGAACTGACCCAGTCCCACCTATCTGTACTGCATCTTCAGTTGCCAGGCCATAAGCATGCTGTGTGGGGAAAGTCAGCTCTTTGTTCACACTCTCAGGCCCTCAAGTGTTGTTTGCTTCAGGAAGGACTTAGGACAAAATAAAGTGGGTGAAGACTTCAGGTTACAAAATTTCTTATGGAGTAGGTGCTTGTTGGACAGTGAAATACACCCTGGTTCCCGGTTGAGGAGACTTGAACCCCAGAGACCCTTATGGACATAGGTATTTTGCCTGTCTCCCAGGAAACCAGGCCGGTCACTAGCCCAGAGCCCTCCATAGATTTGTGACCATCAGCCACATAAGGGCAACGCCCCAAGCCCCTTCACAGGTAGAGGCTGTGACCACAGGTCATGTAGCCTCAAGACAGATCTCCATTATAATGAGGTACCTAAAGGCCTGGAGGCTTAGCCATTGAATTTCCCTTCCCAGACACTTCTCTCTGCAAAAGGTATTTAAACTCAGGCCCACTCTGGGAAGTGGGATACGGTTTTATTCATCCACTTTCTGCCATGACAATAAATTCCTTGAAACCACGGACTGCTTCTTTTCATCAGGGTCCATCATGGGGAGCCACAGAGAAGGCTTTTGCCTACAGAACTGCCATCTAACCTCTCAGAAGAAAGCCTCCCTGCGCTCCCTGTGTGTTTAGTGGATGCCACTAAACTCAAGCGCGCTGCTGTCAAGTCAAAGACTCTCCAGTAGGACCAGCCAGAGCTACCCCCATTTCCCCAGGCCCCCAGTTAGATCCAGCCTCGTGGATCCCCACTCTGTTCTCAGCTCTTCCGCAGTATCCCAGCGGCACCTGGATGTCCAAGAGCCTGAGAACCAGACAGTCCTGTCCTCCTTGCAAGTGGAGCAAACTGGGGACCCCACTATTAATCCTACAGGCTCTATCTTCTTGCTAGTATATGAGTGGACCTTGTTCCCAGCATCCCACTTGTGTGTCCATGTTTCTAGATCAGACACCCCTACCCTGCTAATTCTTTCCTGGGGCTCTCAGTGTAGCAGGTCTGTGTAGGAAACTGCTTTTTCTTCCCTGCAAGGTGACCTGGGGCTAGTTCCTCATCCCCCATCCTTGAAGTGAGATAGTACTACAGCCATCCCTTGCTATGCAGAATCACGCAGATACCAAACTTCAAGGACACAAAAATGACATTGTTTTTATAGACCACCATGTATTTCCTTATGCATTTTAAATAATCTCTGGATGACTTAAAATGACTAATACAACATAAGTACTGTGTAAGTTATGTTATTAAACAGATAACTACACGAAAAAGTCTGTCTGTACATGTTCTTACAGATGTTGTAGTTTTCAAAAATATTTTAATCATATTTTTATGTTGTTGAGAAAAAATGTAATTTCAAAGATCTTTTTTTACTTAGTAGATTGATTGGAGTGTAAAAAAGTTCTGCTTTGTTCCATGCCTTAGTGTACAAACAGCCCTTATCCCTTTGTCCCTGTGAGGTGAACGAGACCCTGAGGCCACAGAGTTCTCTACAGTATCTCTGAAAACCCAAGAAGCAGGGGAACCTTTAGGCCTGAGAGAAGACCAAGTGAGGCACTAAAGTTTAATCTTCAGATCCTGAAGGGTGAAATACCAGTCTTTTTTCCTAGTCTTCAGCCCCAGAGCCCTGGCTTCCTTAGCCCCTCCTCCTAGCCACAGGCTCTCTTTGCCTCTTTCTACTCTTTTCTTTCTGCACTGTGGTGGCATAGCTGTGTGCAGAGCCCAGCCAGTCAGCCTGGGCAGTGTGTCTGTGTCTTTCCCATCGACTGAGTCCTCTAACACTGCATCAGGAAATGTTGATGCCACTGATCTGCTGATTAAGCACATAATAGAATGGGTTTGTAATTGTGCACAGTTGTCCAGACGAGTGAAAGGTTTTGTTGTTGTCATTGTTTTTTCTTTTTCCTTTCTTTTTTTTAAAAATAAATGTTTCTTGTGAGAAAGGCCTGTTTTGAGCCTCAGGAAAAGTGGCCCTTTCCCAAGAAGAGTCTATTCAAACCAGAGACACATGGTAGACCACATCTAGGCTTTGGTTTTCAAGGGAAAAGGGGGGAAGAATGTGGAGTGATGTCTAGAATTGTAGAGATTGAGAATTAACATACCCAACATGGGATTATACGTTCTTAAGTACCATATTCTATAGCTGGACTCTAAGTGAGACCCCTCTCAGAAATGTTAGAGCTGGATCAAGAGACAGTGTCCCTAAGGAGGTCACACCAATGCCTGCCTCCCTGCACACTCCCTGACTAGGAATGACAGTATTAATTCACCTCCCCCTGTCAGACATGTGCAGTTCTCCTAGCAAATAGAAAGAGGTAGCACATCTGGTGAGTTGAAGGAGATATTCTAGTTTTCCTGACCCTCTTGGAATGCTCAGTTTGGGGACCTCTGCCTGAGAACTCAGCTGCTCATAGGTGCAGACTGTCTGGTCCACAGTTCTGGCTGCAGCCAGCCCCAGCCAGCATCAACATCCAACAATGTGAAGGGCCACCTCTGCTGTCTGGTACAGCTGAGATGCTAGATGACTACAGCCCACCTGACATTGAATTACTCAGTGGAGTCATGTCTTACTGACCTCAGTCTGCCTACCACCAGTGGCCTCAGGACCCCACCCTGGGCTGCTATACAGCAGAAGAATACCAAGGTAGTCAGGTATGGTGTCTAGCAGATTTTCTATAAGTTTACAGAACTGACCACAGTTTTGCTGTGTCGGTGGTTCCATTTCCAGACATGACACAGTCGAGAGGAGGGGTGGCCTGGCTCAGTGGTCTCAAACAACTCCGGTTGTATGAAACCACAGGGTCAAATGCCTGAGGGCTGACATGGCCTCTTACCTCAGCTCTGTTGGCTCTGCTGGTCTTTGAGGCTTTTTTGAGCCTCTTGTCAGACCACTGAGTAGTATTTGGCTCAGGAAGATTGGCCATCCTATGGTCAGAGTTGCTGAGAGACTTAGCTTTATGCTGATGCCCTAGCAGCACAGTCACATACAACCTTAGAGGAAGAAGGTAGCATCTAAGAAAGGGCCTGTTTTGACCCCAGTTTCAGAGGGCACTTGTAGAAGGTAGAAGGAGCAACACAGCCAAGAACGTTCATAATCCAGAGAAATGAAATGTAGGAGTGTGGCCAACACAAGGTGAAACAAAGCTCATGACAGTATTAAGTAAGGATGTCACTAAAGGCTTTTAAAGAGTAGTTTGAAGTAAACCCCATAGGGTACATGCAGTCTTAGTGCTGAGACAAGCAAGCCTGTCATGGTAAGAGAGGAAAAGGTCAATGCAGAACTATTACATGCTCATGTACACCTGTCTCTCTCGCTTGACAGGGACTGATATTGAACCCAGTGCCCTCACCTTGCATGCACATGTAACCGTAGGTGTTATTAGTGTGTTAATTCATTGGACTATGGTTAATATTTTGTAATGAGTAAAGTTCTAAAACCATCACGTTCTATACAGTACATGTATGCAAGCTTTGCTATTTGTACTACAATTAAGCTGTGGAGAAAACAGCTCAAACAAATTAAGCAAACAGATCACGAAAAAGACGTTCAAATCTCCAAATAATTGAATAGCAAGTTGGTTAGCCACATTAAATGAATTCAGTTTAGATAGGGGATTTGGCCAGTTCTCTGGTATTTTTGAAGTGTTATAAGGACACATAAGCTGCATTATAGGACACTGAGTGAGATTTTTGTTCGATGAAATAATCCATGTTTTGGTCTCTTTTCTGTTGCTATCACTGAATACCTGAGGCTGGTGGTATGTAAAGAATGGATGTTTATATTTGCTCAGGGTTCTAGAAGAAGGAAGTTGGAAAGTATGTCCCTGGTAAGAGCTTTGAGTTCTCTGAACTCACAGTGGGTGGCAGAAGGGCAAAGGGCACACGTTGAAAGGCAAAATAGAGAGCTGTTCTAGTTCCAAGACAGTGAGAGCTTCCAGGAGAAAAGCAGCAGTACCGTTTAATGACCTAGTCATCTCTTAAAGACTTCACTTCCCAACACCACAATGGAAGAAACCATATAAACAAAGATATGTGAATCTGAAGGAGGCCCCTAGTGACATACTGGGGTTCCAGATGCTAGAGGTAGCAGAAATTGGAGGACTCTAACATTCAGATGTCCTTGTTGAAGGGACCAGTATACTGTAGGGTGCTCTCCTCTGGACCCCAGATTAAGCACAGACCACACCAAAATACCAATTTCCAAGCACAGACCAAATGCAAAGAGATTCTTTATTAAGCAAGGCAGAGACAAACAAGGTGGCTGAATCTGAACTGAGCAGAAACAGCGACAAACAGCTGCACAAGTGTTATTTTAAGGGGGAAAAGGCAAAAGGCCTGTGTTAGAATGAGCTAGGATGTGTCGCTAAGTTCTGATTGTATGTTTTAATTAAGCTAGTTAAAATAATGAATTATGATTGCTGTACTTTGAGCTTTTGATAGTTGGACCTTGGTGATCAGTCTCAGGAATGAGTCAGGCCTAACAAAGGGACAAATAAGGGAATAGACCTAGGTGGGTTTTAGGATTGTAATCTAATGGTTTAGGAAGAGAAAGAGAAGGGTGAAAGCCAAAACCTACGGGTGCCATGTTTGGTATGCTCAGGCCTTCTAGAACCTTCCACTTACTGTTCCACAGCAGCTGTGCCCTCAATAGTGCTGGACTTCCAGAGTCACACTAGACAACCAGAGACAGAGATGGAGACCTTTTATGAAATTTCCAGAACATGGGTGAGTTGTTGGTGTAATTTAGGTTGGATTTTCTCCTTTTTCTATTGCTGGCTAAGATGTTTGCTTCCCTGGGTTTGTTCATTATATGCATTCACTTCACTGTGTGGACCCCAGCTTCTAATAGTCAGTGCAATTTCTTCAAGGACCAAAAACAAACAAACAAACAAATAAACAAACAAAGTACTGTTATTGGCCTGGAATCTGGCACCTATTTTTATATCTAGAAGTATTGTATAGATGACCAGGGATTCAGAGTGTGGGTTACTGTGGTGTGTGTGTGTATGTGTGTGTATGTATTTGTGTGTGTGTGTGTGTGTGTATGTGTATCTTATCACATATATCAAAATTCATATTGAATAATGCATTCTGGGTTGTAAAAGAGGATTAATTTTTGAATCTGTGTTTCCTGCCGTTGCCTATCAGTTGGATAGAAAATACATGTGCCATCCTGCATGGTCTTTGTTGATGGAAATTCTTATGCTCTTAGCTGCACTGAAGATTTTCTGGAGAAAGTTCCAGACCATCTTCAACTGGAAGCGTTGGTGATACACTTACGGAAGGTCAGGATTTGCAGTAGTTGGAGATACACTTACGGAAGGTCAGGATTTGCAGTAGTACTGATTAACTTTATGCTATTGTGATGGATACTTGTAATGCATCAACTTAAGAAGGGATTCATCAGGAATTTTTGTACTTCACAGCATTAGAGATTCGTATCCTTGACCGACTGGCACCATTATTTTTGGTAGATGGCAGCACAGAACAACACGCTGGGAGCACATGGAGAAGATCCCACTTTACCTTAGGCCAAGTGGGAAAGGGAAAGAGACCAGAGTCCATTCTCCTTCGAAGTCACACCCTTAGTAACTTGACATTCCACTTCTTAAAAGTCCTACCATTTCCCTATAGCACCAAGCTGAGACCAAATTGACACATTTGGAAGACATTCCAGTTTAAACTATAGGAGATGCTAAAGATTTCATAACTAACAGCTTTCCAAAAAGCCCCTGGAAAATGGAACAGCAGTGTGACGCCAGGTATTTAGTCACATGACCACAGCTCTCCACCCACTACCATTTTATCTCAGGCGGTACTATGTGTTCTAAGGCTGACACCCCACCCCAAGAGCTGTACATATTAATAGACATTTCATAAACATCCCTTGTGGTAATTAAATAATTATAAGAACTCAAGCATTATAATGATAGCCTTTGTACACATATTTGTGTACACTATTAGGACATTTTTAAGGGGAGAAAATGAATCTGTTAGGTATAAGCATTTAACAAATTACACGATGTATAGGTTTTTAAGACATGGCAGCTTGAGTTGGAGGAAGAACAGAGAATTAAATAATGACAGGGCAATCTGAGTGTTCTTGCTTGCTGTGAGCCAACTTGTGGATGGGGATGCTGTAGTTCTACGTGTCTGTCACGTTGATTCCTGGCCATAGGAGACGAGTCATAACTGTATACAGACAGCTACTTCCTGCTAGGCTTTGGGGCTCTGTGGCCCATGCTAAAGGGAACCCCTTGCTCACTGGAGCCATTTCAGAATTTGAGATCTGGCTTCTGTTTCTGCTGTGCTTTGTTTGGGGGCAGAATGTGAACAAGGCCATGTGCTTTGTTCAGGGACAATACCAAGGAACTGTGAGAGTCATTGTTGCAGACTAGCAAAGGGACCAAGAGCCAATACCCACTCCTTTGCAAGACCCTGGTCTGCATGAGAAGTTGAGGTCCTACACAAATGGCTGTTAATTTAACCTAGACACACAGCCCTAATGTGTGGGAGCGAGAAATTACTAGATGCCAATGGCTAGTGATATAGATCATAGGCACTGGATGCTGGATCATCAGTCAGTTTGAAATTCCAGTTTATTGGTGATTCCAACACATTGGTGATTCAGGATTTTTCAAGAGGGAAGAGTGTGTGCCCATTTTGCCCCTAGCCTCTGAAATTTCCTTACATTAAAAAACTTGTTATTTTATATGTATGGGTGTTTTGCCTACATGTATGTTGGTATGCCACATGTGTTCCCAGTGCCTGCAAAGTTTAGAAAAGGGCATCATGTTTCCTGAAACTTGAGTTAGAGAAGCTTGTGAGCCTCCATGTGAGTCCTGGGAATGGAACATGGATCCTTCGCAAGAGCAGCCAGTCCTCTTAATCACGTAGCCCTCCCCCACCTATCTCTCCCTGTCCTCAGAATCCTGCATCTACTCCTCTACCCTTTGGAGCATCTCTGAGTTTGAGGTTTTTTCTTGGCTCTGACACCATGCTAATTCCATGATTTTAGTACAGTCTCAAGAACTCAAGTTTGCTTGAGTGTAGCATACAGTGTAACATGAATGGATTCGCAGTTATAGTTCTATGTGTCCGTGTATATTAGAAATACTTTGCCATTTGTTTTGTCACAAATTTAGTTTCACCAAAATGTGTCCTTATTGTAGCAGGAACTTTCAGCCCTTTCTCAACAGAGCAGGGGAAACAAATCCAGATGCAGGAATGAACCTCACAGCCCCCTTCGTAAGTGTCCACTGTGTTGAGTTCTCACTCCAAGGCTTAGCATTTCACAACAGCAGGCAGGTGTCAGGGGAGCACACCTGTGGCATCAGTGCTTTGGAGACAAAGGCAGGAAAATCATGAGTTAACTTGTCTTCGTTGGAGCCTATTCCTTGATACTGAACATAAACCTGTGATAGCAGGAGCCCTCCTGAGAATTAAACTAGCCTGGGAGTCTGGGGAATAACAAGGTCGTCCTTAGTGAATTTACAAGAATTACTGTTCAAGTTCCTTTCTGCATCAGTTTTGATGATGGGTATGTGATGAATATCTGTTCTGCGACTGCTGTTTTCCTAAAGTCTGTGACTGAGTGTCACTGCCTGCCTAGGGCTCCCAGTTCTGATAGCATGCTCCCACATGTATACACACACACACACACACACACACACACACACACACACACACACACATTTCTAGCCTCCATTATAACTAGGGAAGACATGGGACACAGTGACAAGCATTCCATGGTTTGAGCTGATCAGAGAAAGCATAAGCCCATCTGTAGATCTCTGGTGATACTTCTTTTCCTGATGAAAGTGCAGGGCAGATGTGGCTGGTGTGCTGGTGGAGCCTTTTCTCCCTTAGCCTGCTCGAGGTTTTGGTAAAGTGGTTGGGGAGGTATGTTAATATCTTATAACCAGAAGAGGGAAGCTAAAGGAAATTCAGAGATGTCAGCACAGCCTGTGAATTACTGAGTCACTGCAGTACCAGCAATTGTTACATCAAACTCACCATGACAAAAATAAACCTCCCCTTTTGTTTGGAGACAGGGTCCTGCTTTGTAGCCCAGGCTGGCCTGGAAACTGTTGACCTTCCTATGTTGACCCCCAGTCATTAAAATTGCAAGGTGTATTCTACTGGGTCCAGTTAAGCTTTTGAGGCCACAAAACTAGCTTTTCCCTGTTCTTTGCCTCTTACTGCCTTGATAACAGATGCACTTGACAGTTTATTAGAAGCGAGCCGATCTCCACCATTAACTCATATGAGATCTTTTGCAGACTTCGACACATATTCCTCTTTTTATGTTAGGAATATGTGTTCTACAAATATGTGTGTCTGCCCAGAGCCTGCCAAGATACACACACGTTAGTCAGAAGGTCTAAGGAGTCCCGTCCAGGGAAACCAGTGCTCAGTCAAGAGCAGGCTGGAGAACAGGTTCATTCTCTCTCTGTGCAGGAGAAGGCTCTGCTCTCATTTTGAGCTTTGCCTTTCCTCCTCGCTGCCTGACACTAAGAAATATTTAGGCTGGCCCACTTACCAGCCTTAGCTTGGCAAGGTAGGACATGAAAATCATGACTTGTTCCCTGTTCCAGACATGCACCAACCATCCAGGCCCTTTATCTGCCGCTCCCTCTGATAAACCCGCGGCTTTCATAACTCTGCCTGGTGATTTATGCTGGGGTCATTAAGCACTCAGGCACTTCTGTTTCTTGGCATTTGAACACATATTTCCAGGTGGAATTTTCCTTCTGTTTGTTAGTATATGACAGCAGAAAAATGTGAAGTTCTTTCCTGTGTGGCTTTAAAAATGGAAGACATAAGTAAAAGTTGCTTTAATAAATGCCTGATAGTAGCTGGCACGGAAGGTGCTGTTTGGAATGCCTGGTAGCTGGATCATGAGTTGTATCAGTGTTCTTCAACACAGACATGATCGTTCCCTACTTGACATAGGGAAAGGTTCATAATGTCCTGGGTGGACCCCACATGGATCTAGGGGTCTTTGCTATGACTGGATCTGTGGGGCAAATTGTCCAGGGAAATGTGTCATGGGTCTCATGCTAAGCTTTATTCATTTTCATTGAGTTCCAAAGTTTAAAATACCCAAACAGGGTAGCAATAACACAGCCAAGTAAGTGACTCTTCCATCATTAAATGGTTGAATTCTCAACATGGAGGTAAGAGGTCCTCAATCTGTGAGATCAGTCTTTTTCAAGGTCCTCATTCCCTACAAGTGTGTGAGTCTTGCTCCCACATGTACTGGAGGGTGTATCCAGGTTAAATTAGCAGCCACTGTGGAGGATCCTGTTTTCTCCTGCAGCCTGGGGTCTGCCAGAGGGATGTGTACTAGCTCTTGGTCTGATTGCAAACCTGCAACAGTAACCTTCAAGTGTATTCTGTGAGAGATGGGAATCTAGATATCCTTTCCTGTCCACTGTGCACTGAGGTGCCAGAATGGCAGTCAGTCAGCAGCAGACAGGACATCTCAAAGCACCTGTCTCAATGGCCCTGTAATAAGAAATAGACAAGAAGACACACATCAGTTTCGCTTGAAGTTGCTGCAGTCCAGTCACCTCATTTCCTAGCATACACTTAGACGAAGTAGAATTGGGATATTGAGAAGACACAACTGCCTTGGTTTGCTTTCTATTAGTGTGTTAAAGACAAGGACCACAAAAAAATCTAGGAGGAAAGAGCTTATTGTACCTTTTAACTTGTAGTTCTTCATGAAGAGATGGTGGGACAAGAACTTAGGTCAGGAACCTGAAGGCAGGAATGAAACCAGAGACCATGGAGGAATGCTGTTTACTGGCTTGCTCCCCATGACTCACTCAGCCTGTTTTCTTACACAATCTAAGACCACTTGCCCAATGGTAGTACTATCCCCGTGGTCTGGGCCCTCCTACATCACCACAAATCAAGAAAATGTTCCCTTTGACTTGCCCATGGCCAATCTGATAGAAGTATTCTCCCACCTGAGGTTCTGTTTTCCCAGATATACATAGCTTATGTTAAGTTGGCAAAAAATTAACCAGAGACCAGGCCTCATGTGCTCACGTGGCATCATTCGCAGTTGTCAGTATGCTGAGTCTTCACTGGGTTGTCTGAGAGAGTGGTGTTCCTACAGGCTGGAAAATAACTCAGCAATAAAAAGTATGAGCTGTTACTTCTTATCACAACATAAATGGAGTTCAGGACAGTATGTTAGTCAAGTAAGTTGGACACAGAAGGACAAGCCACCATGTCTCCCATCATGGATACTGAGAGCAGAATAGTGTTTAGGCTAGGCCTGAAACACTGAGAGCAAGTGAGTCACATATTTTTGACAGGAACAAGTTCTGTGGTTCTGTGATACGGAGAGTGAATATGATGAGTAATGCCTCTTCACACATCTCAAAACAGAAGTCTGAATGTTCAGTGTAAAGAGAGAATTAGTAAATGCATCTGAGATGATTAAACATATGATTTAAGGGCCAGATAGCAAATTCATGGCTCTGAGTTTACTGTTAGGGTGTTTTCAAGATAATTTGTTAGAAAAAGCTAAGAGTATTTAATGGACTACAGTCCAGATAACTTTACATAGATAGATGGTTTTCAAAAATGTCAGAAAGCCACAAAATATGACATTTAATGCTATTTATTCTTTTGTTGTTGAGATAAATCTGCTCCTAGCAGCTCGCCTTTTGTGAATTCCAAGAAGTAATTGAGTGTTTCTACCTCAGGGTGAAGTAATACATTGTGGCTAGGGAGCTACTGGGCAGAAATTGCCTATTTCATCTACAGACAAAATACTGTCAAGGAAAGGACACACTATAGAGAGTCAAGCCAAGTCAGAATAATCAGTCCTTCAAAATTCTGTGTTACAAAGGTCTGTCAGATGATCCTGGGCCAGAGGGCTGAAGATTGATGATCTTATGTGTTGTTGACAGGGTATTGTATGGGTAGGCAGTTGCCTCTACAACTTGTCTCAGCTCTGGAAGCCATGTTAGGCTTCCTATATTTTCAGATAGTATTGGTTGTTCTCCAGATTTCTGATGGGGTTGAAGACTAATTATAGTCTCATAGCCTACCCAGGCTATTTAACATTGAGAATACATATTTAATTGGATAGTTTTCAGATAGTATACAAGCTAGCCAAGATATAACACATAGATTTTTTTTTCTTTTCTTTTTTTCGGAGCTGGGGACCGAACCCAGGGCCTTGCGCTTGCTAGGCAAGTGCTCTACCGCTGAGCTAAATCCCCAACCCCAACACATAGATTTTAAACCTTTCTTAAGCTAAGATAGATAACAGAATGTACTATTTAATTGACAAAAATGATGAACTCAGTGTTAGGTATATCTTATACTTTATAAATTACAGAATGGTAATAGTTGTGCTCAGCTTACAACTGAAAGAAAAGTTCTTTTTTTTTTAATTAGACAGAAAAGGTGAAATATAGATCAATGTCTATATGCAGGTGAGGGCAGGCACAAGATAACACAAGGCCTGTGATTAGGCAATGAAAAAGTAAGGCAGGTGCAGAGTTTTGGAGAATTATTATAGGATAATTTGTCTTATGTAGGTGGACAATTTATATCAATATCAATTGGCTCAGAGTTTATTGTGTAGACATTTTGTGGAGTGAGAATTTAATGATATAAATCTGATAAGTTATAAGTTTCTAGAATTTTGATTTTAACTGGTTACTGGGAGTTGTGACTATAACCACCTGGGGCAGATGCTGGGAATCTGAGCAGAGCCCACAGCAGAGACCCATGAGATAGACGGCCGCTGATGGGGCAACCATGGAGGCAGAGAGACTACCAGAGACAGAGAGTAGCAGGTAGTGTGGCAAGTTGCCCTGCATCTTTTTCTATTGTTTACTGCAACCGTAAACTCTAACCAACAAGTTCTAGGATATTTTTTTTTTGGAGCCTCTCTTTCTTCATTGAGAAAGGGCTAAGAGAGCCAGCACTGGGCATGTTCTCCCTCTGTCATATCAGGGCTATCACACTGGTCTTTTAAGATCTGCCATTGTGAACCATGTATACCGTAGACATGTGCAGTAACTCAGAATTGGAGATGGGTTGTTTGTTGAGAGTCGATCATTAAGCATTTCCCATCATACTACTGCTTAGCTCTCATATTATAGAGGAATGAAACCCATGTGCTTCAAACTGTGTCTGGCACTAGAGAGACTAGAGTTCAGTAAAACTTAGCATTTGTTGCTCTTATTACAATTTTGCATATACGTAAGCAGTTTTGCTGCACAACTGTTGCAGTAAAAATAAAACACTGTCGAACCCTGCATGCATACCCTGGTGGTCACTCTCTCTCACTAGTTCTGGCTTTCGTGGGCCATTGGAACTAGTGCTAATTTATCTCAGTGGCTCCATGCTGCCCCCATCTACTTTCTGACCTGCTGTCCATGAGCCATTTCAACACGGCACCCTGTCAGGCCGCCCGCCCTCTTTCACAACTCTCTTGGCTGTTTTCCACCATGCCAGGCATACACATTCCAATTCTGTGGCGGGGCCCGGTGCATCCTGCCACCATACACTGTCTTGAACTCAAGTCACCACATGAAAGAACACATCACACAACAGCTTCTGATCCAATTGATAAGATATAATTTGCCCATCTAGACAACACAAAAATCCTATACATATCCATTCCTTAAGAATAGTCATACCAACCTGTAATACGTGCAGAGAGGAATCTTAATATCTGCTGCCATGTTCTCTCAGCTCCCTCCTCCTTGCTCTGGCCTCCTCTGCCTCTCTAAAACTTTTCTCCTGACCATCCTTCATTCTCCTCCAATGACAGGACTTGTTCTATCCTGTATCTGCCTTCACCTGCATAATGACATCGACCTACACACAACAAAGTTTGGGAAGCATTGGTTTTTTGCAGAAAATGACCTATTAGGTTTTGTCCAAACACTTACTCCACAGAAGGCACCATTATCTGCCCTCTTCTTGGCCCTGGATCCTAGAAGGCAGCAATCATACGTCCCTAGTATTGGCACATTTAAACTGAATGCACTTTTCTATGGACAGAGGGTCACTCATCCCATCCAGACATGGTCACAGCCCATAGACGCTCTGATGTCACAGATCTTGTCAAAGTGCAAGATCCAGAGTAGCTTTGCTTCTCTGTTATATCACATGGTCAAATGGAATTTTTCAGCAAGGGGGCAGGTATGGCCAACCAGAGCCATTTTGGGGCACAGCTGAGTGGGCAAGTATTGTTGAAAGAGAAGAAAGGCTTTGCAGTGAAAGAGGAAACTTCTCCAAGACATGTGTTCCTAGTGTGAATCAGGAAGCAAACTCACTGAGTTCTCCATTCCTTTATTGAAATAAAAAAATTCTAAAATCACAGTGAACGCTGTCAAAGTTGTCTTATCTCTGAGAGTATATCCCTGCCCAAAGGGGCATGTAAACTGTGTTCTGACTCTGAGTTTCTCCAATCATAAGCCCATTGGAAAGATCTAGGATCCTTCACGTTGGTCCTCTGCTATGAGCCGAGATCCATTTCCTGACGGGGACTCAGTTGTGTCTGTAATGTTTCACCTTTGAATTCTGACATCCTCAGAGCTTTGGCTTTAGGGCTCATGGCTTGACATCAGCTTAGACTGTTTCCTTCTTTTTGATTCTTGAGTTACAAGAATTGTTTTGTTCTTAAATAGCTGAATTTTATGTCTACTGTGACAGTTATACAGTGATAGGACTCCATTCTGGGTTTTGTTGGCACGGAACTTCCTTGCAGACAGCTCAGGAACTTGATGATATTCTTGGTGTAGAGTACGAGAGTCGTGGTGCCACAGGAAGCTATCACCTTCATCAGGGTCAACCCTTTGCCAAGCACAGATAGCTTCTGAAACAAATGATTGTCCCCTGCAGTCCTTCCTGGGACCAGGAACCTATGACCAACATCCTATGTCATCTTTTGACAAGCCTTGAAGGATCAAGATTTACTAATGATTGGTTTTAAGTTGATTTGATTAAAATTTATGCATTTAGTCCAATAAATGATAATCCAGGAAGGAGGGAAAAGAGTGGAAAGGAGGAGGAAAGGGAGAAAGGACCATGAAGAGGAAGCAAATGAAAGGGTAGGAAGAAGGATAGAGGGAAGAAAATGGAGAGAATGGTGGAAGAGTAGAGGGGGAAGAAGAGGATGAGGAAGAGAAGGATAAGGCATATTTGCTCACTTTCAGATCAGTTTTGCAGCTAAATGAGTGAAAAGGATCTTAATTTGGTCTGTGTGGGCATGGGGACTAATTGTGGTGCACACCTGGTGAGTCAACGTGAGATGAAATCCTCTAATTAATTATATTGATCATGTATTTGGAGAGGATATTCTGCATGGTGCACTATGGGTGTGCAAAGACACCACTGTGGGTATTAAGCAGCCCATGTTTAAATTACTTCATCAAAAATAGTAGGCTTACTCGATCTGGGTCTGTTTGTATCACCTGAGCTTATTATTTTTGTACAGAGAGGATACAGACTTTTAATCTGTTTCATATTTCTAAAAGTTAAACATGATCTTTTAAGATAAAACCCAAGAGGGATTTCTTGCAGGCCATTATAAAAACCATAACATTGAGCTATGAATCACATTTAATCTTTTCATTCTTTCTTGCCATTGGGCCAGACAAGAAATACAATTATACCTATTTTCAAAAAAATGTTTATTTTTTTTCCTAGACAATTTTGCCAAGATTAATTCAAAAGAAGAGAATTCGTCTGCTGCCATAGGAGTTTCTGATGTAAAAATTCTCTTCAATCATGCATGAATTCAATGAATTCAATGCATTTTTAGCAACTTACCTGCGTTTTTGTTTGTTTGGTTTTTGCTTGTTTGTTTCTTTTTGTTTTGTTAAGTACAAAGGCCCCCTTCATTTGGGTAATTTTCCCACGGTTCTGACCCTTTTAAAACCAGAACACCAACTGTGGTGTCAGCTACTACAGCAGTTAAGGACATTGACATGCATCTGAATGACGCTTAAAGTCCGAAGTCTGTAAAGAACATGGGCAGGCCCACTTAAGTACAGTGTGAAACGTGTTTTAAACAACTTCCCCATTGTGTCATGTTTTATTAAAAAAAAAAAAGTCCTTGAGTCATGAAGACAAATGTTAGTTTTTAACACATCCTGAGCAAAACCTGGTTTTGTACACATTTGATCAAACAAACCTTTCAAGTCTTGTTCTACAAATTATTTTGAAAAATAGGATGCAGATCATTATCAGCAACTGTCCAGTGTGTGTGATGACCTAAGTTTCATCACCAGCCCCACGAAACAGATTTGTTTTGCATGTCCCCTTTGACACTGTGAGATTCAGCTCATTTAGTCTTGCAGCACCACGACAGGAAGTTCCTACCGGGCCGTATTCAGGTCGACAGGAAGTACTGTCCAGGCTTTGCCTGACAGAAAGTCTTCCCAGAGAGCCTCCTCGAGCCAATGTCTTTCCTCTGTGAAATATCCACCTGCATTTCTTCTGTTCAAAGGCGTTCAGTGTGATGCTCTCACAATGCATGTGACACCCTTGGGCTTCCACGAAGCGTAAATTCTTATCTTTGGGGTCCTCCTTTGGCCTTGCCACTTCCGGACAATCACTCGCACTGAGGCCAGCCACTCCGCCTTGTGTTTGATTTTCCTCCTCTGCCAATGGCTGCAGCTCCAAGCTTGCTTCTCTGACCCATCGGTCTATGCTCAGACTGTGGATAGATTCTCGGAGTTTGTGTGTGTACTCCGGTGAATAGAGGGATAAACACGCATGTGGGGGAACTAATGGACATCGGACAATGTGGGCTCAAGAGCCAAGGCAAATCTATTCAGATGCTGAGCACCCAGACTCCAAGCTTTCCACCCCTGGGCAAGAATTTGCACTTGAGAAAGGCTGAGGCTTTTAGGGGCTACTGATAGAAATGGAGTTTCACTTGTCTTACTTAGTGATTTCCAAGCCTGTGCTGTCTTCCAGCCCCATTTTCCTTAGTCCTGTCTTAGAATAAGGGATTTTAGATGACAATCACAATAACCTTAGATAAACATGTGCAGGGAATGCAGCTATTTATCCATTAAGACTCTTGCTAAAGCGGGTCATTCTGGGCTGCTAAAGACACGACTTTTAGGTCGGAAAGAACATAGCTCCAGATGAAGACTGCTAACCATATCTGTGCCCTGCCTGGTAGTTTCAGTGGGAGGAAGCAGTAATTTGAATCCTCTGTAAACCATTCACCATGCTATGCTGCTTGGCCTGGCTTCCTGTTCCACCAAGACTAGGAAGCGAAGACAGCAAGGCCAGCTCATGCTATAAGAGAAGACACAGAATACAAAAGGGGTCATAGAGGAATAAAGGAAGAGAATAAAGGAGAGGAGGAAGCAGGCAGGGAGGGTAGAGTGATGCATGAGCAGGAGATGGGATACAGGAGGAAGAGAGGGCTCATAGTGCCATGCTAACTAGGTTCCATTCAACCTTATAGTCTAGCATTACATCAAGGTCCAAACGATACATGCCTGGATCTCATTTTCCTACTCAGCCATGGGCTGAAACTACCCTCATTACTTGTTTCTAATAATTATCTCCTTTTGGGAATCACAATGATCTCACTTTTGCTCGCATGTTCAAAAGAGACTCTTCCTTCAAAAAGTTATCTGATAAATTTTCAAAGGTCAGAGGATGAAAAATACCTTGACATTTGATGAATATTTGCATGTGCATTTAATTTACTTGGGGGAGATAAATATGGCTATTACCAAGGCAGATGCAGTAATCACCCTAATTAGGCCGCAGACACGGAAGGGGTGCTTCAAGAGCTTGCATCAGCTGAATGCTGAATGATTGCTGTAGGGTCTCTATCATCTCTGCGTTAGCTATTATGTCTGTGTCTGCTTTCCTTCTGAATATGCTGTATTGGAAAGTACACATGGAGAGGAGCCTCTTCATTAAACATGTGGAGGGAGAGAAACCAATAGCTATCTTCTAGAGCACTGATCCTTGAGGTCTGGTACCAAGGATAGTATCTAAGGCAGTAGTTGGCAAATCTTTTTTGCTGAAAGGTTAAACAGCAAATATCCATCGCTTTGTTCTGGTCATTCAGCTGTACCTTTGCCAAGAGATCACAGACAATATACCAATACAAGGCCATGGTTGTGTCCCAAGGGAAGTTTATTTACAAAAACAGGCAGACTAACAAGAAACTTACTTGTAACATTAAAAAACACAAGGCTATAAATTGAGACTAGGGGTACCAGCTGTTATATATACTCTGTCTACATAGAGGGTATAAATGTTGGGATTTAAAAAATGGTTGTATCTCTCTTGATGGCTTAGGGCTTCTTACCTTCCCTATTCTTGTTTCCATACTGCAGGATGCATAGTGAAGGTGGTTGAAAATGTGATGTTTCCTTGGATCAGCAGTCTGGAAACCATATTGCCTGGGTCCATCTGTTTCTCTGTGTGAAATCCTTTTCATGCCTGCCCATTGGCTTTAGGCAGCATCTAGTGGTCATTACTAAGAACCTATGGCCCAAAAAATCTAAAATACTTACTGTTTGTCCTTTCATGGGAAATGTCTCATGACTTGGACATACAGTAAGTGACCTCAGTCTTAATATGCTGCTCAAATAAACTAAGGGAAAAGTTTACACATTCTACACACACACACACACACACACACACACACACACACACACACACACACGAGCAGCAGAGTGCTGAATGTGGAAAGCATGTTGATCTGATCACTGTATGGTATCCACCTGTGTGGGAACCCCACCCTGTAGATAGCTATAATTATGTGTCAATTTGAAAAAAATGTAAAAATTCAACAAGGGAGTCAGCTGAATGGACAGATACTCAAATGCTCATCTCCCGAGTTTCTTATTTGCAGTCAAGCCCGGTGGGCATGTGAACACTAGTAATTATGTGTTCTACACCAGTTGATGCCACCTTTCTCGGCTGTGCTGTCTCAGTTCTGCCTCCTGTCAGTGGAGTGAGTTGTGCTAGATCTTCCCAGGCCAACATCAGAACTGGCCAGGAGGAGAAAGTGAAGGCCAGGCAATGGGGGGAGAGCCCATGTAGCTGTAGATTTTGCACATACTTTATAATGGAAACTAGTTTTACCAGTTGAATATACTTTTTTCCAGCTTGTGAGTATTTTCAGTATGAGCTGCAGTTGCTTTTTTGCCAGGGAGATATGGCCTACTTCCTCTTGATAGCAGCCACACCAGTGCCCAGATTCCCACTTTTGATATCTTCTGTCCTTTCTCCTGGCCTTTCAGGTTTTGCTGTGAGTTGAGAGTTTCTTCTAATGGCTCCTGTGTTGGAAGCTCAGTCTCTAATGTGCCTATCAGAATGGGGTTGGGGTAGGAGAACATGGTTCTTTAAGGGATTGAGCTTAGAATAAGTTCTCTAGGTCACCGAGGAAAATATTTCTTCAAGAAATGAAGGTAACTCTCATGGAATCTCTAAAAGTTCGTGAGGATAAGTTTTCAAAGGCCTGAGGCTGACCTTTGATCCTGATCTAGCTTCCTATCTCAGCCTGTAAATGCCTCCTTTCACACAAACATCGGCCACCATGATACCTTGATCACTATGAAATCCTCACAACACTGGGGCCATACACTTGAACCTTCAAAACTGTGAACTAAAGAAACCCCTTTCAAAAGCTAGTCTGCCTCATGTATTTTGTTATAGTAACTGAAAACTGAATCATGTAGCTCATCCGTTATTATATTAATATTGTCTTGCTTCCCCAATGTAAGCAACATGGATTTAGCAAAGACAAGAAACATAGGTAAGCGTTTTCGAGGGGCTGCTATGATTGTTCCTTCAAATGAAGGAACAAATTTGTTCTCCAAAGAGCAAGCAGTGATAAAATAGCAAGACTTGTCCCTAAGCTCTCTGGTTTCCTGTCTTGCCGTGTGAATGAGACCTCTGCACAGCTGAGCAAAAGCTAACACCATGGTTTTGGACCTCCAGAACCTGAAGCTAAATAAACCTTTTGCTTTTCAAAGCTATTTATTTAGCCTCAGGTATTTTATTAGAGCAACAGAAAAAAAGGCTATCCCAAGGCCACCCACTAAACTTGCCTGTCGTGAACCTGAGGCTTTAAAGCTAATACGCAGTGAGAGATGGGTAGGAACAGTGGCTTAGGTCTACTTGTTCTTCATCTCACGTTTAGAGAAAACATTTTTGAGACTTTTATTGTAATTTATCGATATACTAGAACAAATGTACATATGTCACTTATGAATAAGCAGTCTCTTCAATGCATATTGTCACAACTTTTCCTGGAATGATATACAGTTGAAAATTTTGGAGACTGATATGCTAATGGCTATAGGTTGAACAACACTATTCTAATGCATTTGTGGTCTCATGTAGCTATCTATCTTCTTTCTTCTGAAAGCAAGGTGGCCATGAAAGGGCTCTGTAAGTATAGGTGGTAGCGAATGTTGAGGACCAGACAGGAATCCAGGTGACAGACGCACAGAAGGGTCCTTCATAGCTTCATAGCCTTGGGTTCTGCAAATAGGAAGATAAAATGACCAGGGTCCTTTGACGGGGAAGATTCTCCACTGGATTAACCCTCACTCCCTAACACCCTCCAATGTAGGATCCTACTTTCTTTCCTTAGGAACTGAAATAGCTTCAAACAAGCAGGTTTTTTTTTCTTTCTCCACTTTACAGAGTCACTGAGAATAAAATTTTTGAAAGGAGTCCATGAAGGAAGACTGAGTACAGGAGCAGGTGCCCATGTTAACGAGGCCTGCATACTTGCAGGGTGTGTGTCGGTGACTGAGTTCTCTCCACTCTGCGATCTTGTAGCTTTACAACACATATTAGAAACAGGAAAGTTAACCCAATTTTGTTCTCTTTCAGAGTCGTTTGGGCTGTTGTAGGCCTTTCACATTTTGATGTGATGTTCAGGATCCAAGGAGTTTATGTCTGCATAACAGTGCCTGCTGGGATGTGAACTGGATGCTGTGTGGGGAACAGACATCCTAAATACAAATGTCTGACTCATGAGCAGCCATGTCTGCTGCAGCATTGGTCTCCTCACTTTCTCTCAGCCAAGTGTTACAGGCCCTTCACGCCTCCTGTCAGACTGGGCCATGCTGATGCCTATTATATGGACTCCATTTAAGCTGTCATTTTCCCCTTTGGCTATATATTTGTTTATTTTCATATTGTCCCTGTGCTCTTGACAATTTTACTTGTTTGTGGCAGTATATATGTTTTTATCTTATACTTCATTAGATGTTCTGCAATAGGCATATAGTGTTACCTTTATATTGCTTTGATAAAACACTATGGCCAGGCAAATTATATAAGAAAGTGTTTATGTGGCTGACATTTGGATAATGGCCCATTGGCAGAGTGGGGGTAGCAGGCTGCTGGCAGCTGGAACAGCAGCTGAGAGTTCACATTATAGACTGAAAACAGGAAGCAGAGACAGCAAAAAGTCAAAATGGCTTAAATATTTTGTTAGTTAGTTTGTTTGTTGATTGGTTGGTTAGTTAGTTTTTGAGTCAGGGTCTCACTCTGTAATCTTGGCTGGCCTGGAACTTGTTATGTAGATCTAACTGGTTCCAAACCCACAGACATCCACCTGCCTTTTAAGCCTGAGACTTTGGAAACCACAAAGCCCAGTGGCATATTTCCTCCAGCAAGGAGATACCTTCCAAGTGTACTAAACACAGGCACCAAGCACTTAAATGCAGGGGCAGCTCATTCACATTGCCACAAGATGTTTGTGTTCTCCACAGTGATTGGTTAACTTTGCTTCTTCAATGCCAGCATGGGTGTATTTTTCCCATTGACTGATAGGCCTTTCAAGTTGACCTAAAGAAACTGAAGTCAGTGTTAAGAAGTGGGGACAGATGCACAGAAGGGTCTTATCTGCCTTATCTTCTTTTGATAAGGGCAGACCATTTCCCTAGTATCTGCAATCAGTGATGGCTCCATCCGGGTCCTTCATGAGCAAGGGAGGCTTCTTCCTATTCTGAATTTTCCATAAAGAATGGTTTTGTAAAGTGCTTTTCCTCTCTCCCTTGCTATTTTAACACAGCTCTGCTTTTCTAGTTTGTCACTGTGATAAAATACAATAGTTCAGGCTTAAAAGTCAAGCCAACCATGCTTTCCTGGGATGAACTCAGTCATGATGTGATATATGTACTCATTATGATCTACAGCTATGTGGATTTGATGTAACTGATTTTAAGTCATCATAGTGTACTAATGCCTACACAAATTTGGGTCACTTTTAAATTGACATTTTATTTTACTTGAGTATCTTTAATGCAAGCCTGGTAGACTGAGTTTGAATGTATTCCCTCCTTTTCAGCCTCTTGTAAATTATTTGCATGGATTTGGTGATATTTCATCCTTAAATGTTCTGTAGAATGGCTCAGCAAAACCATCTAGGCCTCGAGATTTCTTTGTGGAGAGGTTTAAACCGAAGACTCAGTTTCTTTATATAGGACCATTTGGGTTATCTATTTCTTAAGTAAACTCTGATAGATTTTTACTTTTTCTTTTTGAAAAACGTGTCACTTCACCAGAGTTGTCAACTTCATAGATGGCATAGTTACCTAATTATTTTAATGTGTGTGAAATATGTGAGCTATTCCCACACTAGTTTGAAATTGGTACATTTCTTCTTTTTTTCTGATCAGTCTGGACAGTTTGTTAATTTTATTGTTTTTCTCAAATAAATTCTTGATTTCATCCATGTTTTCTCGCTCTTCTGATTTCAATGGCATCAATTGTTATATTGATTGTTATTATTTCCTTCTTTCTTCTTGTTTTCTGTTTCATGTCTTTTCATTTTCTAGCTTATTTTTATTATAAAATGTACCCCAGGAGTGGTGGCACACATCTTTAATTCCCACACTCAGGAGGCAGGGGCAAGTAGATCTCTTTATTATGGGTTCTAGGTCAGCCTGGTCTATGTAGTGAATTCCAGGCCAGCCACAGATACCTAATGAGACCCTGTCTCAAATAAACAAGAAAAATTGGGGCCCAGATTTGTAGTAATAGATACCTTGGAGGATGCAGTGGAAGAATGTAAAGTTCAAGGTCTACCTGAGATACAGGGGGGGATCAATGCCAATGGAAGCAACTTAGGGAGACCTGTCCTAAAATAGGAAGTAAAAAGAAGTCTAGGGATAGAATGCAGTAGAGTGCTTGCACAAAGACTCTAGGCTCAATCCCTACTGTAATAAAACGGTGTTCTTTAGAGTAAGAGACATGGTAATTTGATGAACCTGTACATGATGTCATGATTAGTACAGCCAAGATCACCGATGTCTATAACCTTATATGGATCTTGAATGTGTGGTGGAATCACTCAAGGCTCAGCAGTGTATTGTTAGTCACAGTTACAGCATTCATATTAAATCTCTGAAGCATACGTATCCTGCATGTCTCAATCTTGGTGTTTTGACTGGCTCACCACCCTGGAAACTATCATTTTATTCTCTGCTTCTGTGAATTTATTTTTGAAATTTCATATATAAATAAAATGATTTGGTCTTGTCTTTCTGTGCCTGTTTTATTTCACCTAGCACAGTATTCATATTCATCCATATTCTTACAGATGTCAGGCTTTCCATTTTTGTCTATCATCCATCTGTCTGCCTGTCTGCCTGTCTGTCTATCTATTTATCTATCTATCTATCTATCTATCTATCTATCTATCTATCTATCTATCTATCTATCTATCTATCTATCTATCTTATTGATTTGAGCAGGTATGGCCCCAATAGCCTTGTTTGAATAGGTATGACTCTGTTAGAGGAAATGTGTCACTGTGGGGGTCAGGCTTTGAGGTCTCCTATGTTCAAGCTGTTCTCAGTGTGGCACATGACGTCCTCTTCTGTAGATCAAGATATAGAATTCTCAGCTCCTCCAGTTCCTCATCTTCCTGCATACTGCTATGCTTTCCATATGATGATAATGGACTAAACCTCTGAAATTGTAAGCCAGCCCCAATCAAATGTTTTCCTTTATAAGAGTTGCCATGGTCATGATGTCTCTCCACATCAATAAAACCCTAATATTCTATCTACCTATCTGTCTGTCTATCTCTCTATCTATCAATCATCTATTTATCTATCATATCTGTCTATACATTTGGTGTCATAATTTCTTCATCCATTCACTTACGAGTGGATACTTCAATGGTTTATATACTTTTGTCATCATGAACAATGCTTCAGTGGTCATGAAAACATGTGTCCCTTCAGCAAAAGACAAGTACCTGCAAAGACACGGAGAAAGGGAATCTTTTCATCCTATTGATAGAAATGTAAAATGGAGCAGGTACAGAGGTTCCCCTGCCAAATTAGACACAGACAGAAAAAGACCCAGCAGCTCTGCCTTTGTGTGACTGGTATGCTGAAGAGCCCTTTGCTAAGAGAGCTCCACTCAGGCACTGCGGTGGGGTTTGTCATCTCACCTCTTTGGATCACATTTCCTCAGAGCCCATATCTGTTGGTCGGGGTCACATATATTGAAGCCACTCCTACATGTCACACTGTCTGATGGAGTGATCATTTCAGTTCTGCAGTAGGGTTGGTCAGAATGCCTGGTAATGGTTTCTCTGTGAGCTTTGTGTTCCTCTGGGCCCTGCTTAACCCAAAAGGCAATATGACAAACTCAAAGACAGGAAATAAAATCAGCTGCCTGTCTGGAGAGTGAAAACAGTGAATGTTTACTTTCAGGGACTTTAAGTTTATAAACTCCCAAATGAAGCCTAGGGACTCTCTCTTGCATCACATTTTCTTTGGAGGACCACGCTGATTAGTTTTGTTCCACACAAGCTAGAGCCATTTGGAACTCCTATCACACTGGCCTAGAGGCAACCCTGTGGGGCATTGTCTTGGTTAATGACTGGTGTAAAGGGCCCAGCTGACTGTGGGTGGTGACACTCCTGGGCAGGTTATCCTTAGTCCTAGAGGAAAGTAGACTGAGCAAGCCTCAGGGAAAGCAGAGCTCCCTTTCAATTCTGCCTCCAGGTTCCTGCCCTGCCTGAATGCCTGCCTTGGCTTCCCTCAGTGAAACTCTGTAAGGCAAATAAACCCTTTCCTCCAAAGTTGTTTTTGCTCAGTGTTTTCACAGTGGCAGAAACAAAAATACAAAGGCAATAGTCACAGATATTCTGAAGTATGCCCACTGATCCTTTCAGTTATGAGTCCTGGTTGTAAAATTGTTGTCAGCATGCTCTCTTAACTTTTACAATTCTGGTACTGAAAGGATTCCTTGGATTTGAATTCCTTCCCATTAAACAGAGTCAGGTGCTTTAAGATGCCAGGAGACAGCCAAGGGAACAACTAGTATCCTAAAAGACTACAGTAACCTTTGCTTAGGGCTGCCAGAACAAATCCCTTCCCAGTATGCCACCCAGGAGGGGCAAGGGCAACCTGAGAAGGATCTAGAGGGCTGTAGCGGTCAGCTATGCATCACTGTAACAAAATACCAGATTCCACTCTCAGCTTTAAAGGTTCAAGTTCCGAACAATGTAGTACAGGCTCGGGCTCAAGATATGAGTCCATAATGAATATTAAACAGTGACACACTCACTGGAATACATAGTTACATTTTGGGTCAGGGAGCAAGAAGAAAGATTAGGTCCATAATTTTTTTTTGTAGGGTGTAACTCCTGTGATCATAGTACCTCCCAGTAAACTTCACCACCCAAGGGTGCTTCAGTAAAGACTAAATCTAGTGGCTTTTGAGAAAACTTGAACTTCACTCAGAACATAGCTCGTGGTAGGGAGTCCCTGGGTAAGGTGGCTCCCCAAGGCAGCACAGCTGGGGGACTTGTGACTGCAAGGATATATTTACTTAATGGCTTAACCATTGTCAGAATGAGGTTGTGTATGGCATGCAATCAGGCAGACTCTGATTGCCGAAAAATATGCTTGCTTTGGGCTAATTTAAAATAATTGGATGTGTAAAAAACTGCATTTGGCACCATCAAACTTTGAACTAATGAGTGAGGAGATACAGCCTCTGGGCCACAACAGAGCCCATCTTTGGGATGTTGATAGATAGCTCTGTGAGCCTGTTGAGGAAGTGAGACTCTCTACTATACAGAAACCTTACGCGTAGGAAAACTCGTAAGGATCCAATGTTGATTATCTTAAATGTCAAAAAAGAATTTAGTTTTATCTATGTCACAAAGATTTCATTTCTATTAGAAATCATATAATTTTAAAGTAGGCTGGAGTTTGGGTAGGAAAACAAGAAACTCAGGAACTTCAAATAGTATCTCTCTACCATCTTCATGGTCTCTGTCTGAACTGGACCGTCAGCTATAGGCCTTTTTCAACATAAGCGAGGTAATAGGCAGCTGGGCTTGGGAAGTCGCTGTGCATTGGTGTTCTGTCTTCCTAAGACAAATTCTTTCACCATTTTTTTGAGGTACTAGATAGGATGTGGGACAAATAAAATCACTGAGGCTCCAAGGATGCTGGGTGAGGATTGCCACAAACTTTCCCAGTAGAAGAGATCCAATCCTATCTTTGTTTTGGGACCACCATGATAATAGGCCCTGGGCAACAGATTTTAGCATTGAAGAATGTCACAGAAGTACACCAGCTATGTCATGTTCTCAAAGATGTCTCTACTGATACCAGATATGTTCCTTTAAACTGAGTCATTCTTAGCCCCTTCAAACAATAATGTGTATCACAGTTCTGCAGCTCTGGCATCTATGAAGTCCACAGTGATACATTAGGAAATAATTGTATCCCATCATCCTCACTCCTTAGGAATGTCCAATGTGAAGGAAAGCTGTGCTGCAGTACACTTGACTGCTAGAGCTGAAGTTTCTCCTTAGCTCTGTAGTCCAGCATGCAGGTTTCTAGGACTGTATCTCTCGCTATGAATAATTCTGTTGTCTTACAAATTCCAAACTTAATGACTTAAACATTTGAATATCTGAATATCCTGAGAGTGAATACTGCTCAGATTGAAGATGCAAAATTTGGGGTGGGGCATTAAAATGAAAGATACTATGAATGGTTAATGCCACTCTGAAGAAATTTTGCATTTTGCCTGATTGGACAGACCAGAAAACTATTAAAAATTTAATTTACTCCTTGTAAAGAAGGCCATGTTGTTTAACATGGTTATAGTGTATCACACTGCATTTCTGGACAGAAGTTAGTATATAGCTGCCAGGCATTGGGCCCCTTCATTTTTATCACATAGAATGCTTTTGGATTGTCCTGTCCTTGTAGAAACATCCCTCTGTCCCATCCACACCCCAACTCAGGGTTCATTTGTGTGCTGTTTAAGTGTTTCCCCCTTGGCTTCTCTAAGTATATGTGTATGGCTTGAAATATATTAATCACTTTTCAAAGTCTTCAAATGCTGGTGGTAATTTCCATAAACCAAATTTAATGCAAGTGGGCCTGCTGCCAACAGACGGACCGAATCCCAGGGTGGGGCTCTGACATTTCTTCTTGAATGCTTCATGCCATTAAGAAAAAGTGTTTCAAACAAAAAGGGAGAGTCCAATTATGCCAAGTTATGAAAGTTTTTTTTAATGTCCTGTTTTTACAGTAATCTAAGGTTTTGTGCCAAGCCATAAGTATGTCTAATTTTAGCTCAGATCCTCAGTCTGAAGCAGGCAAGTCTGTCTGTCTATTCCTTTTCTGACCTCTTCATTTGCTCCCTTAAGGATCTGCCTTTGAGCTTGTTTACCGGCAGTGCCTCTGACCACTCATGGGTTAATTTGAGGCAGCACAGCCAGGCGCCTGTCAGCTCTAATGGATTCATCACTATTAATAAGTTTGGCGCCTAATTTACTACGAGTTGGCACTGGCAATGACGCTGAAAGATCACATGTCCCAGCTGATGTGCAGATTCTTCCCCACTGAAATGAACGTTTCTGCCAAAGCCAATGAGTAAAACTGACAGCGCAGATGACTAACCTCCGTCCCGGAGCCTTTGGCAGCTCACGCCTTTGTGCAAAGCACGGTATGTTGTTTAAATTCTTCCCGATTATGATGATGGTAATAACAGAGATAGTAAGAGAGAAAAGTGCGACCTTCAACGTATCTGCAATGAAGCCTGCAAAAGGGGACTCAATGTTGGCAGGGGACCTGGTATCATTCGTGAGAAGAGACGAAATCTCAGAACCTTTACCACACCCTGATAACCTGTGGTATGGGCCAACCAAATGCACATCATTGGCTTCAGTTGGAAAGCTAATTTTCAGCCTGAGGAAAAGATGAGCCAAGAAGTGAACCCTTCTTCAAGCCTCTGAGCCTCTTTGATACGAAGAAATATCTGGAAAGCAACATAACGCACTGTGCCCACATTCGCTCAGTAGCTAGACGTGCCAACGTGATGATAGTCAAAGAACTTCGGTGATTTTGTAATTTTACGGTCTCCAGAGGCCCTGAACATCTAATGTTGATTCATAGCTCTCTGCAAAGCAAGAAAAGTCATGCTAAGACCAAAGAGGATGGTTCCTGGAATCCAATGCCAGGCAGTTGGTGTAGATAAACAGCAAAGGTCACAATATGCAGCCTCACCTGCCCCAAACTTAAGATTTTGGAAGAGGGAAGTTACTGAGTTTCAGAATGTCTCTACTTATTCTATTATGGGATAAACTGAAGGCTAAAGAAAGGGAAAACGTGGTTTCTCTTTGAGACAGTCTTAAATTCATGACATCCTGACTTCCAAGCTCAGCCTGTGGTCTGGGATACAAGGCTATTTCAATACCAGTGTTGGTTTTACAGTTTAAAATTACCGTTAAATTCTCATCCGTGGAATTAAAACATTCTAGAAGCTGTGATGTCCTAAAATGAAGTGTTCTGATCATGCCCTGTGAGGACAAAAAGGAGGAACCTGTTTTCTAACCTCAGCCGTGTCAGAAGCCATGCAGGTGGAGACAGTCATGGTGCGAAAGAAACGATGAGACGCATTTGAAGGAGGATGTTCTATGCACTTGTGGTCTGCAGTCTTTGACTCTGCATCTCTTGAAGATGCAAATGAAATGTCTTTACCATACTGGAGGAAGTTATGGCCACCATTTCCAGATGTTGCCACTCTGTCTCTTTTCCCACACAACTGGCATCTACTAGACCAGTTTTGGTTTTGTCATAGCTTCTTAGCTTGCATGTTCTCCATGTTTCTCCCTCTTGCAGCCTGGGGAAATCCTATTGGACATTCAAGTTCACCAGTGTCTTTGGTCATCTCCACTATAAGACTAATTTTGATTTTATACTTTTCAGATCCAGAATCTCCCTTTGGTTCTTTATTGGCATCTCTTTCCCTGATGAGCTTGGCAAACTGCATTACCTCTAGGTACACTCCTTTAGGTCCCAGAACACTAAAATATCCTTTCAAGTTGACTCTTCTCAAACTGTGAACATCCTGTATAAAATATAAATGCCTGACAAAGGAAATGTGTTTCTTATATAAATTCGGAGACGTGAATTTAAAAGATAAGGTTTAATTGGACAATCTTAAAATCTCGACAGAGTATAACCTGTTGTTGTATATCACTGATTCACCAAGAAGGAGAGTCCTGTTAGATATATGATCTAATTTTAATATCATTTGTCTGATTCTAGGAAGCTACTCTTTAATTGAATGAAAATATGCATCTTAAATGGGCTCGTTTTGCAATGGTTTCTTTTTCTCTTTTTGTTAAAGCAAACCATTGTCTGCTAATTACGAATCTTAGTCATTGTGGGTCAGACTACACTGAGGCGCCTCTTAAGTTTCATGTGGATATTATGAATGGTTTGATGTAGAAACTCTGAATTATGGTATACTCTTCTGGAAAGGAGTGTGTTTTTGTTTAAGCCTGGTTGCACAGGCTGGCCCTGAGGCTTCACACACTGGCCTGAGGCTCTGAACTCCACCTTGGCAGGAGTTCTCCCCCTTCTGCCCACTTTGGGGTTCTCTCCTCTGCCTCCATTGCTCTCCATGTTGTATCCGGTTGTTGCAGCCCTGTTAAGCAATAGGTGGTCTTCTTCTCCTCCTAGAACTCGAAGAGCCTTTGTATTTCCGTATGCTGTCTAATTGTAGGGATGTCTTTAGCCATAGGAAATTTTTTCTAAGCATCACTGTTTACAAGTTATATTTTCTATGGTATGCTTTGATCAAGTTAAGAACTTTTGTGATAGATTTAACTCTTGTGCTAGAATCTTTGATACTAAGCATCACTCATGATTTACGTTTTATTCTTACTCAAAACAAATGTTTTCTGAAGGCTCAGCATGTGGTGGGATGAAATATAGAATAAGATACCCCAACAGTCCCTTATAGCACTCCCAGTTGGTAGTTGTTTTAGCTTAAATATACAAGAGGGATGGAAAAGGCCGGAACAAAGGTTTTTCATCCCATGGAACAGTAAGTTCTGTTGGGATAAAAGTTTGTGGCTTTAAAGCACCATCTTCTCATAGGCCCTGAAACATCAGAAATAGAGTACGGATGAGTCCCATTCTGTTTTCCTTACAAGATGGCTGTGATTCTGTTTAATGAAGTACTTGGTATGCTTCTTTCCAATGTGCAAAGGCATTGGTGTGTGAAGATTTTTGTCTGTGTCCTAAACTCCATTGTATGTAGACTGAATCTCTTTAAATATATCTTGTGACTCTTGCTTTTCTGAAGTACTTTCAGAAATTTCTAGAATCTAAAAATGAGGCTATCAGGGCTGATGGAATTTGACACTGTATTCAAGAAGCTAGGTGGATTTCTAAAGCTCTAGGTATGATGTGCAAGGATAGAGAAGACCAGCTGGCCATGGGCTGGTCATCTCTCCCTGACAGAACTCATCACCCAACCTGTGAAGTGGATATGCTGGACAGTTGATATTCTTGGTTAAATTACTAATTTCAGTGAAAGATCTATGGACAGTTTAATTTGATGAGAGAACTGTGTGATTTGTTTTCGGCCCCTTTTCTCCCTACACTTATGCTTTTAATTCTTTAGCCCTGTGTAACTCTAGGTACAGATGGGTGTTTTGGGCAGAGGTGAGCATATTTTAGGGGCCAGGTCGGTCACCAAGGCTGCCAAGTATCAAGTACAAAGTGGTGTACACACACAGATTCCCCTTGGAAGTCTGAGTTAAACATCACAGTTGAAAGCCGGCCTTCTTAAATCAAGAAGTTAGTCTGTTCTAAATTCTGAATGTAAACTAGACTAAAAGTCAGTGTGTAATTATCCTGGCCTGGAGGCTGCAATGCCATACACGCAGGCTTTGGTGAACACTTCCCTAGTTTATTTAGTGCTGAGTGCTGTGTTTTGCATGTCAGAGCTGGGAGTAATCTTGTCTGTGGTCTCCATTCCTCTGGGGCATTCTTGGTGTTTTGTGACTAACATACAGGACCTGTCATGTGAGCCCCAGAAAGGACTGTCGAATCACGTTGATCTGAGAGGTTGGCAAACTGATTAGCTGGAATCATTAAGGAGGGACTGCTTCAGGGAGGGGGAAAGCATGATGGAGAGGGAGACAGAGACAAGACAGAGAGTGCACATTCAAAGAAGGAAAGGAGGTCAGAGGAGAAAAGGAATTATGCAGAAGGACAGAAAGGCAGGGCAGGTATAAGGACAAAAGGAACAGAAGACAATGGGGGAGAGGACATAGTGGCATAGGAGAAACTCCTGGAGTCAGAAGAAAGAACCATTGAAGGTGGGAGTTAAGTCAGGGTCAGACTAAGAGGTGGGTTGTCACCCAAAATGTTAATACAGTGTCCTTCCAGGATGCAAAGAGCTCATGTATGGGGAGCTGGAGTGCACCTATTTATCTCCCCAGATCCAAACAGAAATTTCTAGAACTCAAATGCACTTATTTATCTCCAGATTCCACTTAGACTTCATGCTGTCCTTACAAAGTCTGTGCCAATGACATCAGCCAGGCCAACCACTTCTTGTAAGGATCCAAGGCAAGATGTCTAAGTCAGGGTCATGAGCTGCTCCCAGAAGCTCCTGACTTCTCAGTAAACTGTAGCAAGTGCTTTATGGCTTATCAGTCAAAGTATCTGATGCTCTCTAGAATGTTTTCTATGGTCAGTTCTCTCCAATTGTCATGACTTCTATTTGGTGTTAAGTTATCCAGGTTTTCTGAATTTCAAATGTTAAATGTAAATTCACTAGCCTAGCCTACAAGTATGTCTTCAGCCTTGAAGTCTTTATCTGGACCCTTCTTGCTAAAGAGGCTTTTATTTAGCCTCTAGGTTTGTGGGAAGCTCCACCTAGAGATACTCAGATCTGAATACTGGGGTTTCCTTTGTTGGTCCTGTGGAATTCAAATGTGGCTGCTAACAATGGGCGAGGGGGTGTTGCCACTTTTTCAGTTCTTAATACAGCTTTGTTTAACAGGAGGTCCTTCCAGAATAACAACAAAAGCAATCCTGTCAGCCTGATTAATCTAGGATAACTTGAGAAGGCACAAGAAGAGTAAGGGTTAGCCTTGTTTCAAACACCAGGATAAGCAGCAACTCCTTAAGGAGAGGATTGATTTTGCAGAAGAAAAGAGACCGAAAGTGAGTGTCATCAAACATGGCTGCCTCCTGGCTGAAGCACAAAAGTATGCCTATGTGGAGTTTCCCTAGGTCTGCAGGAGAGACAGCTCCAAGATGCTTGTTTCTGTGAAAGCTGATGCAGAGATTCCCATCCTACAACAGGAAGCCTCACTGCGCAGTCCATGGTTTGGATATCAGCTGAGCAAATAGTTGCCATGCGGCTTGCTGAAAAACAAAAAACAAAGCAACAAGCAAACAAAAACCAAAACCAGTCCAGGAGGCCAACAGCCTTGGCAATGACTTGGTCTTCTGGAGAGTAGGAAATGACAATGCAATAAGGAGGAGGTGTCCAACTTTACTGCAGACTCACGGAGCCAAGCTGACATCTCTGGTTTGTTTTGCTGGCTGCACTGGAGTGGTGGGCATGCTGAACTCCTGGCTCATTCCTGCTTCCACACTAAGGTTGTGGTGACTTCCTATAGACGAGCTGCTAGTCCTAGAGGCAGGCTACAGGTGCTGTTCTCTTAGCCTCTTGAAGCATCAGAGAAGTAGAGGTCCTGCTATACATTGTCACGAAAAGTTAGGGAGAATAGATTGTCCTTGGCATTTGGGAGTGGGGGAGTCATACGTTTTAGTTGTGAATCATATTTGGAAATTAAGAACTGAGAAAACAAGGATTCCCTGGCACCTGATCTATCCAGAAGCTGAGTAGTAAAGCCCATTGTAGCCTGTCCAAGTCTGCTCCCCAAGGTCTGAGCTCCAGGTCTCCAAGGTGTCATTTTAGGGTCTCTACAGTACTTCAGTCATCTTCTGTCCCCATCTGTAATTCAACTGCCAATGCTTGGTGCTACTTCAGTGACACATTCAGTGCCACTGGTAGGCACTGCGCAAGCACTGCCCTAGCACTGCCCTAGTTGTCTATGGACATTGATGACAGTTTCTGCTTTGAAGCCTCAGATGTAGCTCTTCCACCAACCAGGGACATTTCTGTGTGATGCTGCTCATTAGACTTTCCAGCCAACTCTTTTAATGGTTGGACATGGTATCTAGCAAGTTGTAACATCAGTTCTGTATTGCCATAGACACATACATTGTCTGAATCTCCCAGAAGGTAGTCAAGTAACTCCAAAGGATTGCTTTCCTCACATGTTTCCTCAGCTCCCATGGTTTGTGGCACCAGAGTGGCAGGGCTGCATTCTTAGGTGTGAGAAATCACATGACAATGTCATGTGTCTTTATGTCATTCTGCAACTAATTCTTAACACTATATTATTTCATCTGATTGCAATGTCACAGTCTACTTGGAGAATACACTTTCCAGATATATGTAGGAGACTAAGAAGGGTGCAGTCAAGGCAGGTGCCTATGGAATAAAGGGTAGTGCTGGCCTACTTAAACCAGGTCCCTACGGTCGGAGGCTATGGGGAAGGTCTTAGTAGCTTTTATCTTGAATTTGTCACCCTGTCCCCAAGTGTTGGGCATTTGGAATGCCTGGATGAACTAGTACAACTCTAGTTATGTGACACCGGCCCAGTGCTAGGTGCCATGTGCCATCCAAGATGAGGCGTAATATACAGGTGCACACTTGGGGATTATGGGAAAACAACTCACTGTTTCAAAGATGGATGTGAATATTCTGGAGTTTGCTGTCAGACCTCATTGCTGGAACCAGTTTCTTCTAGGGATCCAGGGACAGTTGTACTTTTATCTTTTAAAGAAAAGCTGTGTGATGGCAGAGACCATACAACATGACTGTGGCAGTGAGAGCTGCCATGGTGTCACCTAAAGACAGCTCCCAATCCATTCTACTTGCCTTTCCTGTGAAGTTTAGCAAGCTACAGAATGACCCAAACTTCAGTTTTCCTGAAATTGTTATTAACGACCATGTAACATGTTCTTAATTTCTGATTCACACACTTGGAAGAGAACCTAGGACTAATTATGCGTCTTGATTCTTGTTTAGTTCTAACTGTTTGACACAAACTGGGCAAAATTTGTTCAGAAAATGGATCATTACTGGATAGCTTTCAAAAATACATGTCGTAAAATAATGCCTAAAAGCCAAACAGGATTAAGGAACTTTGAGTCTGTAACAAATGAAATATATCAGGGAATACTTAGGGTGACCTCTGACTGCGTCGATGGAACTTTCAATTGTAATGGCCTTTTAAGTGGAGAAGATGTGACAAACTTGAATGACTCCAGGTGACACGGTGTACATTCACAGTCATACCTGACACTTGTGTATGGTCCACAACAGATGAGCTGACAGGTTCTAAATCTGTAAGGATCCTGGTCCTTTATATTTTAAAAGTTAACAGCATCATGGGGTAATAGACACTTGGAGGCACTGCCATTGTTCTGGTCAGGAGCAGGAGCAGTACTACAGTTCCTGTGACTACAGTCACAGCTGTCACCAGCAGCCCTGCACATCCCTGACTTTGTAGAGGGTTTTCTCTTACCAGGCTTCTCCTGCTGACCCCAGAACACTAAACTCTTCAGTACAGTCATAGGCTTTGAAAAACCAGCAATATAACACTGCCATTATTTTTGTAGTTCAGGGCAAGTTCCATGGGCTCACCTGGGAAGTGCTTCAGGTTTTTCCCCTTCCTTTCTGTATGACAGTGATTTCCATTTTAGACTCAGATGGCAGATGGCAAGCCCTAGAATCTAGTGAAGTTCCTCGTTCTGGGGTGTTCAGGGTGTACCCTGCCAGAGTCGTTGGGCCTCAGCAGTAAGCACTTGAATGGCTGCTGGAACAAGTTTGCCTCACTGGACCTGAACACTCTGCAAGGACCTGACACCCACCAGAGGTGGTGCTGACTAGTCCACAGAGCTAGAGGAGAAAATCTGTTTACTTTTCTGTCTGGGATCTTTGCTTCTAAGATCAATCTGAGAGGAGTATGGGGGTTGTTTGCAAAATGATGAACAGTCTGCTTAAGTCTGTGCAAAGCAGGAACAATGAACAGGGTAAATCCCTTTCAAGAAAATTTTTAAGTATTTGCTTCTAAAACTTGATAACATGGAATATTTTTAAGGGGGAGTTTACAAAATTCCCTCAGTGTCAAATTAAACCCCACATTGGTCCGTTTTGAAGTAAGGGAGCTCCTGTGGCTACCATTCTGCCAACAGGTCTCTCAGAATCAACCACAACCCTCTCTTAGCCTGGCCTGTGGCTTTCTGCAGAAAAGAAATCCCAGGATGCCAATTCCTGGCCAAGCAGAAGCCTGTCAGCCTGTTCCATTCTGTAGGCTGGGAAAGAAGGAAGAAAATGTAAGACTTTAGTTCTTGTTACAAGTAAGGATAATGGGCCTTGCTCTAGAAAGGATAATGGGCCAGGAGGTGAGTCTAGGGGTCACATACTTCTGAATCATGTACTTCTAAGAACATGAAACAGGATGGTTTTAAAAATTATCTTTGCAAAACTCCATCCACATCTTGCCCAAGAGATGGGGCATAAAGCACAATGTGCTCAGTCTTCCAGCTCAATTCCAACAGATCCTGGACAAGATAGAAGACTCTTGAAAGGAGTTGTTCTAGGGGCAAAGGAGGTTATTTTAAGAGTCAAGGTCCAACCTGAAGAGTGTACCTAGCCTCTCATTATGGTTTTCCTAGAAATCCATGCTGGTGTCCTAGGTAATTATTAATAGTACCTGAGTGTGCCCAACCGGATGGCAAATCCCTGGTGACTTCTCATACCATACCAATAGCCTACAAAAGTTTTTGCTTAACTTTTTTTTTTACATTATTCAATACTGGTAAAAGTCCAGAGACCTCTGCCAATGGGTTTTCCTTGAGTGCCACTGTTCCAGGTCACCAACTACATTGGCTTGGGTGCGGCTTGCTCCCTGGGATGACATTCATCTTGTGCCAGAGCTGGGAGGAAGAGTTGATGTAGTGACTTTGCTCTCTACGTGTGGCCTCCACAATGATGGTAAGGATGGGCATTCTAACCTACAAAAGGGGCCAATAGAGAATCCAAAAGAGGCTTCATTCTCTTTGAGATAGCTTAGTCCTTCACATTTCATTCCTGGCATGATCCAGGGCCTGTAACCTAGTCACATAATCAATATCTACTTGCACAGAAGGCTGAAAAAATATATGAATATAATATGTGTATGTATATATAATATACACAATACACATATACATATAATATAATACATAGTATGTACATATTGGTTTAATGTTCAATATTATATGGAGAATTCCAATAGGCCAGTGTCTGATTTTTAGCTCCTGGATTGGGCCTGAACAAAACCAGGCTAAAATCAAAATGAGCAGTCCATACCCATGCTCTGCTCACCAAGCTGAAACTGTGTATTCGAACATCCCAAAAATTAGAATTAGAGAGATAACCACAAGATTCCCAATGGGCCATTTTGAATATTAATATTAATCCTTATCCCAAAAGGACAATGTAAATGTTCGGTGCTGATTCTAAAGTCACTTGTTCATTAGTCACTTTCCCATGGCCCCACCTCCCTGTCCTGACAGTTCAGAGGAAAGTTCTTAGAAATGATTGGTCTGGTTTGGTAAGTTTTGTTGGTTTCTGCTTGCGTCATACTTGTCTATGAAGCCACTGCCTTCTGTACATCGCCTTGACAAAGTTGTTGTATTTTTTCCTTTTATACCAGTGAAATCTCAGGAAATTCTGCAGCAGAGAAAGATATGGGGGGAAAAGATTTTTTTTTTGATAGAAAGTTATTTTCACATATAGGTTGTGCTTTATAAAATGTCCCATCTATGGATGCTGTTAATGTATTTTCACATCTAAAACAAGAACAGACACTTCATTTGCACTTGAACTTGAGACAACGCTGTTAGGTGATTGCTTCAGCAAGGTCTCTTTGATATAGTACACTAGGATCTGAGTGTAAAACCAGATCCTGTTTTGGTTTTCTTCCTGCTTAAAAATGGGGGATGGCCTCAACCTTGCTTGAAACTTGAGAATGACTTATTTGTCCTCAACACTCAGCCTTGTCCTTTTTGATCATTATTTTCTAGCTTTACCAAACTGCTTAAAATAGTCTACAAAGGAACTTCTGGGTTGCAAAAAGGTGCTGTTCATGTTTTCAGAAAGATCTGGGGCAATATCAGGTTTGATTGTGACCATCCTGTATCAGATACGACTTAAACTGGGGGAGCTTCAATCCCCAGGACACAGAGTACAATGTTAGGAGCCTGGCTTTGATGTGATGCTCGTCTTTATTTCCCTCGGGAAAGTGCAGCACACATATCCAAGGATGAGATTGTATCTAGATCAGACTCAAGGATGTTATCCATCTATCCATCCAGAGAACTTGGTAGAACATGGAAGAGTAGGAGAACTGCTGGGTGTCCCTTTGAGTGGTCAGGCGAGCACTTTCAGGAGTGAGTCCATTTTCCTTCATCCAGTGAGTCACTCGGGTGGAGATTAGCCTTAGGGCAAAATACTTGGGAAAGATGGTACCCACTTCCTGCTATACATCCCTATGTCTAGTAGGTGCCCAGATTTTCACAGGGATGACCTCCCAACTATCTACAGAATAGTGTTTGGCTAGCTTATTGGACCAGCAGAGACCTGGACACCCAGAAGCTTTACCTATTTTAGGATTAATAGTAATTTAACTGAGTTGTGTGTTTCATTCTGTATTAGTGTGTATGTATGTGTATGTGGGATGTGTGAAGTCCCTGCCTAAGAAAACAGGAGCAGTTTTGGTTTCTCTTTTTCTGGAAATCTCTCATCTGCCACTAAGGGCAGGCTTCAACGTGGAAGCCTGGTTAAATCTGGGGAACTTCTTTTGATATTTTAGCTTTAGAATCCTTGAGGATTTTGGTGTGTGTGTGTGTGTGTGTGTGTGTGTGTGTGTGTGTGTATGTATGTCTGTGTCTGTGTGTGTCTGTGTGTCTGTGTGTGTCTGTGTGTATGTGTGTATCTGTGTGTGTGTATGTGTGTGCATCTGTGTGTGTCTATATGTGTGTGTCTGTGTGTGTCTATATGTGTATGTCTGTGTGTGTGTGTGTGTGTGTGTGTGTGTGTGTTTTGATCAGAGGTTGACTTCTGGGAAGACCTTTCACTGGAGCTCAGTCTTCTGCTAGGATGGCTGTCTCGGGAGCCTCTGAGATCTGCTTGTCTCTGCTCCCCATCCCCACCCCTAGCACCAAGGTTTACAGGCTGGTGCTCTCGTGCCTGACTTTTACATTGGTTCTGGAGATCTGAACTCAGGTCCTCTTGACTTTACCCACTGTGTCACCTCCTCAGCCCCATGATTCTTGTGTATAACAGCAGTTAGTAACCTAAAGTGCCACTCACTGTCTTCCCTAGAAGCTGATTGAATTCATCCATTACTTTTCATTTCCCTTGTAAAGATCACATGTCTAAGTTTTCTAGTTACTTACTGTTAGGTTTCCACATAGGAAAGCACCAAGAGCAGGTCTAAGAGAGAAGATGGACATTCCACCCAGGGGAATCTGACTATAAGCAAGGAATTGCCTTTGAGGGCCTAAGAGTTCCCACCCATATGGTAGGATAGCCCAGGAGTCCAATCACCAACCGCTGTCTCACAGTCTGCCAGGACTCAGGACCCCTGTTGTTTATCTTTTAGTTCCCAGAGCCATGTCCGGCTGCCTGGCTCATCCCTGGTGGCCTGTGTTTCCATCTAAGCATAGACTTGGCCTCCTTTGGCTCACGCTTGCTAGCTTTAGTTTTTTTGCCATTCATCCAACATATTTGCATTTTTGTAAATAATCACCTGCATCTCCAGCCTCACAATAGTGACGTGACCTGTCATGAGAGCAGGTTGGGTATACGTTTTATCCCCGAGAGGACGCCGTGAGACTTGCGTGGGACAGCGCTTTTCATGTGCGAGGACAGAGTGAGTCCGCATCTGTTTCTGATTCCTGCAGGTCTTGAGGCCAGGCAGGGCCCATCTGTAAAAATGGATCTCTGAGAAAATGCCTCCAGCGCTGGCTTTTAAGGTATCTCTGGGAGGTCTCAGCTGTTGGTGCTCCAATCAAAGTCACCGCATCAGCTCGGACATCTGTTTGTCCTCAGAAGGACTTACTCAGGCTCTCCTGACTCCGGTCACTGGGAAGACAACTGACCCCACGGCGGCCAGGGAATCTGGAGGGACTCAGTTAAAGGACAGAGGATCCTTTAGTAGAGTTTGCCTACTATGGCCCGACTGGTGGTTTTCTCAACTCTCAGGAGTGAGGATGCCCAGAGGAAATGACTAGGTCACTGGCCCCATGGAAGAAAGAGATGCTTAAACAATGGCTTAAAGATGAAACTTTCCTGCCCATAGTTTAAAAATATATAATACTTTTACTGTAAAACAGAAGAAAAAACCATAAGGAAGAAAACAGTAAGTAATGTTGATCATATCAGCCTAGACAGAATCGGTCTGTGGCAGTCTGCATTCAGCCTCAGGTATCACTGCTAACAGCGAAGCTCAACAGAAAGAGGGGCAGCTGATTAAAAGCAGGGAAGTATCAGGGTACACACTGACCATGCGGGTAGGAAGACTTCAGCCAGGAGAGCAAGGTTCTAATCGCTTTCCTCGTTGGACAGTTAGGTGATTTCCAGGGTTCTGCTGCCCATCTTGGGTGCTGGAGGACTGTGCCATTGTTTACATGCAGGATTATATTTTAAGCCTGGGCTCTTAGAATAAGGCTTCTAAGGTTAAAGATCAGTTCAGGCTTCAGAGTGGTGAAATCTTGCAAAAATAACCTGGCCTCGTGGTGGTTTATTTGTTCGTTTATCAACGCAGGACTCAAGACATTTTTGTCTGGAGAGAGAAACTCTCAGGGATGCAGTAGCATAATCATAGCAACACGAAGCAAGCAGGGCAGAGCCAGACACCAGAAGCTGACAGCTTTGGGGGAGTTGACATCATGACATGCTGCGCCCTCCATCTTGGTACTCACTCAGCAGGCGATAAGAGGGTAGAGCTTACCCAGGGATTCCAAACAGCTGATCCTCTAAGCAGAGGAAACTTTGTGGGGGCAGCTGTAAGTCGAGTCCTTGAAGTATTAATTGATTAACTGATCTGTGAACGTACAAGTGTATCCTTGAAGGACGCTACAGATGGCAGTGTGGACTGACCCAGGGGATAGAAAGAAATAGGAGACAACAGGGGTACCTGTCAGTGAAGCATAAGGAAAAATTGGTGTAGAAACTCAGGACATGAAGATCTCCAGCTGACCCACCCTGCATGCGATGGAAACGGTTGGCTCTTCTCTCATGTTTGTGTTTCAAAAGCTATGTTTGGGCTGTTGGGTCCCCCATGTACAAACCATACTCTTCCTAACCGTTCACTTTTTTGTGGCTGGAGGTTTAGTTGATCCAGTGAAATGGAAATAGAAATAAGGTCATGGTCACTGTCTCCTGCTTCTTTCCTGTTAGTTGGACTACAGTGACGACTGAAACTGACTTGTATGTAGACCATGTGCTATGGGGGTTCTCCCAGGGCAGACTGTTTATTATTGGACTGTTTCCGTGTGTCTTCACTGATTGTTTTGTGATGCTATGTCAGAATACCACAGACTAAGTCTTCCATGAAGAACAGAAATTTATTTGGATCACAATTCTGGTGCTAGGGAGGGTAGGACAGAGGAGTTCACGTCTAGCAAAGACCTCTGTCATCACACAGCCAAAGTCAAAAAGGCAAGAGAGGGTAAGAGAAAAGAGTAAAAGCCTCATGTGATCAACACAATCCATCAGTCATGATCCACTCCCATAATAAGAGCGTTAATTAATGAGAGTTCATTAATAAGAGTGTTGGCTCCATAAGGCAATTCCTCCTACTAGGTTCTACTTCCCAACACCGTCACACTGTAGATCAAAGGCCACCAGATGACCGTGGCCATACAGCAAGAGAGAAGCAAACTGTATTTTAGTTGTGGACTTGGATGTAAATTTTAATGAACACGCTAAAGCTCTCAAGAGTCTTGAACTTTAGAATGCCTACTTCTGGAACCACGTAATGTCAATTTCATCTGAATTCTTAACATGTCAGATCCTCTATTCATACATATCTGGGTTCCTTGGCCACAGTCTTTCTTCTAACCATAACCAGGAATCTGCCATGCACTGGGGTTCATTCAGATGATGTACTACACAGTTACAGAGACTAAAAACGAATGCTGGCAATTCCAACCTCTAGACAGAAAGCCACAAACAGCGGCACACTAGGCTCTTTCTTTGTCTCTTGCTCTTCTTTGGACTGCTTCCCCTGCCTCCCTCTCCTGGTCTCTTACTGTTGCAGATGCTGAACCAGTGTTGAAAACCGTTCTCCTCTGGCCTTGCCCCAAACACAGCTTTCCAAGTATGCTCAGCACCAGCCCAGGCTGAACTGTGGTCGATCCAGGCGGAGGAGTTCAGGATGAGATTGTCAGGACAACAAACTCTAAGTCTGGAAAGGAGTTGTATGGTTTACTGCTGTTCCATTGTGATCTCTGTCAGTACCTAGTGAGACAACAACAATGCCATTTGTGTCTCTGTGACATTCTGGGGATAATAGGAGTCTGTGAACAGACAGCTGCCTTCATGCTTGAGTCCATCTTCCCTCAAGGGTTGAGTCAGCAAGACTCACTGGCCTGGGACCCCAGAGAAGCTTTCTTACCATGCCTGAGTTCTCACCATCTTTTAATGTCAGTTTTTAAATCTAATCCATCATTTCACACAAGTCATTGGGGGAAAAGAAAGCAAATTTCTTGCCACAAATGTCTTCATTTAGCACATTTTTAATTAGCTTTTCAGAGAAATGGCAGACCTGTGTAGACAAAGGAATGCCTCTGAAACTTCGTTCTTTCATGGAAAAACCCGCCCGTATCTATTTACATTAGTAAAGTAAATAGAGAGTGCAGACAGAGACATTTTTCTCTGATGCCCTCCCCTCTCTGTCTAGGAAGGATCTTCTCACAGGAAGCAGTGACTAAGATTGTGACAGCTGCCTAGACAGACACAGGTGGCTATTTCTCATGACACTCAGTTACATAAGCAGATAGACTGTGTCCATAGTGAATAGTCCTTCCTCACCATCCCACAGCCCGAGTCCATCCTGCCCAGGGAACCTGAATCATCCCTCCATCCATCTACCTATCTATCTATCCATCCATTCATCTATTTTTATTTGTTTGAGACAAGGTCTTTCTTTCTTTATTGCCAGGGCTAGTAGAAACTCTCTCCATGACCCAAGCTGTCCCAGAACTTGCAATTGTCTTGTTTCTGTTCTCAGTTCTACAGTTATAGTTGCATACCACCATGCTCAACTATGATTCATTATTCTTTCTATAGTTCAAAATGATATTTATGTTTCAATAATTTGGCCCTATCTTTGAGACTTAACTCTATGCACAAAATATATTTCATTATTTTTCTACCATTAACCTCTATTTTCCACTCATTTCATGGACTGAAATCTTCAGAAAGCAAAGAGAACATTTAAAACCTCCCTATAACTTAACAAACAAAGTAGGAGGTATTGGAATGTCTCTGACTTAAAGGGTTAACCCCCTCCCAAAGAGCCATGTCTCTCACTAGTTTATAAGGTTAGGATCAACAAAGAAGTTTAACATGCTATTGCTTCCCAGATTCCTACAGGAATGTTAGTGCTTTGACTCTATACCAGTTCTGCTGGCCTAAACAAGAACAGAGGAAGAGGCTTTGCTGGGGAGCAGGAAGAGGAGAGAGGAAGACAATGTTGATTCCGTCCAGACCTGAAACAGCTCCTTCTGCAACTGCAGAGTCCGTGGGTACAAATCTCGATTGTTTTGATTTTTTTTGTGTGTGTGAGGTCAGAAAAGCCTTTCTAACAGAGGGGACCTCAGCCACAGAGAGGGTCAGTCTGGGAGCAGGAAGGGTCAGCTGCTGCTGGTAATTGCTAGGCAAATACCAACAGTCTTGCTCAGTACAGGGCAGAAGCTGCTTTTTAAACCAAAAGTAAAGAAAGCAATTAGTTAGTGACTGCCTTCAGGGTGGTGTGTGAGGAACTTGGCAGTCATGAGGGGTGGGGGTAGGGGTAGTGGGAAGACAAAGCTGCCTTCTTCCTTTGTCCATTTCAGAAACAGAATACCTGCATCATTGTCTTGGGTGTTTACTAAGAATAGAATTTTCTGGACTTATAAGTTTGAGGCTGAGGAGGGCACAGTTCTAGCTCTACCTACATTATAACAGCAGAGCTCAGCACATGGCCAGGAGGCAGAGATGTGATACATGGATCTCTTTCTCTTATCATAAAACCCCTGACATCGTGATGCCCTGTCTTCAAGATTTTATCAAGTCCCATTTAACTCCACCTCCAAATATTGTCACCATATGACCGTGGGGCTGGAGTCTGCATTGTGTGTGTGCACTTTGGGAGGGCACATTCGAACAATGGGATAAATGAATAGGATAGTCTTGTGAAGGCAAATGAGACTTAAAATGTAAAGTTGAGCTAAAAATGCAGTCTCTGGTGTTAGCTCTACTCTTTTCTCCCTTCCTTCCTTCCCTCCTTCCTTCCTTCCTTCCTTCCTTCCTTTCTTTCTTTCTTTCTTTCTTTTTACATACTAGTCAAAGGAAGCTGGTAAGGTTAGGGTGGTTTTCTCCTGTACTTGAGTTAGACTCTCTTCCAAGGACTGTTCCCAGAGACACTGTGATGCAAACTCATCAGAGGTGGTGATATGTGTTGGGAGAGAGGTATCACATCTCACTTTTCTATTCAATACACAGACACACTCTCTCTAATACTTGTCTCCTCTTTTCTCGGCCTATACTTGACCTCCTTCAGGCCCTTAGGAGTTCACATTTCTCAGAGAATTGTTTCAAGATTCTTCTCTTGACTTGTGGTATCCAGGATTTTCATCGCTTCACTGATTATCAGTCATCAAAGAGCTGCAAGTTTGCATGATAAATCTATGCACCGAGTAACAGACCCACTTGATTTCTCCGTGTTGACTTTTCAATGTGAATGTAACCAAACCAGAATTCACGATCTGCCTCCAACCTATATTTGCTATGATATTCTCCTCAGGGAATAGGTTCCCTGTCTTAAATCAACAAATAAGATTCTGATATTCCTCCCACCCCCCAAGCTTTTGTCACCATCCTACAAATGAAATTCTATGCTTTCTTTCTTCAAACAGAGGTCCCAAGTCCTTTAATTGCTTCTCCATCACACACTGCCACAAGACATGCTATGATGTCACCTCCCATTTAAACCCCCTTGTATACCTATTTTCAGTTTATCAGATTCTAACCAGGTCACATGTCTTTAAAGCAGAAAATCACACCCAGTTACTTCCTTTAGGAAGCTAATCAACCTTCCTGTGGCCTTAGAGTGTTTGCTCAGGTCCATGGCTCATTGTAGACATGGTCTGTGCTCCTGGGTTCTAGGTCAGTTCTTAGTCCACAAACATCTGCAAAGGCAAACTGAGTTAGACCTCAGGATGAGAGATTGAGGTGGGATTCACAGTAGGTCTTGCTCAAGTGAAGGTCTAGGAGTTTGCTGCAGAAAAGTCTATGGGATCTCTTCCCATAAAAGTTACATACTTAAGACAGCCTTCTATCTATCTGAGGCTAATCAAAAGCATTTGGATAGATGTTTCCAGAGTCCCAATGTGCCCCTGTGGCAATATTGGAAGGTAGTGGTAGAAGGTTTAGGATGTGGGGCTTGATGGAAGGTAGTTAGGTTATTTGTTGGGATGCACCCTTGAAAGGAATATTGAAAGCAAAGCCCTTCTGTTTACTCCTCAGATGAAATAAACAGGATTTCTCTATCATGTTTCCCTGTATGATGGGCCACTTGGTTAAGCACAAAATAACATTCCAACCAATCATTTATTAAAGTTCCCTAAACAATGAGACAAAACAAGCTTTTCCTTTTTTTGTAAGTCATTTGCTTTTGGTAGTTTGTCACAGTGCCATCAAAGTTGACTGACATACTTGATTTCCATCATAAAGTGTGTAGGTGAGTCCACTATGCACAAGCCCCAACTTATTTCCTTGACTTCTCAGGATCTTTACTGCAAATTTGGAATTCAGTTTTCCCTTAGTCTGGATCTTGTTCTTAACTCAATGGACCACACCAATTCCTGAGTAAGTCTTCAACCTTTCCATCAGCATTGCTCTATTTACTCCTGGAAAGACAAAGATACCTGTCAGGCTGGCGTGGCATGATAGAAAGCCCCATGGGAAAATGAAGATCCAAGGAGCATGTTTGGAGTGGTGTGAGTTCTTATAGCAAGAGAGATCGATGGTGTGATGGTTTGCACATGCTTGGCCCAGGGAGTGGAATGTGATGTTTTGCATATGTTTGGCCCAGGGAGTGTTATTATTAGAAGGTGTGGCCTTGTTGGAGGAGGTGTGACACTGTGCGGTGGGCTTGGAGACCCTCCTCCTAGCTGAGACTATTCCTGGCTTCCTTCTGGTGAGGAAGTCGAACTCAGCTCCTCCTACACCATGCTTACCTGGATGCTGCTATGTTCCTGCTTTGATGATAATGGACTGAGCCTCTGAACCTGTAAGCCAGCCCCAATTAAATGTTGTCCTTTATAGAACTTACATTGGTCATGGTGTCTGTTTACAGCAATAAAACCTTAACTAAGACAGATGGCATAGTGTTGAAAGTTAGCAGTACTGTTTTGAACACTTAAAATCTGCAAAGAGGGTAGACCTCATATGAAGTATATTTGAAAAGAAAGCAATAGAGCAAAATGAAAGTTCTAGAGTTGGTTGATATAGAAATAGCCTTTACCATGGGGATGATTTTATAGGTATAAGCTCATTTTAGACTCACCAAATGGAACACGTTAAATGTGAGTAGCATATATTAGCTGTATCTTGTAAATTTTTTTTGAAATTTGATTACTTCATTTTTCTTTTCCCATTCCTCCTTCCAACCCCTTCCATGTACCACTCCACCACACTTACTAATCTATGGCCTCTGGCCTCTTTTCTTTGTGTGTGTGTGTGTGTGTGTGTGTGTGTGTGTGTGTGTGTTTCTAAGTATCTAGATACAGTCTGCTTAATCTGTACACTGTTACTTGTATACATATAATTTTAGGGCTGAAGACTTGTTATTGAATTGAGTGACTCTTTCCCTGAGGACTACTATTTTTCCATTCTCATTACTTCTTAGTTGCTTATAGTTCTTTGTCTAGAGTTGAGGACTGCAGTAGAATTCCCCCTTTTCAGTTGGGGCCATCCTAAGTCAGGGCTTGTTTACATAGACATTTATTGAGATTGTACGGGTGTAACTTCCTTGATATCTTTAAGAGATGCATCTCACAGAAAATAACCAGTTCCTCTGGCTCTAGTAATCTTTCTACTCCCTGTTCCATGATGGTTCCTGAACTTTATGTGCAAGAGTTATATTGTAGGTGGACCGATTGAAGAGTTCTCAAAAGGAAAAATAAAAACACCTAAGAAATGTCTCCAAAACTATTCTTTACTCCTAACAGTTATGGAAGTATGGTCAAAACAATTTTGAGATTTCTTCTTACCCTATCTAGAATGGCAAAGATTAGCAAAGTACCTGACAACTCATGCTAGAGAAGAAATTGGGAAAAGGATCCATCATTCACTGCTGGTGTCAGAGTGGTCTGGCCACTCTGGACATAAGGGTAGAGAACCCTTAAAACACTAAAAATTAATTTACCACATGACCTAACTATAGTCCTCCTTGGCATTTGCTCAAGAACTTGACATCTTACTCTGCAGATAATTGCTTGACAATGTTCATCAATCATCTTATCGAAATTTGCTTTTCAAAGCAAAATTTGGGACTAGAGTGATGGCTTGGTGGTTAAAACACTTGATGCACCTGCAGAGGACCCAGATTTGGTTCCCACCACCGTCACTGTCAGCTCACAACAGTCTATAAACTCCAGTTTCAGGGGGATCCAACCTCTTCTAGGTCCCACTGGTACTGCATGCACATGCTGCACATACACATACATGTAAGCCAAACACTCAAATGCGCTTAAAAATTGTTTTAAAGCAAACTGCAAAGCTGCATACTTTAAATGGCAAGCAATTTAAATTAGTTTGACAGTTCCTTAAAATATTGCTTATAGAGTTAGCCGATGACCTAACAACTTCATTTTTGGTGAAATTTACACAAGAAAAACAAGAATGTTGTGCAACAAATGCTCACGTAGGGACTTCGATGCAAACATTCCCAGCAGCATTAGGCAAAAGGGCAAAGCTGAGTGGTCTGGTAGGTACTTAGCATCTAGTTATTTGTGAGTCTGAGGCAGGAGGACCCCTTGAGTAAGGCAGCGTAGCTCAACTGAGTGTCAATAATAACAGTAGCAGCAGCAGTAACAACTGAAGAGTTTGTGTTTCTAAAACCGAAAAGGGAGGAGCAGCAAATACCTACTGACTGGGACATGAGTAAACAAACTACTGTATCAGTACAATGGACAAATACAACAGGCCCTCATGCCTGCGGGATTCATGCTTATGGATTCAACCACTGTGAATCAAACCCATCTTTCCTGAACCCCAACTCCCTTTGTCATTGTCCCCAGCATCCACACTTCATAGGTATATAGGTGTTATTAGCTACCCAAAGTATAAAGAACTCAGGAGGATGTGGGGTTATATGCAGATACCATGCTGTTTTATGGAAGGGTCATGAGCATCTGCATCTCTCTCCTCCTCTGGGATCCTACAACCAATCTCCATGGATATAAGGAACAGTGCCCTTCATCATAAAAAGGAACCAGTCAATTATCACTGCATATATAATGTGAATAAGCCACTAATGTAATTTACTAAGTGAAAGAAGTCCAAAGACTGCCTATTGTATGATTCCATTTTACATAATTTCCAGGAAAAGCAACCTTTTGGAAACAGGAAGTAGATGCAGAGCTGCTGGATTTAGGGTTGGATTATGAACTTAGATTGTGGTGATAGGGTCACAGCTCCATAAACCCGCTGTGAACCAATTGTGCATTTGAAAGTAATGAGTGCTCTGGGACACAAATTACACCTCAATAAAATTGGGGTTCCTAAAGTCACATGCTTTGCCCCCCCCCATACCACAATGTGCCTCAACATTTTCTTCTTAGTTGGAGTTGGACTTACACTTCTGGTTGGTAAGGAACATCCCTTGGTTGTGTTCACTGGACATGTTAAAACATTGCCGACCCTGAAGGGATCCCAAGACAAGCTTTCCTGTATTAACATCCAGACAGCACACTGACTGACTGGATCATTTCAAGATACATTTAAGAAATATTAAAACCAAAAAAATGTCCTGCAGAGCAACCTCCAGCACCAGATTCCTTCCACTGGGCTTTTAGGAATCTGCCTTGTTGGGGGAATGACAGCATCCTTGAGGGAGGCAGGACCAGACCATGAACAATGTGCCACGTATGTCGTAAAGAATCGGTTAACCTGTGAGAGATGGCTCAGCAAGTAAGCCCTTGCCATCAAACCCAGTGACCTGAGTTCAATCCTGGGAACTCCCCTAGTGGAAGATGAGAACTCACTCCATAAAGTTGTCCTTTGGCTTCTACAGGCTATGACATGCACATACCCCTTCTCCCTGAAAAATAAGTAAGTCAATATTTTGTATGTTTTTTATGTATAAGTGTTCTGTCTGCATGTATGCCTGCATGCTAGAAGAGAGCATCAAACCCCATTATAGGTGGTTGTGAACCTCCAGTGGTTGTTGTGAATTGAACTCAGGACCTCTGGAAGAGCAGTCAGTGGTCTTAACTACTAAGGTATCTCCAGCCTTATAAGTATATTTTTTAATTAAATAGAATAAGTTATCTAGTTACCATTTCTGCTGGAAAAATAATAAAAATCATCTTGTTCCACTGGTCAAGGGTCAAGAAAACATGCCTCACAGATGACTGTAGAGATCTGAGTAAGAATGCAGGATCCTTTATATCACACACAGTTGAGACCCTCACCAAGTAAAATAATAAAGGTGTTGGAAACAGTCAAAATTCACTAACATGGCACGCATTTGCAGGATGGACCAGAATGGACCAGAATGGACCAGGATGGACCAGAATGGACCAGGATGGACCAGGATGGACCAGAATGGACCAGGATGGACCAGGATGGACTAGGTTGGACCAGGATGGACCAGGATGGACCAGGATGGACCAGGATCCTGAAGTGGCAAATACTGTCGACTTGACATGAACTAGAATTACCTAGGAGACAAACCTCTGGGCATGCCTGTAGAGATTATCTAAATTAAACTAACTGAGGTGGGAAGACCTGCCTTAACCATGGGAGGCAATAATCCATAGACCGGAGTCTTAGATTTTTAAAAAGAAGAAAGCGAGCTGACACCTGCATTCATCTCTCTTTGCTTCCTGGCTGCAGAAGCGGTGTAAACAGCTGCCTCACGATCCTGCCTTCCTGATTCCTTCTGCATGAGGAACTGCACCCCTGAAGTATGGGCCAAAATAAGCCTTTCATTGCTTACATTGTTTTAGACAAGAATTCATTAGTACAAGTTGCTGATGATTTGAGAATGAGAGCAGACTTATTTGTCATAGGCACTTCTGGATTGAACTTTAAATAAATATGTATCAATTTTGAATATGTATAAAAAGCAAAGACAGCTTGAGCGAGTTGTGTAGTGGTGGTCTCACAATTCTTTACAGGTTGTGCGTCCCTGGTGAGGACAAAGCCTGATCTGATGTGGCCCAGGCATCAGTACCCATGAAACTCTGGCCACTCTGCCTGCCTACAGCTGCTGTTGGCCACTGAAGATCAATCAGGACCCAGGCCTGCTAATGAAACACTTCATTGAGCGTGCTGCTTAGAGGATCATAACATTTTCCATCATGGCTCAAGTTGGACGAATGCATTGTAGAGCAAGGTGGTAGTTTATCCTGGCCATGCAATAGAAACGTCTACACAATGGGCTAAGCCTGCTGATGGCTTTTAAAGATGCTTTATTTGCTTAATCCTGAGTGGAGCTGTGCCCACAAGAAGTGGAACATTTCTGCCAGCTTCTACTTTTAAAAGTTCCTCCTTTTTCCCAGAATGTTACAGTTGCCTCAGGCAGAAACACTTTAGAAACCATACTTTCTGTTCTCCACAGGAGCCTTCTGCATACATCAAGAGCTGCTGTGGAAAGCCATCTTCAGCAGTCTCTGTTCCAGGCCTGAGGTGGAGAGTCACCACTGCTGATGGAGACAGACTGTATTCAGTCCTGAGACAGCCTGTTGATTAGAAACAAAGGACAGGAGGCTCCAAACTCATATCCAGCTACCAGCCTTCTGTGTGGCCTCAGAATAAGAATGGATCTGCATTCTTCAAATCGTAAAACAAAAGCAAAACTACCACCAACCAAAACAACAACAGACCCGGAAGCTTGATTATAGCTTATGCCACACAAACCCATTATGAACAAAGTTCATATCACAACACTCTGTGGGATGGCAGCCATGTCTATTGTTCATATGTTAGTGTTACTCTGAACTTCCCATTGGCTGTCGAGTTCTTATGACATGCAAAGCCTGCATAAGTGTGAACTATGTTCCATAGCCATCTTGTCTGCCCTGGCTCGATGGAGCAGTGCTGGCACAGGGGGCCTTAATAGCAACAGTTTGGGAATTGAAGATGTCCTTTCAGAGTCTAGTATGGGGTGTGGTCCAATGGCAAAGTGCTTCCTTAGAATGCTGGGACCCTGAGTCTATCCTCAGCAACAAACAACAACAGCAAAACAACGGAAGAAGAAGAAGAAGGAGAAGAAGAAGGAGAAAGGAAGAAGAAGAAGAAGAAGAAGAAGAAGAAGAAGAAGAAGAAGAAGAAGAAGAAGAACAACAACAACAACAACAACAAAAACAACAACAACAGCAACAACAACAGTAAGAACAACAACAGTAAGAACAACAACAGCATGCATTCTCCTCACACAGGGAGTCACTGTCAACTTCCCCTGGGGTCCACATTATTTGTCCAGCAGTTGGCTGAGGTGTCCATTGTGGAGCAATCAGAGAGGGCTGTAACTAGGCAGAGCCCATTAGATAGCATCCAGCATCCCTGAAGCTGAAGCATGGCCACACACCTCATTTCTCATTTTATCATGATGCCATGGTAAAATAATCACTGACTTAATTATAGCTTCTCTAAGGGGAAAAAGACATATCAGTTTTATTATATATATTTATGTCGAAGAAAACTAATGAGAAAGCATGTTATTGTTTTTAATAGACTGCTTCACTATCTCTGACCCCAGCCCACAAGGTGGCTCCTTGAGAGCTGGGACTGCTCTGTGGTCATTTGGGAAGCTCAGTGTTGCTGTGTGGAACGTTCTATCAGAAATGCTCAGGGCAACGTCTTGAGATCCCTGCTGATTATAACATGAATTTAATGGACACTTCTGGCATTTAAAAAGAAAACAGGACAGATTAGAATTAAAGGGATTAGAATAGAAGAATCAGGTTAGACAAGAGATTTGGATTCCCTTAGAGAGATCAGAGAGGGCTACAATGTGATACACATGGGGAGAAAGTTTGCCATGGGTCATGAGACTCATTCTCTGCTACTGTTTAAGTTATCCAGGCTTGTGATGGAAATATTTCTCAGTGAGAGTTGTATTAAGACAAGCTCCACTATGCTCCACCTTTGCACAAATCAGATATGTCACAAAGTTCGGGGCAGTGAGTCCTGGAGTGTGGCTTTTGGTCCTTATTCCAGATGCTGAAGATGTCCCCACTGGCTAGCCCTTGCTTCCCCAGCATCTCCTGAGGCGCTTCACTGAGATGAGCACGCTGAATGTTGTAAAGCTGTAGCCTAGTGAAGCTGGCCCTCCACCTGGGAATACCATTTCCTCCCCAAAGGGATAGGGAGCCAGGCAGGAGCTTTCACTGGGGACACAGAGGGCATTGGGCTCAGGAGAGGAATCCGTGAAGAAGCTACAGTGCTGGTGTGCTGGCTGTAAACTCGGCTGGACCCAGTTACCCTGCCTTCTGAGTTTTCTCCAGCCCCCATACTGTTATAGTTCAATTAGCTTGCCGATGAGATGCTGGTCTTTAGGGAGACACTGAGATAGCCATGGCCAATAAACACCCTTGACCTTTTGGAAGACTGAATATGAGAGGGAGAGAGCTAGACCCTTAAGTGAAGGAAATGAGATGAAGTGTCCTGGTGCAGAGGCTGCAGCCCCTCCAGAGGGTGCCTCTTCTTCCCTCCTCTCCCAGAACACTTCATTTGTAGTCGAGATTATTTATGTCTTGCTACCAAGCCTCCATTCGGGCTGGATCAGGTGTCTCCCATTTACCACCCACTCAGAGCGTCCACCCAAGCAGCTGGTATAGTGTAACAGTCTGCAAGCAATTTTGGTGATTAAATCAAAGGAGCAAGATATGTTGCCAGTAACACGTCAACTGTGACTGTAACTAGAATATTTTTGTCTCTACAAGATCTCTTGTCTCGGCTATGGCATTAGAAGATGAGGACCTGGAGACGTAATTATGACAAGAGGGTGAAATATTCAGAAATAAAAATAATACCCTTACTAAAAGGACCCCAGATAGTCCCACCTCCTTCACCAGCTCTGTGTTTTGCATTGGATGACATAGGTAGAAGCTGCCATAATTGTCCAGGAACTGAACTGTCACCAGACCCTCGACCTACCTACACCTAACTCTTGGACTTCCAGCTTCCAGAATGGCGAGTAATACATTTCTGTTGCTGATAAGACAAGCAATGTGTGTTATTTTGTTACAGTTCTTTCCAGCCAGGCATCTTCCACCCACTGTATGAGCAGTGAGCTTTAAGAGTAGACTGAAGCAGAGGAATTGGTATGATCTGAATCTTGGGACCTGGTGTGGCTGTCAACAGGGAGCTTGCCGCTCGGAGTTCTCTAGAAAGTAAAGGGTTCCCTTTACCAGTTCCACATCTCAATTCCTTACCTGGTCCCGCCCCTTTGGCATGTAAGAGAGCCCAGGACCCTCTGAGAGACTGTCTCGGGCCCACAGTTCTTCTAGCTTTGTGACATAACAAGCCAGAATATATGAATAACAGCATTAGGCAGTGAGTTGGAAGGGAAATCAACACTGTTTCCCAAGGAATCACTGACTATATGGGAGTCTGATGTCTAAGCGTCTGCCTTGTGTTTACAAACATACAGGGGACTCCCTGTACACTATGCTTTCTACCCCGTTTTCATGTCATTTATATGCACAGTCTCTGTTTGTTAGGGTGTTTGAGGCTGCTAGTAAAACAAAACCCAGACTGAACGACTCTTGAAAGTCAGGAAGATGTATTATTCTGCATCGTACAAACGAGAAGCTCTGTTCATGCCCAAGAAGTGAATTCTTTGTTCTGTGATATTGTTTGGAATGCTGGTCCCTTCTGCATTCCTGTGGCAGTCTTGTTCCTGCATAGGAGAGTTTCATGTTTGGCTTGCCTATCACAGGCCGGCCTTGTGCAGAGCCAGCCAGAGTCACAGAGAGTTGATATGTAGTGGAAGAAAAGAGTCTAGACTCGGTGAGTCTGTCTTTTTTTTTTCCAGTGGCACAGACTGGGTAGTTACTGAGCAAGGGATATTTGAGTCACAGTTCTGACCCCAGGTCCAAGGTTCACATGCGGTGATGGGTGCTTTTCTTGCTGCCAGGGTCCCAAGTTGGTCCTAGGTATCATGTGGTGAGAAACAGAGAACTAGTGTGGGACAGAGTTAATCACTCTTACAGCAATCCACATTTGAATTAGCCCAGACCCATCTGAGCTCAACTGAGACACTCTTGAGGGCAGAGCTCCAATCATCACTTAAGGATTCTGTTCAGTTTTACCTTAGAATATTACAAACATAATGAAGATTAAATTCTAATATGTGCTTCAGATGGACTATCCTATATTCAAATAAATCATAACAGATTCTTTCTAGCTTTCTGAATCAGAAAGAAAAACAAAAAGATGTCTTAGGAACCTCATGTTCCAGGGGAGTGGGTTTGGTTCCCATTGGGATTTTTATTCCAGAGACTGGTATTATTTCCAATCAGCTGGCCAGAGTCATTTTGTTTTCCCCCAGGGAGCAGCTTGGCAAGTGGTTGTCTTTGCAGCAATGTCCCCTGAGTTTCATCATAGAGACAGCCGCAGACAGGTAGGAGCAGCAGGAGGTTTCACCCTCTGGTGCCACAGCTCTCATGCAGGTCTCCAGTAGCCCTGCATGTGTTGCAGCTTTGGTGTTGGCCTAGGGAGTTGGAACTCCTTAGCCCTTGGCAGCAGCTTGCTAGCTTTTAGCTTCTTGGCAGGGCTATCAAGATTCCCCAACCTTTGACAAGAACTAGCATTAGATCCTTTAGGAACTGGATGTTAGAGATTCTTGACCCTGAAGGATAGACATTAAGATCCTATAATCTCACTTCTTTGGCTCTTGGCATCTTCTATCCTACAGCCTCTGCTTTCTGTCTTTTCTTTGCTTCCACTGCCCTTCTTCTTCCTGGTCTGACCATTCTATTGAATTAATCATCATCTTCCTCTTCTTCAACCATCAAGGAACCAGATACTTTTGAGTTCTGACCAATGATTGTTCAGTGGTCAATGCCACAGTGCTGCCTCTACTAACTCCCTCTTCATGTTGTCAGTTCAGAAGAGCACTCAAGAGAAGCCTTCCCTGGGGTTGAACATTGAAATACCAGAACAGCCTGCTCCTACAGCTTGAGAAAGGATATTTGTACCAGTTGCTGCAAATGTGCTTGCGTCGGCTGAAGCATTGTTGTTTTTGACGACAATCACTGCAATCCCTCTGTTAGGGCACTTAAGGAGGCTACCTCCAGCATAGAGGGTGACGGTTTGCAGAGACCCTTAAAAGCAAAGGGCCTGGTACAAGGTGAAACCATTCTAGTTGAAGCTGTACCTTTGAGAGTCAGAACAAGCATGTATGATCGTTGGATGGTTGCTTCAAGGCATTGTAGACTCAAAGTAGCTGGTGTTGCCAAAAGCTAGTCTGACTGGTTGTTTGATTGACAGTCCATCTGCTCAAAATCAAGGGAGAGTCCAATAGCTGTCAGTTAAGGATTCGAATTGCACCAATCACAATTCTCCTTGTCCTTCTCTTACAGCCATCGACCATCAGGAACTGTATTTCACTAAGGATGCTTTAGACACTCTGGAACAATGCTTTGCCACTGACTGTGGCCCAGTAAGGGTGAGTCCCCTTATTTGTCTCTGTACTGGTGTGGTTGTCATGGTTTAGCTGGGCCTAGCCCTGAGCCCATGGGAGTCACAGCACTGAAGAGGGGCTGGGCAGAGAAACATCTGCGTGCAGTAGATTCAGATTTTTAAACAAAATGGGAAAGGAAACAACAAAAAGATCGCAGACATCTCACACATCATCTGCGGCTTCATTTTACAAATGCAACCAGGATTTGTTTCTTTCATGTCACCACAAAGAACCTGTGTTTCCTAGACTACGTAGCTTAGCTCATTTAAGATTTCCTCTAGTGATGAATAGCAACATGCTCTAATTTTTCTATGTCAAACCCATTGAATTTGTGGATCTAAACTTTTTATTATGAGAAGTTGCTAGATTGAATAAATCTCCATCTGCAGCCTCTTGGCCCTTGGATTTCAAATTGCTGAAGCCAAGGAGCTCCTGGCCTGTCTTGGATATGACTGTATTTATTTCCCTCCTTGTATGCAGTGGTGCAATGGGTATTTCTACCAAAGTATGTGTGAGTAACTGTCTCCTCCAACTGCAGGGCTCAGCCAGTGTTTGTTTCTAACCTCTCAGCTTTAGTTTCCAATGAACTGTAACTAGTAATCAGTTCACTTTGATTCTAAGGAGATGCAGATGCTGCCTAGTTTAGAGAGGGATGTGGGGAGGCTCTCCCACCAACACATCTCCCAGCAAAGCTTCCTATTGGTCAAACTACAAGACAGTGGAAAACAGAGGAACCTGGGTAATGTAGTCCAGTGATGTTCTACAAGTCAGCAAAATGTGGGCCTGGGGAAGCCGCAGAAAAGGGAATGAGAAACACAGCTGCTTCACCAGCACCACATTGACCTTCTGTGACAGAGGCTCTCTGCTAATAAATTGTGCTGAGTTTTTCCATTTTCCCAACCTGTCCACAGCCCCATATTTTCCAACATTCACTTTATTTTAACTGAATCTGGAAGGCCACTTAGTACTGGGATGGCTCTAAAAGACTCTTCAGCAGGGCTTTGGCGCCATTCCTGCAGATGGAATGTCGTGCTTTAACTAGGCCCACCGTTCATAGTGGGATCCTATATCTTTCCTACTACAACAATGTTGTGGTTTGCCTTGGGGTTTTCTCTGAATTTGTTAAATAAAGGCCGTGAGATTTGGGCAGAGGTAGGAGTTGGGAGTGAGAGGGGATTAGATTCAGAGGTTGGGTTTGACAGTTGACAGTTGGAGACAGTTGGTAGTGGAACCTGAGGAGGGGGGGGGTGAGGATTGACAGTTGAGGAGGAGGGTGAGAGAAGGAAGCCAGGAGGAAGAAGAGAGGAGTTGGAGACGATGGGGAACTGAGAGGAGTTAGATACCAGGGGGAAGAAGCTGGAGACTGGTAAATAAAAGGTGCAGGGATGAGTAATTTGGGAACTGGGATTAGGGACAGTGTCTTTAATGCTAAATGTGTGTTTTTAAGAAAAGTCTCAATTTAAGTAAGTGTGGCTGAGGCTGAGTTTTTATGCCAAGATATCCAGCAGATATCTGGGGCACTGAGGTGTGGAACCCTAGCAGGGTAAAAACACCAGTTGTATGCTCTTTTGTGTAGTCTCAGTATAAGAAAGTGTGTGGCTGGGTTGTGTTTCTGCCAAGATATCCAGAAGATATCTGGGGAAGCGAGGTGTGGAACCCTAGCAGGGAAAAACACCCTGAGGGAAAACATTCCACCCCCGGTTTTCGTTTATACATTTTTACTTTTACTTTATTTTTATTTATTTACGACAACACAACAATTTACTTACTGTTATATCTTTGCTCATAATCTACTCAGTGTGATGGTTTGAGTGTGTTCCCTCAAAGTTTGTATATTTGAACCCTAATTCCTCAATGTGACAGTTAGGAACTGGACAGGCATTGGAGTTGGGGGAAGGAGCCTCAGAATAATCAGTTATGAAAATTAGGCTTTTTTCTTCAATACATATTTGTCCTTAGGCTTCCAGCCATGAAACAGCCAAGACCCTTGGCAGAAGCTCATTAGATACAAGCTCCATCCTTCTGGACTTTACAGCCTCCTGTGCCTTGGCCAGCATAATGTCTTTCCTTTATAAACTATTTCATTCTGTCATAGCAGTGTGACAAGTGGAACAGGATACTGGGTTTGCTCATAATGCACACTTCCTCTACACCCTGGAATGCTCGCAGGCTGGCCTGTATATGGTATCTCCATATAATTTTTGCTACAATCTCACTCTTGGCTACTTACTGTTTCTCAGTTCAGGTTCTTGAGAATAGTTTGGATGTGCCCCATCCCACTACCCAGTCAGGCATTCAGTGGACTTCCCTTCTTTAGTCTGGTGAGCCTGGCCTAGAGGATGCGATTGCTCCATTAAACAGGACCTGATGCCTGAGGCTGTACCTTGTACAGGCATGTATTGTGGGCAGGCTTCCTGAGAAAGACTTGGTATGTAGGTCAAGGAAGACACCTCCACTTTCTTGTGTCCTCTGAGCCTTGTGTTACCTTGTGTGCTCTTCAACTGTGTTCTATCTACTATGCTGACTAGAACTTCCGTATTCCTCCTGATTCCCACCCTGCTTGACTCCCTCGCATTCGTCCACTTATACATGAGTCACTCAACAGGTACTTAAAGAAATCTTTTTATGTTTCAGGCATGGAACAAGGCTCTGTGATACAAGATGGAAGGGCTACATTTCCCCACCAGGGTCTCCCCATACCTGAGGTATCCGTCTACAGAAGACTCCCTTCCCTCTTCTTGTCTCCTCCGCCATCCTGGCAAGTATGGTTTGCATGTGTTTCCGAGATGACAGCTTGCCTCTTCTCATTGCTGCCTCAGAGAATGCTCTCCCTCGTCCTTGGCTACACCATCAACTTTAGCATATTCTGTCTTTAAAAGAGACATGAGTGTAGACAATGCCCACAGACATAACCAGATTACCCCACAGCATGGCAGCAGCTCGGCAGCTTTCTGAGACTCCCCAGAAGCACATTCAGTGAATCACTGGCTGCTTTGGTTTTGCAGCTGAGATGCATCCTGACCCTGCCTCCATACCCTGCTCATGTTTTAAACCCTTGTTCCCTAGATGTGGTTCCGTTTTCCAGATCTGTGGAACCTTCAGGAGTTGGGGCCTTGCTAGTACAAGTAGGTGACTTGGGCTGGGCCTGGGAGGATGACAGTGGCCCGTTCCTGCTGTGCTCTCTGCTCTCTGTCTGCTGGGATGTGAACAACCTCTGTCACCTCCCTCCACCATAAACCGTGCTACCGCAGTCCCTTCCCAGCAGTGATGGGCTCAGAGACCGTGAGGCAAAATAAGCCTTTCCTTCTGTAACTTGTTTTTGTCTGGTGTTCGGTCATGGTTTGCACAAATTACTGATAGACCAGCTGAGTCCAAGCCAAAGTCCATTTCCAATAATCTAATCTCAGTGTGGCATTTACTTCACAGTCTACATTGGTTATTAAGTTCTCGCTCTCTCGTTTTAAAACTGACTTCTTAAAAATGTTTACCTATTTTTATACCTTTGAGGCAAGAGAAAAGAGATTTTTCCAGTGGTGGGGCTGTGACTGGAGTCTGCCTGCGTGTGTGCGTCTCACCTTGACACCCTCAGTAAATATTCAGTATCCTTGATGCCCTGTGAGGTGAGGTCTTGTTCACTGTTTATTTTTCCTCTCAGGTGTGTAATCACCTCAGGTAGTTATGTTATGGTGACAACAGAAACACGCTTTGCAGCTGAGTTCCTACAAGTTCCCACAGGCAGCCCTGGTGGTCATAAATCTTGATGCGATGTGAAATCTGTTTGCATCCAGGGAAGGGAGAACTTCACTCACCTCACCTCTGCTAGAAAGACATCTTTGGAAGCAGCCAGGACACAGGCATTGTGGCCTGCTTTCTGGCCCCTTCAAGAAAGAAATTGACTTAAAATTAATCCCAAATTTGTTTGTTTTAGAAAGTATCTATTGGGCTTAGAAATGATCTCTTGTTTCCAAATACAAATAACATCTAAAACAGATGACTTTATTTATTCATTTTTTGAACACTTGACGACTAATTAGCACCAAGTTGGTTACGTTAAAAGCAACTGAGAAATTTCCTGAGAAATGGACTCTGCCAGAGTGTGTCACGGAGTGAGAAGCTATTGTTTATTGGGCGCTATTGTTTCGTTGTTGTTGTTTTTGTTGCTGTTTAGTGTGTGATTATGTCTGTCAATCACAGGCTGATATCCTTTCTCCCTTTTCTGCCTTTTCCCCTCCTCAAATTTGGCTTCACCCACTTGCTATTATGAAATTTTTAAAAAATTCTTTTCCTGGCATCAACATTCCAGCATGTCACCTCATAAAATTCCTCTGGGTGTGCCCTTTTAAAATGAATGTTCAACTAAGCAAACCGCTGAAGGTCACACATACGCAGACACTTGCACACAGCATGCACACACCCAGGCACACACAGAGAAACACAGACAGACACTGAGTCACGACCCTCCAAGAGCCCTCAAGCTAGGAAATTCAGAGTTCTGAGTTCTGCTCCAGTTTAGAATCCTGGTTTCTAGAGAGGTTGAAAATGCCACTCTGCCCCTGCATAAAGTTAATGCTAACACTAATATTGCTTCAAAGGAAAGACTCTGTTTCTCCTGGAGTGGCCGGTGCACATTGTAACTCCCCATGCCTATTCTTAGAAGACCTAGGTGGTGTTGGACATATTCTTTTATAGAATAATGGGGTGTTTATGTTACACAGTCCCATTGTGAGATCAATCAGTCCCTGCCAGGGTTTATAAACATTGTCTGCAGGTGGTCCTGGCAGGGCATCCCAGAAGACAACAGTTCATTGTCTGGAAACAGGCCTGTATAGCCGAGAGCAACAGGCCCAGTGCTGTGGACAAAGCTTTGTGCTGGCTAGAAGGTAACTAACTGATGGAGTCACAAGCAATTCTTAGCTCCTTCCCCAGGGCCTCCTGAGCAGTGGACTTCTGAGGACCAAGAACTGGGGGCCCATCAGAGAGGGAGAACTGGCCCAGATGCTCACAAGCTGACAGCCTTCCTCTTTGCTTTGCTCCCTCCTCAGTCATTCTTAGGACGGTGAATTTTGCACGTTACTCTCAAGCTGTAGTTTCCCCAGTTCCTTTTGTTTGTTTGTTTTAAATAGCAAAGGCGAACAGTGAGGCAGAGTCTGATGTTTTCATATCCTATTTCGATTTCCTAGCAGACACACAAAAGGTTATTCCTTTGCACTTCACCTCCAGCACCACCTGGTGAGAATTTAAACCAGGCTAGTGTGAGTTATTTAAGGATAAAGGCAAAGAAAATGGTGTCACAGAAAACATGCACATTTAGGAGGACAGCCATCATTGTACTTTGTGCTCTCCTTTCTCTTGGTTCAGCACCAGTTTCAGGCCTCTTGACCATGTGACCCGAGGAGCAAAAGTCCTCTGAGGTTGGGAGTCAGGAGCTCTTTCCTTAAACCTCCCAGCACACCTTCAGCTTCTCTGGGTCAAGGGAGTCCTTTGTCCACCAAAGGGGTCTGTCTAGACAGGCTCTCATTGTCCTTCCACTTCCCATGGTCTGTTATCCTGGACTTCATGCCTCAGTCTACTGCATGCCTCTGGTATAGAATTGGCTTCTGCCCAAGACTATGCTATTGGCCCAGGGAAAATAAATATGTCTGGGGTTTATAGAGTCAAGACCTTGCTTTGCATAGTTTTAGGGCTATGTGTGCTATCTTAGTATCTCACAGTAAGACCCCATCAGCAGAAATCCACTTTCAAAGAGGGGTGTTAAAAGATGAGGTATTATTCAGAAAAGACTGATCTGCAGAGGGTGACTGTTGTTTTGATTCCCCTGTAATTTATCTTTCAACAGAGGGCAGCCCAGAGAAGAAGCAATAAACTGTGGCTTGCAAATGTCAGGGCATGGATTCCCAAAGGAATCCAGGTCCTCCTTGATGGGGAACTATTGTCAAGGTCAAATACTGTAGAGACTCACTGATTTCTCACTTCTGAACAATTAATCTACAGAAACTAGGTAAGTGCTGTTAGTTTGGGTCTCAGCTGTTCCTGAAAGGCCCATGTCCCCAGCCTGAGGTGTTATTTTAAAGGGATAGAACCTTTAGGTTATAGAGCTGAGCTGCAGGAAGTCAGGTCATTGGAGGGACTCTGCCATCTCCTCATTCCTTCCTCACCCACTGCCCATCATGAAGTGAGTGGCCTCCTTTACCACCTACTCCCTCCATGACATTCTGGCCTGTTGCAGGCCTAAAGCAAAAGTCTAAGCAGAAATCATGGACTGACACCCCCAAAACAGGCATGCTGGTTGGCTTGTGTCAACTTGACACAAACCTAGATGTTTTGGGGGGTGGGGACAGAATCTTAATGAGAAAATACCTTCATAAGAGTGGCCAGTAGGCAAGGTTGTAAGACATTTTCTTGATTCATGTGCCCATTGTGGGTTCTACCATTCCTGGGAAGGTGGTCCTGATGGTAGTAGAAAGCAGGCAGAGCAAGCTATGAGAAACTAGTCAGTACGCAGTGTTCCTACATAGCTTCTGTCTCAGTGCCTGCCTTGAGTTCCTGTCCTAACTTCCTTTGATGACGACTGTGTGATAAGAAAGCATAAATGAAATGAACCTTTTCTCCTGCAAGTTGTTTTTGGTCATGGTGTTTTTACCCCAACTGTAGAAAGTTTAACTAAACAGTGGTAAGTGGGTCATCTTGGGCACTTTTGCTACCACTTGAGAAACAACTAGCAGAAGCACTTGAATCTTCTCTTCACTTGAATTCACTTGAATGTCTGAATTAAACTGGGGAGGAGAAACCTACTTTATTTAAACTAACCATACCAGACCCTGAGGTCAGGCTGGGTAGTGGTATTACAAGGTCTCCTCATTAGGTGACCTGATATGTACGCTATGTACAGTCAAGAAGTACCTTTGAATAATCCCTTCCTGTATCACCTTTGTGTGGGGAGAGGAGGTGAAGGCCTTCCTTTAACTGGTTAAACTGCAGTGTTTGAGTACTTGTGCTGAAGGCCTGGAACCTAAACTTTCATCTTGTGTCTTGTTGTCACCAAGTTTTATTGAATCTTCCCCATAGTTTGTGATATGTCTTTGGACCATTTATGCCAGAGGTTGAATGGGAGTCCTTAACACTGCTTGTGTCTTCTTTGTATGAACTTTTGGCTGTGGCTTACCTCAGGCTTGTCTTCCAAGGTTCATGTGCTGTCTCCACTGGAACACTGCTAAAATTTGGAAGAACTTTAACAGATGTGGTGACGTCGTGGTTAGTAGAGGATGAGGGTCACCACGCTCAGAGAACATTCATGCCGATGTCATGGTAATAGGTTAGGTATCTTAGAAGCAAAATAAAAAATTTGTATATACACCCACTTGTCTGGCCTGTGCTGCTGAGTGACTCTTTGCCAGATGCCAGCAATGTGCCTCTTTGGACTTTGCAGTCACTACGATCCTGAACCACACAACCCAACTTTATTATTTACTCAGTCTGGGGTGCCGGGCTGCTACACACTTTGTTGTTGCTGTTTGTTTGCTCATTGAGGGTATTTAAGCCCAGTTTTGTTGCTGTTCATCTGATAGAAGGAGAGATGGTGAGTCAGCTTTGCTGATCCATCCCCCAGGAAATAATCCTCCATATATTTTATAAAGGAACTCTTGCATTCATGTCTTCCTGTCTCTGCCTAGACTTACTGACCTGGCCATTTTCTGGCCTTTAGACCATTGTTTTATTATATTTTGTCTTTTATGGTGGCAATCCCTCTCTAGTGTGCTAGCTGAAAGGCAGTGGGCTCATGGGCTCTAGAGAACTAGAAATATAGTCTAAGGAGGCTTTCCACATGTCTTTTCCAGAGAGAAGTCTAGAGGGCAATGAGAGTAAAATATGTGCTTTGGAGGTCGTCACCCAGTGGCACAAATACAGTCAGACGTTGGGGGATGGGAGGAGCGTCACTGTCTGCCCCGTCTGTGTGAGGTCACCTCTGTGAGCCTTTGAGTTCCTCACTTGTAAAATAAATAGGAGCCTCTGAATGATCTCTAAGGTCATTTTCAGCACAAATATGTTAATATGATGTAGACTGAGAAAAGATCGGTTGGATGGGTGAATAGGCATTGAGTCTTATACCTTTGGACCATGGCCATATATGGAGACCTGTTAGAAACAAAGATAGGCAGGGCAGCAGGACTAGAGGAGTGGCTCAGTGATAGAAGATTTGCCTAGTATGCGCATAGGTCTGAGCTTAAACCCCCAAACCACAGAAAGAAAGTGAAGATAGGTTAAGACAGAGGAGAAGGGGGACAAAGACACCAACCTGGACTGCTCAGTTACTAAAACTTCCACTTTCCCTTGTACTTAAGTATGAGGTAGGAAGTGGGTCTGTCTTATTCACGTCTGGAGGACACTGGTGGACAGAATGTTCTCAGTGTATAACTACGGAATAAATCAAAGGGTAAGTGAAACCGCTGTGGTTACCATTGCACCGGCTACCCAGGTCCCTCCAGTCTACCAGATGGATGACTTGTCTGCTTGTTTTAGGCCTCCTTGTTCAGCTGATAAGTTTTTCAGTCAGGATACGTGTATATTGAAGAATTAACTATGATCTGTTCAAAGCCTGGCCTCTGTCTTAGTTAGGGTTTCCACTGCTGTGATCAAGCGCCATGACCACAAGATACCTGGGGCACAAAGAGTTAATTTCAATTCTTCTACATCCCAGTCTATCATCCAAGGATGTTAGGTCATGAACTCAGGACAGGAGCCTGGTGCAGGAGCTGATGCAGAGGCCCTAGAAGGATACTGCTTACCATTTGCTCTCCATGACTTGCTCATTCTGCTTTCTTATGCCACCCAGGACTACCTGCCTAGAGGTGGCACCAAGCACAGTAGGCTGGGCCCTGCCATTTTAGTCATCAAACAAGAAAATGCCCTACAGACTTTCCCATAGGCCAATCATATGGTGGCATCTTCTCAATTAAGATTTCTTCTCCTCACATGACCCTAAAGTTGACATAAGAATTAGCCATTACCATACCAGAATCAGACAGATGTGTCCCCAGAATGTGACTTGAGGACCCTGACTCTGGGCTTTAGTTTCAGTACTTGTGAATGAGGCTAAAGGACTGGACACCTGGTGTGTTTGTGAGTGGCTTTCAGAAGCAGTCCATGAAAACTGAATGTCATGGTCAGAGCTCACGGCAGAATATGTAGTGTGAGTATGCCCTAATTCATAGCAGAGCACCACCACTGCAGTAGTTTTGTGACTTGGCACCCAGTGTCCTATTGCTGTGGAGAGACACCAAGACCAAGGCAACTCTAGGAAAGAATGCATTTAATTGGGGCTGCCTTACAGTGTCAGAGGTTTAGTCCATTGTCGACACAGCAGGACACACAGCATCACAGACCCAAGGCTGGAGAAGTAGCCGAGAGTTCTACAACTTGGCAGGCAGCAGGAAAGAAAGAGCCACTGGGCCTGGCTTGGGCTTTTGAAACATCAAAGCCCGTCCTTAGTGACACACTTCCTTCAACAAGGTCATACCTACTCCAACAAATAGTGCTGCGCCCTAAACATTCAAATATGTGAGTCTATAGGGGCCATTTTATTCAAACAACCTCAGGCACCATCTCAGCAAAACAGATTTACAGCATCAGATGAGTGGCCAGAAGGTGAAGGGCTATAAGTTTATCACTGAGACAGGAGAAGTGAGAGTGCAGACTGACTTCTGTCCCTAGGATGATGACACCTTTGCCAGTCCAGACTTTTCAGAGGCTCGTCTGTGAAGATGCAAAAAGGAAGCCTCTACAACACCCCTACATTTTCACACGCATAACCTTAAAATGTAAGTGAGGTTTGTTAGCTTAGCAGGAGTCACAGTGCTCACCCCTCAGAACTCTGGAGCCCAGAAAGTGCTCTGGCAGGCACATCACGGCTCACATACTGCTGTTTCCAACATCTGGAGGAACCAGGAAGGGTGTGGAAGACACAGTACAGTCCAGGCCCAGCCACATGCCAGTGCCTCACTACAGTGGTTACCAAAGTAACCATGCATGGTGCCTCCTGTGTGGAGTAGATTTCCAGGAAGGAATCCATACTGAGCTTGTCTTCCTCCTTGAGTAATCAGCTCCAAAAGAGTTTGAGCCGTCTTCACTCTTTGAGATGGTAAGGTGTTCCTTCTTGCTCTCCCCCTTCTCTCTTTTGTCATTGTCATTGCTTCCTTTTCTAGAACCTTCTTTGTCAACTTTCAGCATTTATAAAGTAAAAATAATACACAAAGGAGAGGTGAAAGGGTTTCCTGGCTTTCTCTTTCTCAGCCTACTGAAGAATTGCTGTGATCTGATAAAACCATACAAGGAAACCTTAGTGCTGAGCCCTGCCCACTACCCCTGTGCTCTGGGTACCCATGCCTCCATAAGCCCTGCACCCCAAAGCTCTTAGGAGATCCTCAGAGGTGGGGAGAAGCTGATCACTGGTCACTGCTTTCACAATGGGGGAAAATGTGTTCCCATGTGCTACAGCACAAGATGTCTACACATAACACTTGATGTGGGTTTTAAAAGCTAGAAAGGGTTTTGAGTGTTTTCACCATACATGACATAATAAATATTTGAGGGTTCAGACATACACTGTATTATATTCCAAAACATGACCCCATAAGTACGAGCAATTCTGCGTCAGTTAAATATTGGCTACTTTGATTAATTTTTTAAGAAGTTGTCATCAGAGGGGGGAGGGAGAGAAGATAAAATAATTAGTGAATGTTTATTTGATTTCTGGTTTGATCACAGATGAGGGGTAAATTCTTTTGCCTCTGAAACCCTCAGAGGCTTAGTGGCTTCTATATAAAATAGCCAGAGGAGCTCAGACTGCAAGTCTCAGCACGTCTCCTGCTGCACAATGGCTGGCTGACTGGCATTGCTCTTAGCAACTGCTGTTAGGTTGCACCCATTTGAGGGCTTCTGAGCAGAGAGAACCATGTTGTCTTGCTTTGACATGCTGATCTCAAGCTCTCAGTTCTGGGCTTTTACTTTACTGTAACTGACCCCAGGAAGTTGAGGCATCCTTTTCAAATGAGAAAAGAAGAAAAGAAAAACCAAACCTCAAAAACTAAAACCAAAAACCAAAAACCAAAACAAAACCAAACAAAAATTTCCAAAAGCCCTCAAACAAAAACCAAAAACCAAACAACAAACCTCTCCCTTCTGCTGGTGCCCCCTGCTCTAACTCCATCCCCGAAGAGGGTCTCTTCTGTGCTCCTAAAGTGGGCTGCAAGCTCTTACTTCTTGGGTTTGTTCTCAGTCGCTCCTCCCTTCTGTTCATTTACTGTGCCATGCCTTGGGGCAGCGCTTTGATGAGCTTTTTACTACCACGGAGTCTTGTGTAATTGAGATGCACTGTAATATCAGTTGTTGTTGTTTTCCAGTTTTCAGTTTGGCCAGCTATTCAAATGCTGGCATATGGGTGGGATGGGGTGGGGGTGGGGGCATTGCTGCGTCTGTCCTGGTTAGTTTTAGGTTCATGAAGCACAAGTTAAGAGTCATCTCAGAGGAGGCAGCCTTAATTGAGAAAATGCCTCCCTAAAATCAGGCTGCAGGCAAGCCTGTGGGGCATTTTCCTAATAAGTGATTGCAGTGGGAGGGCTCATCCCATTGTGGGTGGGGCCACTCTAGGGCTGAAGATGGGCTTCAGTAAGAAAGTGGCTAAGCAAGCCATGGGCAAACCTCTGAGCAGCACTCCTCCATGACCTCTTCCTCAGCTTATGTCCCTAGGTGCCGGCCATATTTGAGTTCCTGTTCTGACTGCCTTCAGTGATGAACTGTGACAGAAAAGTAAAACAGATAAACTTTCTTCCCAAGTTGCTCTGGTCATGCTGTTTTATTAGAGCAATAGTAACCTTAACTAAGACAGAGTCTCTCTATTAATTTCAACTTATTTATGTTGTTTCATATTACCTAGATAGGCACAGCATGGTATTCATTTACTAACAATGTAACATTTTGGAAGAGAGAATTTATTCATTTTATACCAAATAGACATAAATGAAAACTGTGTTAATACTATCATTTCAGGAGGTTAACATCAGAATTGAAAGGAAAATGTCGGGGGGGATTTAACATCAAATTCCCCAGCTCAAAAAAAGAACAAAAAAAAAAAAAAAAAAAGAAAGGAAAATGTCACAACCCAACTTAAATGAGGAGATACTACTTTGATTTCTGAAGATTACTTTAAGAAGTTGTCAATTAGAAACTTCACAGACACTGTTGACGATAACTGACATCTAAAATAAGTATTTACAGCAGTATTATACATACATGGGCTAAATATCTAAGATAAATATTTAGTAATTTTTGTTTTATGATCCTTCAAGGTGCCAGTGGTGTAAAGAGGAAAAGATTGGCAAAAGTCATAAGCAACACAACTGTGCGGGAGAAAAGTGTAAGCTTTGAGAGTGATTTTCACGATACTTTCGGTGAAATGTTAACTCATAGTGTGGCTTGAACAACTGTATGTAAAAAAGTAGGACAGCTTTAGTTAATGGAATAGCATTGAAAATTACAGATATATTTTCCATGTCCACTGGAGGGGAAACCATTTCATTTGTAGTACAACTTGCCTTGGAGACTGAGTTTATGAAGGTAAGGTAGTTCTCCCACTATGGTGGAAATTCTGTAACTGTTTCTTCTCTTATGGAAGATATAAACTAGGAGCTACCTTGTGCTGTGATTAGAAGACCCCATTGTACTGTGGGTGGAGCATCTTTTACCTGAAAGTATTAAATTTAAATTATCCTTACTTTGAAACTTTTTGATCCAGCCATGATATCACATATATAAAGTTCTACTCCTGATCATGGAGGTATATTAAAAACATTGTATGGGATTCACACTAAGTTATATAAGTAAGTTACATCAGTAAGGCATAGATGAGCTAAGTGAATTTGATGCTATGGTATGCAAACTTAGTGATATTCAAGAAAATGCTAAGAGTCAACCAAGACCCATTGTTAGAAAAAGACAAACTACCGACTTGTTCCTCACCTATGTTGATTAATGAATAACCCTTGATATTTCAGATTTTTCTCAATTTTCCAGGCCATCAGAAATAGCCAGTGAAAGTCTAGTGTTCTCTTATTTGATTGAAGGCAGTCCATAAGTCCATGGCTTGTAGTACTGTATACGCTCCACTTGGGATTTGCCCCTACCGCCCTTCAGGATGACTGGATAAATAACTGGGAATGAGGTACACAATAGCTCAGGCTGCTGAGGGAAAGGGACCTGTTCTTGCCTGGATCTGAGGAGTTTGTCCAGTCAGCTGTACAAGGTAATAACTATCCATGCTGATTCAGCCTGGGAGTGCCAGACTAGACTTCAAGATGGTGGAGGACAGCTGGCTTTCATTCAGATAGCTGGAAACCACAGTGGCAATATGTCACAGAGCTTCCTATATGAAACTTTATGCACCATAGAAGAAAAGAACATCCTAGCGGGAAAGCATTACCCTCACTAAGAGACTCACCTATCTGCCCCCTCCCCGCCACACCCTAAACCCCAAGTGAACTTATGGCCATTTACTTAAGAACAACCTCAGCAGAAAGACGAATCCTATTCACTTTTTAGGAAGTGTTGAGCCCAGGCCTTAAGGTGATGAAGGTAAGGCTGCACTAGAAAAGTCATCTCAACTTTTGTGTTAGAGTGGAGCCCCATGGGAAAGGGAGGGAATAAAGTCTTGGCCTAGGTTTGGGCTGACTCCCAGTGGGAAGACAGGGTCTGGAGAACATAACAATTATTTCTTTTGTTTCAAGCGTGTAAAAAGTGGTAGCCATGCTTGCTTGAGTAACTGCACTTTCCCCTCTGCTTCTGGTCTAAGAAACAATGGAAAACCACCTGGAAGTTTCTAGAATGGCCATTGGGAAAGGAACCATTAGATAACATTGCCTCCCTGAAGACTTAGATTAGTGCCACATGAATTGTGCAAGGCGGTGATCACCATCATCGGCCCCACTTAACTCACAGTTTGGTACTCACGAATGAGCTAGATCTTGGCATACGTTGGGAGACCACTTTGGACTCAAGTAATAACTGCAACTGAATTCCTACACCTTGGTCAAAGTCTGTGGCCTCAGGCTTATTGCATGTAGTCAATGTTCTGGACAATGCTATATTTATATGCAGCAGACAGCAGTCTTATTCATAGTTATGTTAATTTCCTCTGTGTGGCCATGACCCAGCTCAAAATGATCTGAAACTGCTAGATGGCCACTGTATGCCACGCTGGTCCACTACATTGACAATAGCATGTTCCTAACACCAGGTTATCAGGAAGTGGCAATTATGCCAAGGGGCATTGCCTCAATATATGTTCCAGAAGGTGGGAGTTAAACCCTACAAAGATGTGGGGGCACACCAGCTTGGCTTCAATCAGAGGAGCAGAAACACTGTGAACGTCATATAGCAAGAGTGAGGACTTCTGTGGCAGAGGAAATAGAATAGTAGTCTGGGTCAAGCTATTCTATACCTGATGTAGGTCTGAATCCAGCAAAAAAGATGGAAATGAAGTGAAGAAGAAGGAAGACAGGCTGGAGGCCATGAGGACAAACTACAGCCTTTTACCGATCCCCAGTATCCCTAGTGACTCTATGAACTCTCGAATGTGATACAACGCCCAACCACCATGGCATGAGTGACTTGGAGCTGCGTGTGCCTGTGGCTCCTGAAATCAGCAAAGCTAAGTGAGGATGGGGAGCAAGGATGTGGACAGGAAGCTTGGCTGAGCCCCACTCTGCAAGCAGAGCCCCCAGGTTGGTGCAGAGTCCGAAGAACTATGGGTACTTTGTGCAGCCATGTCCACGGTGCAATGTAAATGGTGTAGCTACTTGGGCCTGGAAGAACCTATGGAACCAGAAGAAAATGTCAGTGGCAAAGCATGCTGTGTGGAGTATAGGGTGATCCCCAACATCAGAATGAAATTCTGGGCCCTAGGGTCCTAGGACAATGGAAAGGTCTAGATTGTCTGTCTTCTGAAAAACTGCTCCTAGAACATCATTGTCTGGGTATAAACTGAATGTCTGTCCTTACAATGCCAAGGGTTATGTGGCCCAATCTGCCCACAAAATTCAATCCCTGTAGGGAAACCCTCAAAAGACAGTGCTTATGACCAATTGACAATTCTGGGTGACTGTACATTGTCCAAAAGTCAATATGCAGAATATACTACCATAACCATTCTAGGCAGCAATGCTTAATGCTGCAACCCTTCCTGCCAGGGCTATAAACATGGTGTATACTGGGTAAGCCAAAGTTCCTTCCTTGCTCCCACCTCCTCCTGGCTGTACTGTCCACATCTGGACAGTAGGTGATTAGTGTGGCTTTTAGAACTAGAGGGCCTAGGGAACTGATTAAGACAGCATGGCATCTGTTGGCAGCTATCACAGCCAGATCTACTGAACCACCATGTGACTTTGGACACGTCCTTTACTTACTAGACACACAGGAACAGCAGTGGCAACCCAGAGAGATAGGGACTGAACTGTCACTGATGGTACTCAGGTACCCAAAGCTTTCTGAGCGTCAGCTCTGTTCCCAGGTAGTGGAGACTGGCAATGAACAAACAGACAGACCCTTTGCTCTGGTCAGAGAGTAGAAAATAAGTGAAAGAGGTCAGCAAACTAGAGTCAGCTTCGGATATTTTCAGTGATCTGGTGCTAGGACCCTGTGTATGACCAACTCCCAGTGCTTAGGCCCCTCATGTCAAAGGGCATGATGTTTCCAAGAAGCCGATCTGTCTTCCAGACCCACCAGGTCACCTCCAGATGAGCCACAGTTTCTGATGCAGCATCAATATCTGCCAATTGGCATGAGCAGGCTGGTATAAACTTTACATGCTATGGAGACCACTGTGCAAGAGGTGGGGTAATTTTAGATACAGTGACCTGAGATGGTGGCTAAAAGTAAACACTTAAAAAGGAAACAAATAAAAATAAATAAAAACAACCCAGCAAAGCAGCAAAGGAATCAGCACACAGGAAGTCAAAGGCACTGTGCAGGAGGCCACAGGTATGCAGGGGGCGGGGGAAGGAGCAGGGGGCAGCAGGCTGAAAGAACCTGAGAAGGGAGAGGGGATGGGTCAGGGAGACTGAGATTGAAGGACACTGTCATAAGAAGTGCCTGTACACCCCAACATGCAGCAGACTCCGGTGTGTGACTGTTACAGATATCTTTTCATCCATGTGGGATAGGGCCCTAGACTCTAGTGAGTACACAAACTTCCAAGGAGTATTGAACCCTTCACATCCTATATACCTACACTCCCTGTGCCTGCATGGCTAGGATATGGCTTGACTTCTAACAGCACACAGGAACAGATAAACAAAAATCACTAAAGTAAAATTATATTGTGATAAATCCTCAGACTTATGACTTGTTTATTTCTGTAGTTTAGTATCTTAGAGTGGTGGCAACATGGACACTGTTGGTGGGAGAACATTGCTACATTTGAGGGACTAAGCTTTATGAAGCTGAGGAGTTCCTTCCATGGACCTAGTCCACTGGACTTCCTGTTCTCTGTGACGCGTACCCTACAGAGGTGTGTAGCCCATGGCAGACAGGCTCCTTGGGTCAGACACAGCTCAATGGGTCAGACACAGCTCAATGGGTCATACCATTGATTGGCCTTGGCCCTGGGGTGCCCACCCCAACCTCCTTTACATATTCTCTTCTCTTGACCTCTTCCTTCCAGCAAGAGAATTAACAAAGGCTAGAGGCTCACAGCTCCCTGTGCCTAAGAGGAAAAGATGATCTGAAATATTTGTAGCAGCTCTGTGGGGACGCATACTTCCATGCCCACCTTAACACTTCCCCCACATCTGGTCATAGAATGGTGACACCCAGCCCTGCATGCAACAGAATCAGGGACTTTGAGAACAGAAGGAAACTTCTTGAAAATGAATTCACATGGTGGTGGCTGATCTTTGGGCCTCTACAATAATGTTTGGCAGGACCTGGGATCTCTGTCCTTTTGGCCTGTCGCATTACAGTAATGTAGACCATACAGGGCTGATGAGCCTCTATATAGGTGACTATAGTGGTAGGTGCTTTGTAAAAATGAAGCTTCTGGTGTTTGCCCTCCATTTTGAAGAATGGTGTGTTGGGCTGTGTCAGCCAGGAGTGGCAGTTTTAGTTCTCTGATCACCAGGTGTCTTGCATTGTGTGAGCTGGAGGTCCTTCTCTGAATCTCCTGTGCACAGCTATACTTCAGGTCTCTTCCATGAAGCTTGCCCAGGGGATGGCCTGTGGGCCTCTCTGCCCCATGCTCAGGAGCTGATGACCAACGCAAAGTGGACTCTGTGTTTGCCTATATTTTTGTTTGTTGCTTATTTTGCTTTATTGTTGTTCTTGTCATTCATTTGTTTTGTTTTGTGAGTTTTGGGGTTTGGTTTGGTGTGTGTGTATGATTAATCTTACTGAGTTGTTTGTTTATTTGTTTTGTTGGTTGGTTTGTTTTGATTTTTTTTTTTTGAGACAGAGATAGAGCATGAAGTTGGGTGGATAAGGAAGTGGGAAAAATCTGGGAGGAGTTGGGCATGGAAGAATATGATCGAAATATATTGTATGGAAAAATAAATTAAAAAACATTGCTCAAAGGAAAAAATATAATGCTCTGGGAAATTCTGAGAGGACTTCTGATAGTTGCTAATGATTGTTGACAAGACAGATTACAAGCAGCTGAGACAAGGCTTTGGGCATGCCTGTGAGGAGTAATCTAGATTGGGTTAGCTGGTGGTTTTGCCTGTGATGTCTAGATTGGGCTAATTAAAATGTGAAGACTTAACTATGAGTGACTCCATTCTATGGGCTAGAGTCCTGGTTGGATAAAAAGGAGTAAGCCAATCCTGAACATTCATTTCTCTCTTTTTTTTAAGTTTTGTTGATTCTTTGTGAATTTCACATCATGCAATCCAATCCCACTAATCTCCATCTCCCCTCACACCCTTGCAACCTCTTCCCTGAAGAGAGAAAAAAAATCTCATCGTGGAAGTTGTAGTGTGCTACAGTGTGTCCCACAGTATTACCTTTTGTTCACACTTCTTTGCTTGCAAAGGTTCATTGCAATGGGTCATTGGTCTCCATCTTCTGCTACTGTATCAATACTGAATCCTCGCTGGGACTTCTCTCAGCTCATCTGTTGTTGCCCTGTGTCATGGAGATCCTGTAGTTTTGGATCTGTAGGACAGGCCCCTTCATGCATCCCAGCAGTTAATCAATGGGGTAGATGTTGGGACAGGCCAATTCAAAGCCCTACCTGAGAGGTATCTGAGATGACCAGACTGCCAGCTCTCCCACTCTCATGCCTTTGGGGCCAGCTCACCCCCACAACTAGGGCCAGCTCTACCAAGGTGAGGTACAGGGCCCACTTTCCTGTGTATTGAAGCCAGTGAGGGACATGGCTATTTCTTCCACTCTTATGACCCTGGGGCCGACTCTCCAGTCTGCCATTGAGGGAAGGGAGGAGGGAGAGCACAAAGGTATTCCACCACCCAGAAGACAAGAGGGGCAGGGCCAGCTCTTCTGCTCTCACGACCCCGTTGAGGCCAACTCTTCCACCTGCCACGTGTGTGTGTGTGTGTGTGTGTGTGTGTGTGTGTGTGTGTGTGTGTGTGTGTGCGCGCGCTCTCATGAGTACTGCACTTGTTGACAGAAGAGCAGGGCCAGCTCTCCTGCTCTTATGCCTCAAGGGCCACTTCTCCAAGATGTCCAGGTGAGGAGTGGGGCTAGTTTTGCACAGCCCTCAGTTATCCACATGTCCCAGGTGTCAACCCAGACCAAGGAAGTCCACCTGGCCTTTGGCGGTAACAGACCTCTGTCACTGCAGGACCATGGACCCAAAGTCACACTCCCTACCTCCACGGTCTGAGATGATGTCACCAGCTACTCACAACAGGCTGTTTGTTCCTCATTACTCTCAAGTGTCAGATCTGCCTCCCTTCATTGTTCACACATCCTTCTGTTTCTTTTTCTCTTTATTTTTCCACCACTTACTTGCTCCTCTCAGTGGTGCCAGGGCCTGAGTGTCACCTCAGGAGTGGGCTCAGGAGTGCTATGCCCCACTAAGTGTTATGGTACTGTTAAGGCCTTTGTGCTGCCAGATTGCTGTTTGTCTCAGGCCAGCCCTCTGTCTGACCCCCATGGTTCCAGTCTGGAGATTGTCAGACTCACCTTGAGAGGGTCTTAGGCTTACTTCCTCCCGGAACCTGTAGTCCCAGGTGGGGTTCTTCTAGCTCTGGCTTGCTTCCAATCCTGGGAGCCCCTGTGGGTATGGCTGGTTCTTAGTGGTCATCTCAGACTCACTTTTTTCAGGGAATGTCAGGGACACTCAGCATAGATAGATTCTCTCTGCTGTACCACCTACTGACATACATGTGACACAGCAGTCACGTCTGCAATGCCTCTAGGGGCAGGGCACAGTCATTTCTTGATTCTCTCTGCTACCTACGGTAGACACAATGGAACAAGTCCTCTCAAGCGCCTGCTGCTGTGACCTTTCTGCAATGATAAGGCCGTACCCTTGGACTCTGAGCCAAAATCAATCCTTCCAGTTGCTTTTGCCAGGTGTTTTCTCATAGCAGTGAGACCCATACTGATACAGACACACTGATCTATCAGTGACTGGTAAGTCAGTCTGTGTAACAGGAGAGCCTTATAGGGTAACCCTCCCATTTGATGAGTAAGACAGGATAGGGGTGGGGCTAGCAGAGTGTCTGTTAGAGCAGAACTGTTCAAAGGCCTAGAGTGGCTTCCATCTGTAACCTCTGAGAGAAGCCAAGAGGCAGTGACCCGGGGCAGAGCTGACCCTTATACAAGCTTTCACTGGAACTGGTTCTAGGAACTGACATGACTTTTGAAACCTCCTTGTTCAAAAATAAAATAATTTTAGCACAGGGCAAATAGCTCCATGTTGGGCTGAACTGGTTGGTGGAGCATGGGTAGAGAAGGGATTGAGGTGGGGCTCAAAGTAAGAACCTCTGAAGGGTGAGTGTGGCGTGACAGTTACACATAGGGTGGGGATGTGTATGTATGTTGGTGTGCCCAAGCCTGTGTGGAGGAGGAAATTTGTTGGTTTATGTGTGCATGTAGAATCTGAACTTAACCCCTATCTAGTTGTATGAGATTTATGAGAACCAAGTATGAAATTGTGTTAAATGGGGTAGATTATTTGGATGCTGTGTGTATGTGGTGTGTGTGTGTGTGTGTGTGTGTGTGTGTGTGTGTGTGTTTCTCATTATTCTTTTTAACCTCCTGACCATGAGGGTTTTGCTTGTAGGTCCTGTATTACTATGGCTATAAGAAGTAAAGAATTAAAACAACAACAACAACAACAACAGCAACAACAACAACAGGAGCCATGCCGTGAAATCTTTTGAACTGAAATCCAGTACAGGAGTCTGTCAGTCTTTAGGATGCAGTGGGAAACATTTCATTTCTTTATTTTTCTTAAGTTATAAACCAAACAGGTGTGTGTGTGTGTGTGTGTGTGTGTGTGTGTGTGTCCGTGTGTGTGTACTTGTATACAAAAGAAAAATCAATACAGATGTTTAGAAGTGGGCTACCAGAGAGGGGCATAAATGAACACGAGAAGTACTCAGATCTTAGAGTGATGAGTCACTCAACTGAAGCAGCCCAGAGTTCGGGAGAAATCACAGTCCCCATGTGTTTCTCAGCTAGATTTTGTAGGCTTGGCAATTCCTCAAGCAGAAAGTCTGCTTTTCCCCAGTAGAATTTCTAAGAAACTCACTTACTAACCACCCCCCCCAGTGTGTGTGTGTGTGTGTGTGTGTGTGTGTGTGTGTGTGTGTGTGTGTGTGTGTGTGTAGTGGTATCCAGAATGTAATATCAGTGGTGATAAGAGTACAACTATGCTTCGATTCGGTATTTTAATGGTAAATTTTGTGAACATTGTCCCAATAACTACTTCGTTGATTCATCCTCTATTCCCCCAGCAAACAGTTATTTGACAGTTGTGTTACTTAGGCAATAGAGATACACATGAATAAGAAATGACCCAGGCCAGAGTGGTCCTCACAGCTTCATCCTAGGGGATGGTAGGAAGAACACAGCTGACTCTGCCCTCATAGACCTCACAGTCTGGCAGGGGATTCTAAACACCAAAGACTGAACGAAATTCTTGTATGAGGAGAAACCCCACTTAAAGAGTCTTGGAAAGAGTGACAATCACCAGAGGAAGATCTTAATCCACAAACAGTTAGGCCCTATGAGGTGCTGAGAGTTCCTCTCAGGGAGAAGCATGGCATATGCAGAAAAGAAGATTATCCTGAGTGACTGAGGTACAGAAAGGAGAGGGACAGGAAGAGCACAGGGTGAGGGCAATAGAGTATTGGAGACCAGATTTTGACATCTGTCACAGGCCTGGTGTCATGGCCCTGCAATCCCAACTACTGCCGAAACTAAGGCCAGAACAGGAGGATCACAGGCTCAAGGCCTCGAATGTGAGCTACAGAGTAGGTTGATTACCAGCTGGGCAATGTAGTCAGGTCCTGTCTCCAAAGGAAACCATGGAACAGGCTTAGCGTGTAGCTCAATGTTTCAGTGCTTGTTAGATCCCTGGCTTCTATCCCCAGTACAGTGGCAGGGGAATAGAGTGGCTGGAGTTTGGTGAAGCTTATGTCTTAAGGCCTTTGGGATAAAACCCAAGAAAGGACTTCCCAGAGTCTATTATCCCCAGAGCATATTTTGGTTGGTTTCAGGCTACAACTTGATGTGGAATCAAGTCTCAGGAAAGGAACCTCCTTTTCTGAGATCAGTGAGTTCTTCAAGTCTAAAGGCTGTGGATATGGGGATGTAGAAGGAAGGAATACTGTCCTATGTTTGCCATGGTTGGGTTGATTGCAGTGTTTGTTAGTGGATGGTATCAGTTTCTATGTTTTCTACTAAGTTCTAAAATTCCACTTTGCTGCTGTTTACCCTTAGCCAACATGTTGTCCCCGTCTTACACAGAGTGAAACTGGCTGCCAGCCTGTGAGTCACACAGGAGCTGCACCTTCATCTTCAGACACTAAATGGACCCAGTCCTGCATTCTGTAGAAACAGAGGTGGTCTACGTGGGCTTGTGAGTGTGCCTCCAAGAACAGCCACAGGATATCTTACATCAAACACTGCTGTAATAGAATTACATGGGTGCATTGAGCCTCTCTTTTAATTGGGCAACTGTACCACATTATCCAATAAGTTTAAAGGACAATAAATTCCAGACTCAAATAAGGAAGTGTCATACCACTTAGAGTACTCACAGCACTAGAAGGGGGAAGCTGGTGAAATCCAGCTCTGACTACATTTGCCAGAGGCCCCAGGCACATTGGAGATTTTGATTGCTACCCACAGGTGGGCTCTGTGAGTCCCAGGGATGTGGTGGGGGGTTCCCCAAAGCCTTATGTCCACATTCTTGCTCTTTCCCCATAAGCAGTAGATATGACTTTCACAGGTGAGGCTGGCTGGAGTCTTTTCAGACCATCTCTTGATTCTGTCAGCTGCTTGTCACCAACTAACCACAGCAACTGCAGAGACCCAAATCTAGTGAAGGTATCACGTGATTACCCATGGAGCTGAATTGAGGAGCCCTTGTCCTGTTTCCTTCTGGGGCTCCCCAATAGCTGGCCTCTTCCATAGACGAGATCATTTAGATAAAATGTTTTGCAGATTCCAGTCAGTCCTTGCAAACAGAGAATAGACTAGAATTTGTGGAACAGAGCAAGGGAGAGGGTCTAGATATTGAATCTGTATTAAACACACATTAGGAAGGTGAAGTCAAATGACTCTTCTGAACTCTGTGTGTGACAGCCTAAGTGTCAGAACAGGGGTGGGCGACAGGCCAATGTGTGTTTCTAAGATGATCTGTGGGATGCTGGATATGTTAGCCCCTTTTTAAAATGCAGTTTTGAGCTATCTAGGCACTAAGGAAACAGCCTACCTACCAGGAAATAGGCAGAAGAAAAAAAGCTGTGGTTTGGATGTGAATGTCTGAAAAGCCTACGTGTTAAAGGCATTGTCCCAAGGCAGTGCAGTGCAGCAGTTAGGATGTGGATCTTTGGGCCAGGTTACGGGGAAGCATTCTTGAGGGGATTTTGGGACTGTAGTCTCTTCCTCTCTCCTTCCTCTTGCTAATTAGGTGAGTAACTTTGCTTTGCCTGCTCCCACTACACTATGCTGTCCTACAGGCCCAAACCAGTAGGGCCAGGCGATCCTGGACAGGAACCACTGTCAGCCAAGACAAACTGTTTTTCTTTATAAATTAATTATCTAGGGCATTTCGATATATTGACATAAAGCTAACACTAATAAACTTTTGACTTTCTCTTTTTTCTGTCTCGTGATTTAAAAGGCCACTCATTACTTCAGTGCATATGAGAGGTTTGAAGAATAGGTCCTGCATCTGCATTTTTTATGAAACTCACTCATGATACCCAGAGCTTAATGAAGAAAAACACTCTCAACCTCATTCATGACGAGTGATAATGTGAATTCAATGAGAGCATTGCATTGCTCAGGGTTCTTTAGAGGAATAAAATACAATAAATATACAGATGCATGCACATATATAATACACATACATATAAATGGATATACACACAGGTATATGTATATGTAGATATGTATATACATACACTCATATGTAACTTAAGAAATAGGCTCATGTTGAAATTGTAACAACTGCTATCTCCTACCAGGAAAGCTCAGAACCTAGCAGTCACTTAGTGTATGGGAGCGGGTGTCTCGGCAGCTGCAGTATCCCCACAGTGGCTTCCTCACATTGGCGAGGTCTCCAGTTGCTCAGTGCTAGGCACCTCATGAGCTTCAATCTTGGCTCAAAATCTAGAAGGATTCCTGGAGAGCCACCAGTCCTTAGTCTATGCCGGAAGCCTGGAAATGCTGGTTCTGATATCAATGGAGGAATCAGTAACAGCAGCAACAGGTTACAAGCAGAAACAATCCGATTACCGGTAAACAGGAAATTAGTTAAATTGTATCAGATGCGAGACAAAAGAAGTGTAAAAGATTCAGCTTGGAAGGAGCAGGAGATTCTGTTCTTGAGATAGTTTCCTGTAGCCCAGGCTTGCCTTGATCTCACCATGTAGTGGAATAGAATGACCTTGAACTTCTGATCTTCCTGCCTCTAACTCCTAAGTGCTGGAATTCCAGGGTGTGTGCCACCATGCCTGGCTTATGTGGCACTAACTGTGAAACCCAGGGCTGTCTGAGTGGTGGGCAAATGCTCTCAGCCAAGCTGCCTTCCCAAAATGCGTCATTTCTCCATTCTTTTTATTTTATTTTATTTTTTAGGATTTCATACTTGAATACAATGAATTTTATCATACCTATCCCTCCCTCCTCACCCTGTGTTTCCCCATCTCTCTCTCGAATTCAAGTCCTCTTCTACAATTATTGTATGGTATAGTATAGGATTTTATAGAATTATTATACATAATACATTACATCCTCTCTATGTAATCTGAATCTGGTTAGTGCTGCTCTTACACACATGGGTGAAGGGCTGACTAACCACTTAGCATGAGCAACCTAGGAGGGAGTTCATCCATGACAAACACTGGCTCTCCCTTTGGGTGCAGGGTTGTGCTATAGATTTCCCTCTTGGGGGATATTCCGGTCTCTTATTCCAGCTGTGCTTCTCTGTCTCTTTAGAAAGAAGTTCCTCTGATGAGGGGAAGTGCTTCCTTTATTGCAGGATTTACAGATGGGTAAGACTGTTGATGGCTTTTCTGGCCAAAAGGCTTGCACAACACCCATAACCGTGACACTATGAGAGCTAGCCACTGGGAAGAGTCTTCCAGCTCGATTTGTCCAAGTCTTGTGGCTGAAGTGTGTGGTCTTCAGTGATGGGGTCTTATCTTCAAGTTCTGGCTGTCAACCTAAAGCAATGACAGTAGCTTGGGTTGTCCACAGGGAAAAGCAAAGTGTGTCAGCGTGGGGACAGCATGAGTGCATGTTTGCATGTATTTTCATTTACGTTAAAACTCAGTGTTCAAGAATGATGGGAGTTGTCATCTGTGCTGTCGAGCCTCGGTCAGGAGTGAGTGGAAAACAGGCAGAAAAGAAACATGAGTCTCACAGTGGGAATATTACCTGTACAAAAAGGAAAATTAAAAGATAATGATACGGGCTCTGGGCTAAGCATTCTGGGTTCGAGTCCAGCACATATCATGTACCAAATGTAAGACCTAGGGTGACCTATGCTTCCTGTGGTGTATTCCCTCATTTGTAGAAGGGATTTTTTTTTTCATTAATTATTTTGTTTATTCACTTTAGATCCTGGTCACAGGTCCCCCTCTTTTCTCTTCTCTCAGTCCCACCCTTATAAGTCCCTAGCCCCATCATCCCCTCCCTTCTTCTCAAAGAAAGAGAAGCCCTTCTTGGGTACCACCCCACTCTGGGACATCAAGTTAAAACAGGACTAAGGACTAAGTGCATCCTCTCCCACCGAGACCCAACCAGGTAGTCCAACTAGGGGAAGGGGATCTAATGACAGGCAACAGAGTCAGAGACAGCCCCTACTCCAATTGTTAGTTGCCCATGTGAAGACCAAGCTACAGTCTGCTCCAAATGTATAGGGAGTCCTAAGTTCAGCCTCTTGTTAATAAGAGTCCGCAAGCCATGATTCTGGGGTGAAGGAGGATGGTACTGGAAAAATGCTGGATGACTGACATGCACTGGTACATAGTCCACATTCCCTGTAGCACTTCTCACCAGGTGTGTTACAGGGAGAGCAGACAGGTGAGAGATGAACGCTCTACAAAGAGCGGGGTTATCAGGGCTGAAACGACATTAGACATATTTACAAATCAAAATTAACCTTGATCTTGAGAACCAAACTTGCACAATGACTGGTCAGGAAAGATACATAAATGAATTTTGCATCGTCACTAAAACTACGATGCTTAAGACAAGGCAAACAGTTAGGTACCTGATAGACCTCACTCGCTGAAAGATCCAGAACTGGCTTGAAAAGAAGTAACAGCGTCACGGTTTGTTTTCACTGTATCATCTTGACTTTATATCACTTTACACATCCACACTGCCCTGTTTACTTTAGTCAGGCTTTTCCATCCAGCTGCTTAAGTTAGCATTGCATAGGCTTGTCAGCAAATACAATGGTAAAGTGAGACCAAGTCAGGGAACAAACCTTGAGTCATCTTGGCGCCTTGGAGTGGCCTCCTCCCTACAGATGATAGAGGGTCAGAAGTTGCAAAGACACAAAGTGAAACAAGGGCTCAGGAAGGAATACCAGGTCGGAAGTTCACTTCTGACTCTAACACATTGATCTGGTGCTGTGCTGAGGACTCAAGAGACCTAGGTCCTGAGGAATCATCAAGAGGGACAACTGGTGACCTCAGCTGAAACTCTGGCAACAAGAAATGCGTTTCATGTAGAAGGCTGGGGAGAAAAAGCTGGTGAAGTTTCACCCTGGGAAATCTGCTTGGAGTGTGGTCGAAATGAAGAACAGCAGGAATAACTCACCACTGTTTCCATATTCTTCTCGAGGCCCAAGTTCATCTGTCAAGTGGGTCACTGGTTCAACTTGTAGGGAAGCATGGGGATTAGAAAGGACCTGGAACAGAGCACGGTTCTGAAGAGGTGAGCTGTCTTCAACAGATGGGGCAGTCTTCCTGACTAGCCACTTGAGCAAAAGGTTCTTGGGGATGGGAATTTTTTTTAAAATCCACCTTCATTTTACCGGAGGTACCTGGAATGAAGACATCTAATGAGTTTTTAAAGGTATGGATGAGAACACAGTACAGCTTAGAGAATTCTGGTCAGTTTGTCTCGCAGTTACTTGGAGAAGTAGATGAATATATAGGAACACAGGACTGCACGGGTGGTGTTGGGCACAGAGAATCAGGAGGGGCAAGGGAGGGCTGCCCCGGGGAACTTTGCTGAAACAAGCCTGAAGAGCTGACCCTGCTTCCAAGTATATCTCAGATTCAGAAGAACCCATCTGTAGGATTACTTTTGATAATGCTGCTCTATTAGCTTTGGGGGAAAGGGCATGGAAGCGAGAGGAAGCAAGACTTGGTTTGTCGGCATAAGGAGTCATAGATCTTAGTTTGGAACTGGTGCTGCATGGGGTTTAGGGTTTGGATGTCCATCCCACCTCTTCCTGTAGGAGACAGAAGTGTAGAGGACTGATCCTCCATAGGCAATCTACATAGCTTGCATTTTGAAACATCTAACAAGCTGAAATGCTCCTGCCTCAGCTCCCCAGTGCTGCTGAACTGCCTGTCAATAGCATGGCAAGTCTCCAGTGTAGCTGCTGGCCTGAATCTTGTCTCTGTGATTCTGCAGTGCTGGTGAAGCACTTCATGAGTTCAGAAGGGGAAATGGCCCTGAGTTCACTCTTGAATAAACTTCAGAGAAAAGAGAGGCCAAAGGTCAAAGAAGTTGCCACTCTGGCTTTCAAAAAAATGTTTTCCAGGAAAGGTCTATGATTCTAGGAATAACAACAGATAACAACAAACACCTTCCCCTGCCAACTCTGCTAAGCACTGAGGAAAATGCTACAAGGGTCGTTCTGGATGTAGATTTGGGGTTGCAAGAAAATGATGCTGTAAGAGGTGGGGATGGGTAAGGGAGTGAGGGGCTGCTGCTTGACCTCTGGATGTGGGCCAGCTAGGGATGGAAGCTGACTGAGTGAGGTAGGCATTGAGATCTGTGCATCCCACTTCATAGCAAAGTAAGCAATGCAGAAAAGGGCTGTGGTCCTCCAGCAGAGAAGCCTCCTGCCAACACATGGTTGACACCCTCTGGACTTGCAGCTTGCTGACAACAGTGTGACCAGCATTGTGGAGGTAGATTATGCAAACACAGAAGAGCTAGAATCACTCACTGTGAGTTACAAGGTTGTGGTGGTCTGAATTAAGATGGCTCCCATAGACTCATAGGGAGTGGTATTAGTTGAAGAGATCAGGATGAAGGGTCTTGTTGAAATAGATGTGGCCTTGTTGGAAGGAGTGTGTCACAGAGAGTGGATTTTGAGGTTTTAAAAACTCAAGCCAGGACCAAAGGCTTCTCTCTCCCTGCTGCCTGCAAATTCAGATGTGGACTCTCAACACCTCTAGCACCATGTCTGTCTGCATGCAGTCATGCTTCTTACCATGATGATAATGGACTGGACCTCTGAACTGTCAGCCAGCCCCTATTAAATGCTTCCCTTTTTAAGAGTTGACATGGTCATGGTGTCTCTTCACAGCAATAAAACACTGACTAAGACAAAGGTTAGCTGTAGGCCAGAGAGGTATTTTAGGAATAAAATAAAATTCCCATGCTCACAGACTCCAGGCGTGAACTACTACTATTCTGCTAAATGATCTGCCTTCTAGATTTTCATTTCTATACCCACAGATCAGCGCAGCTCCTGAACCACATCAGATAAATGGATTTGTGCAGTGGACCGCTCAGCCACACACGAGTCATACATAATCCTCTCGCCAAGGCTCAGATCCCATTTGTGATTAACACAGAGACTCACAACCGGAGAGAATACAGAGATTGAGTGTCTGTGGAATGCTCTGCCACAAATGGGTCATCTGTGTCACATCCTCTTCCCAAACCCCAGAGACCATTGTGCACTGGGAGTGAGGGCAGTTGTGAGAGCCAGAGGGCAGGGAGGATTGCAGCAAAACCATGTTCCAGACATGATAGACCACTGCTTTCACTAACTCACATTGGCTGCGGCTGCCTGCACAAGACCTTCGCAAGATCAAGCCAGTCAGCATTCCAGCATGGAGTGGGAAGAGGTTCATGAGCCCTGACCCCTAACTGAGGAGCTGTGAACAGCCAATGGCTTCCTGGTTCCGGGGGTGGGGGTGGGTATGGGGGTAAGGGTAGGGGTGGGTGGGTCAGTTCTCTTTAAGGGTGTGGTCCTGGTAGGGCAACGCTCCACTGGATGGTTCCACATTAAGGAGCTCATGAACACCATACATTTGGAGTTCAAGGATTATTTAAAAATAAAAGTTTCAGTGGGATGAGGCGGGGTGGGGAGGTGAGCCTGGATTTGAGAGTAAGGATGAAAAGCTTTGGGTGAATATGATCAAAATGCATTGCATGAAACTAAGAATTAATAAAATTAAAAAAGAACACTTCCCCATGCACATGTGCACACAAAATAAATATTTTAAAAGAAAAAGCAGTTTTCAAATAATAAGGAAACACAGAACTCTGGATAAATATCCCCATGACATCATCTGTGTAACCTAAAGCTCAGGCTGTCAGGTTTGCAGGAGAAACTGAAGAGCAAGCCCTTGTTGGGACTCCATGAGGACCGGAGAGTGGAGGGGTTTATTGTGCAACCCCAAAGGGTGGGAACAGCAGGCACTAGAGAGATGCTTTCTAAAGGAACCTTTACCTGAGGGCCAGGCTGTCCCCCTTTGCAGTCACTTCCTATGGTTTGGGAGATGGCAATGTGAAAAATCTTAATGGCTCCCACTTCTCCAGGACATATCACCAGAAGACAAGTGCCACAGTGCTGGAGGGTGTGCCAATCAAGGCTACACACTCCAGCCCCACAGAGCTTTGTGTACTTAGGGGAGCTTTGTGTACTTAGGGGAGCTTTGTGTACTTAGGGGAGCTTTGTGTACTTAGGGGAGCTTTGTGTAGAGGAAACTCAGATGCCCAACGGCAAACAAATTCTATGCCCACATTAGTGACAGTGCATTTCACATGACTCTTCCGTGGTGTTATGTGACAATGTAGGACAGGGACATACAGGGACAGTCTGCGGCAGTTTGGGTTTTCTGAGCTGTGTATGGTCTGGCATGGAGTACAATCATAAGCAATAGGGCTGAAGGTTTCCGATCACAGTGAAGCCATTTCTAAGTGCTCACAAGGTTGCTTAATGAGTTGACTCCTGTGGACTGTATCTGTGGGTTCTGAGTCTCCGTTAGTACATACACACTTTGGGAACACACCCACACCAACAGCAGCCCAATCACCAATCTCACACAAAGCAAAGCACGCCTATCACTGTTGGAAAATAGCCGAAGAAGCTGGAATTAATCCCAGAAAAAAAAACCCCACCCCCACCCTTACATGATGGCTGTAGCCTCACAGAGCCTCTGGGATCTTTATTTGAGTTTGCTGTCACCTTAGGCAGGTGCAGGAGGTCCAGGGGACTCAAGCGGCTTGTTCTGGCTTTTCTTTCTTTTCTTTCCTTCTCTCTCTCTCCTTCCTTCCTTCCTTCCTTCCTTTCTTTGTATTTTTTTTAAACTTTAAAGAACACACCCCATGGAGTGTTTGCAGCAATGGTTTTTAGACCAAGGACTTCCCTCTTTATTCCTAGTTGCCTAAGTGTTTGATGAAATTACATAGATCAAATGGGACAGCTGAGAGGTGAGAATGGGTGAATGCATTATTTAATTCTAGGCCCTTTCCCTAAGTACTTTAAAATCATTTATTTTATATGAATCAACACAGTTTCAGTAGTAAAACATCGGATCAAGTCATTTTAAAGATGTGTTTTATTCTCTTTTTTCTGTGCCCCTACCCTCTGGGGGGTGTGTGTGTGTGTGTGTGTGTGTGTGTGTGTGTGTGTGTGTGTGTGTGTGTGTGTGTGTGTGTGGGGTGTATTTACATGTGAGCTCAGATACGTGTGTAGAAAAGGAGTGGGCACGGGACCACTAGAGCCGAAAGACAGGTGCTGTCAGCTACCTGTAGCTGGTTCTGGGACTCGAACTTGGGTCCTCTGCAAAAGTAGAGCATGCCCTTTGCCACCGAGCCCCAGCTCCTCTGCTACTTCATTCTAAAACTGGAACAAGAGTTGCCCCGCCTTCAGACACTCCTCCTGGGCCGAGAGATGAGGAAAGCTTCTCTGTACCTCATGCTCTTGAGAGTTACAAGCACTCACTAAATGCAAAGCCTGCTCTGCTCTGCTCAGTCCTTGCATGTGACCCGAGAGGTCTCTATACTACACCTCCCCTACAGATGAGGTCATGGGGGGTTGTGTTGTTTAATCCTGGCCTTCATGACTGTTCTTGTTTGATTATGTGACTAGCTTTGGTGCTCTGTGCTTAAATCCCCTGGTTTTTATTACCCCCCCCCCACCGTGAGAAAGTTCCATCCACTTTCCAGCACTTTTCCTGGAGGAGAGTTTAGGGACTTCATCGGAGCGAAGCCCAAAATGAAACAAAATGAAAATTTCACAAAAGAACCTGGAAGCAGAAGAATTGTGAAGCCAGCTTGTACAGCAGGAGGAGGGGCTCTGAACAGCAGGAGGAGGGGTTCCGAGCACGAGGATACCTGCCGCTGACCTCCAGCTCCCTTTCTCTCATGGCTCTGTACAGAGTTCAAGCCTTGAGGCCCACAGCGTGCTGCCCTGCACCTGTCTAGCACACAAGTGCCTGCTGCTAGTTCCTGCTGCTCCCTCTGGCTTCAGATCTCCTACCTGACACCTTATTGGCTCAAAGGGGTCCCCGCAGGTTCACTCTCTGACTAAACACCCTTGAAAGACTTACCATCTCCGCGAGGGTTTCGGAGAAATTCACCAGTCAGCACGAAAGACAGAGCAGGGCTGTGAAAGGTTACAGATTTACAACAGTCTGTGTTCTCACCCCGGATTAGGCAGTTAATAATTCGGCAGAGTGCGTTGCTTGTGGTAGCTGCGCCATTCTGATCTTGCCCTCTGATGCCAGCACCAGCTGCTCACTCTGTGGAGTAGGGCAGTGGGACCTCTGCCCGTTCTGGGGAAGGATAGTGTGGCGCTTCGCTGGAGAGATTGAGGTGGGCGCGCAGTGAAACCATCCTGTGCACTGAAAGCATTCTGAACAGATGCGGAGAAGTCCGGATGAAACTCTAACTCAGTGACACGCCTTAGCCGGTTGCTCTGCCTCTCCAGCTTTCCAATTAGTTACAGCTTTAGACAGCATCTCTTAGGTTTGTCGGAAACAGCCATGTGGGGTGAATTCCAAATCTTTGAAATTCTAACTAAAAACCTGTCCACCAATCCCTGGAAGAAAATAGTGTCCAGGAAGGGTTGAGTGTGCAACAAGCAGGGAGTAAAAAAAAAAAAAAAGTCTGCCTTCATCCACGCTAAACCCCGATTTCATCTGGGGCCAGGAAGATGTCTCATCTACCCAACTGTAAGGGGGAAGATAATAGCTGTTTATGTACCTGAAGGGGGAATGGTGGGGATTAATTAGTTAATGGCCCCATGTGCTTTGAAGTGCTAAGTGCTATTAGGCTTCATTTAATCTACCCTAATAGTTCCACAAACGCTGGCTCTGCTCGCCAGCCAGGACTTGGCATCTCTTGGTCAGAATTTTCAAATGGCAGAGAAGTTTTAAGGCAAGTGTGTTCAAAACTGGTTTGTGCTGGCATTTGCAATTTAAAAAAAAAAAAAGGTTAAACACTTGAGCAATCACCAATCACCATCACCTAGATCAAGTGTACCAGAAGGCAGACTAATCTCTTCATGATAATGGAGGTAAATATTAGTCCCTCCCCCTCCCTTTTTACCTGCTTCCCTTTGCCCTAGTATCTTAGATCTCGGTATCTTTTAGTTTCGCAGGCTGAAAGTTCGAAATAGAAACTCAAGGTAACGACCTTTGGGACTAGAGTATCAGTCCACAAATGCAGCCTGGGTAGAGCCAGCTACCTGTTTCTGAGGGTGTGGGGATAAACTACTGCTTGTGGTCACCATTGCCATAGAACAGGGTCCTGGGGTCCCTGCCTTAGCCTCTGTGAACAAACAGGGCCTTTGACAGCCAGAAATAGCCGAGGAACAGCGTGGCAGTTTAAAATGGTGCATTTCAGACGAAACGAGAGTTCAGCGTTATATCTATCAGGGTACTTGTCTCCTTTGAGGTACTTCCTGGAAGCCGGGGGTAGGTGGGGATATGGAAAGGCTTTGCTTGGATTCTAGTGGAGAGCCAACCACATTTCATGCCGACTTAGCTTAGGACATGCACAGTGCAAGCTACATTCTGCCCTTGCCTCTAAGGTAAGCCTCCTTAAGGGTAGTCAGGCAAGGCCAGGGAAAACACAGCCAGGGAGGTGGCTATTTGTCCCAGTGGATTTGGGTCAGTCTCCTTTACCCTCAGTGGCTGACCCTCCTCTTACATAAGCCGTAGGTTGGGGGTGGCATTTCCAATGTCAGTCAATAGATTTCACCCAGAGCAAGCTTTAATTCTAGAGAGGACCTTTGGCAATCTGGCTACACTTGGGCAGTGATGCCAGTCAGTTCACCACTGCGGGGAGGTTATAGTCACAAAGATTAGTTCCATCCTTACTGTCCCTCTCTTCCTTTGATTCTTATGCACATCTGCCGTCTGGGTCTCCTACCCGGCACCTTCGTGACATGAATTGTTTATCTTTCTCTTTGATTATACTTTATCAGCATGTTCTAAATCAGGACACAGGAAAAATATTTTCTATGTTTTTCTTCAGCAAGCTAACACGATATAAGATAAGACATTCTTGATCGGTAGTTGGTTTTGCAGTCCCTGCTGGGCAAACATTTCTGGTATATGTAATGTATGTATCATGGAAATAGCACAGGGTGTGTAACTGTGATAAAGTTCTGGGCCTTTTCCAATAGGCTAGTCCTTTCCAGGCCTGTCCAGTGTTCATGAACTGCGTTTTCATGGGGTCTGATTGGCCGGCCTGGCTTCTGACAGTAGCTAGCCTCAGTGTTCCCAGAAGTACTGGGTGTTTGTGAGAGAGTGCTAGAACAGAACGGGTTAGCAAGGGTACAATAGACCAGCAAGAGGCAGCTGAAGAGCAGACACCCCTTAGAACACTTTACAAGTGCATCCTTCTGAGGAACAAATTACTACAATTGGTGTGTGTGTGTGTGTGTGTGTGTGTGTGTGTATCTGTGTGTGCAAGTGTGTGTGTATCTGTGTGAGTGTGTGTGAGAGTGTGTGTGAGTGTATTTGTGTGTGTGAGAGTGTGTGTGTGAGTGTATCTGTGTGTGTGAGAGAATGTTTATCTGTGTGAGTCTGTGTGCATTTGGGTGTGAGTGTGTGTATGTGTGTGTGTATCTGTGTGTATATCTGTGTATGAGTGTGTGTGAGTCTGTGTGCATCTTCATGTGTCCATGTGAGTGTGTGTATCTGTGTGTGAGTGTGTGTGTATCTGTGGGTGAGTGTATGTATGTGAGTGTGAGTATAAATGTGTGTGAATGTGTGTGAGTGTGTGTGGGTGTAAATGTGTGTGAATGTGTGTGTGTGTGTGTGTGTAAGTACATAACTGTCAATAGTTACATGTAAAACTGTACATAATCTGAAAGATTAACCTTTGCATTTCATGGAAAGTTTGGAATGGCGTCATCCATTTAGGAAAATGAACTGGTGAGCTTCATGTTTTGTAGTTGCTTTTACAGGGGACTGGGTAAATTATTTATATTTCTTTCACATTTTGAATACTTTTGTCCCCAAATCACTAAATATGTACTTTTGATTTGCTGTATCCCATGGTATTTATCCAAGTTCAGTCCTCTTGGTAAATACTTCGTGGGCTCAACCTTCTCAGAAATTCTCTTTCTGTGAGGCCTGGGACAGGCTAGCGCTCCCTCTGTCCACTTGGGGAGTGTTTTCAAGACAGTAAAACAGGAGAAGCAGGATCTGCAGAGATCCACACCCTGGGCACCAGGCTGGAACAGAGCCTTAAGCACATTAGTGTGTGACAAGGAATCCGTGGAGGCTGAAGGGAGAAAACTTTCCATGCAGTCACCTGCAACCCCTCCCCCAACCCTCTGACCTGTCACCTGCAACCCCCCACCCCCGAACCCTCGGACCTGTATTTCAGGAGCAATAGAGTCTTTAAAAAAAAAAAGAAAAAAAAAGATTGTGTCTTTATGACCAAAGAGCGGGGTACTTCATTAATTAGAATTGAAGCATTGTAGGTAATACCAAATCCCTACGTTTCATCCCTTCTAAGGGAAGGGGAGCAACACATGGCTGCCAAGGGATCCTCTGTTGTGTGTGGAAGGGCTTTGCAATAACCAGGGTATGGAACAACCTTGTTGTGCACAGATGGAGTAATGACAATTAAAGATTATAATATAAAAATAGAGGGGATGGCTCGGTTACTGAAGCACTTGCCCTATAAGCATGAAAAGCTGGATTGGAGCCTCAGAATACAAATCAAAATGTCTGCTATGGTGTTAGCAATCCCAGCACCAGGGGCCAGGAGACAGGAGGCTCTCTGGACGTCACTGTCTAGCCAAGCAGGCTTCATTGGTGAACTCTAGACCAATAGGAGACCCTGACACAAAGGAGCAGGAAAGCATTCCTGACTTTCCTGTGCACATATGCATGCATAAAACAATAAATTATAATATGTTTATACACATACACACACCACACGTGCACACACACACACAGACACAAAGATACACAGACACACACAAGCACATAGACACACCCACAGACACAGACACACAGACACACACAGAGACACAGACACATTACACACACACACACATACTACAATACTACTCAGCAACAAAAAGGGAATCCCGTTGCTTGCAATAATGTGGATAAACCCAGAAGATACAACAGAAACAGGGAAGACAAATACTGCATGGCCTCACTCACATGTGTAAACCGAAAGGTCAAATCCATAGAGTAGAACTGGGAGTGCAGCGCCAGTGCCAGGGCTGCAGTTGGAACAAAGGGGAGATGCTGGTCAAAAGGCACGGACTCGTGGCTCTCAGCTAAGGAAGCACAAGAGAGCAGATGCGCCGCACGGCAACCAGTTAATGACGCTGAATTATGTGCTTGGCATCTGCTGAAGTGTTCTCACTGTAAACAAACGGACAGAAGAGTAACTAGATGGTGAGCGAGATTGCCTGTGATGATACCATCAGGAGGTGTGCTGCAGCAAACAATCACACTGTACACCTAACTCCAGGTAGTCTTATTTGTCAGGGACTCCAGATTTTGTCTGCAAGGCTCTGCATTGCATTCCACTCCTCTCCACGCCAGCGTGGCCCTCCTCCTGTCAGCGGAGCGCTCAGTACTTAGTTCTTGCCATCTCCAGGTGCAAGGGATGGACTAATTTTTTTCCGTCACGAATGCAAACTTGGAAACATGCCCTGCCCAGATTCTAAAGGGCCAGCTTTCTGCCTTCAAATATCACACCAAGAACGAAGTCCACCTAGCCTGACCCTGAACAGTGCTCCTGTTCTCAAGACGGGATGGCTTTCTCCCATCTGGCCATGAGTGTCTCACTGTAGCGAGGCCTGTGCTTGCCATGCGTGAAGGACAGAGCTTCAGATCTGGTCCGAATTCAGTCCTGCTCTTAACTTATATAAATGCTGTGGAGCGCAGGAGCACAGAGTAAATCTGTGCACACCTGGGGAGCCCCAGGAATCTGCTGCCAGCATCTTGGCCCTCATCGTCCTGGAGTGCATTTAATAAAGCGCTTTTCTCTCTTGCATGGGTGCCTTTTGTTTTCATGCTCACCCAGGTAAAGTGAATCCCAACTACTTAGAGAAGTAGTCTGTGGCTCTCAGTACATGTATGGAAAGTTAGAACTTTTCCTGTCTCTGTTTTCCGGTTGCTTCATTGCTAATCATTCATTATTAGCTACAGGCAAGCTAATAATCTACTTATTGATTGAACTTCTTCTCCTTTGAAGGCAAGGGGGACGCAAAGAGTTCCTCTATTCTTAAGTTCTCGGTAATATTGGAATGAGGTGTGCACCTAGCGCTAGGAGGCTTTTGTGACTTGGTGTCATTGTTTACTTTCTACATAGGTCCCTCTGCAGTGCTGGCTGAACTGCAGCTGTGTCTGCCAGGATCTGAGGAATGGAGAGCAGGAGGAAGAGTCTGCTGCTTGTCTGAGAAGCTGGAAGTGTTGGTTAAAGGAATAGTTCCCGTTGATACAATCATTAGACTCGAGGTGGGCCTACCTATCTTACCAATCTTGTGAACTGAACTCAAATACAGGTGTAGTCTCAAAGAAGAAAACACTAGAAAGCTTGTATGAAAGATGTTGCTGATACTTTCTTCTTTTCAGAATAAACCTGGAAAAGCGACTGGAAAGATCTAGAGAGGGAAGGTTAATAAGTCTTCAGATTCCATCAGCTACATTGTATCTATCTCAGAGACTCAGCCCTGCAGTGGATCTCAGAATAGCCAGAGGGTTGCAAGTCAAGCAGATGCAGCTCCCTTCCGACAAAACTTTATCATTCAGCCAGTGCGGTGGAAAGTGTTCATTGCCCTTAATTTAAATGTTTTGTCTAAATTAACAAGAGTTCGATACACTCTAATGTGCTTTGATAGGAGCTTTTCTGGGTGAAGCCTGACCAGTGCAATGGGTACAAAGCTCCCAGGAAACCCATGTCCCCTCCCTCTGTTCTAATTCTATTTTTGTCATGTACCCAGTAGTTCTGAGAGCATGGGTGGCAGTGACAGCTGGAGCCCTGTCCTATACCAGGTAACTGAACTTCCTCCCTACTGCCCCTAAACCTATTGCCTTGGGACTTCCTGGACCACAAAGCACATTCTCCATGAATCCAAGCCCCAGCCTTCTCAACTATAGAAGAACAAGAGAAAACAGAATCTTCGCATCCATGAAGAATCCACCCAAGCTCACGAGTTTATATTTAAAGTGTTTCATAAATTGGCAAGTAGACTCACATTACTCAAATCAGAGATGAAGGGAAAAGGAGAGAGCTAATGAATGCTTTCAAGTCCCAACTCTCAGTAGTGACCTGAGCAGATGCTGGTTTTGGCAGAGAAGGAATTTGATAGCTGCACCATATTCGCATTGCCTTTGCCATTTTATATAACCAGGAGTCTGGGAACCAAATGGTCCTGAAGGTTCACATCGTCTTTCTCCATGTTCTGTACATACACCTCTTCTTCTTAGTGTTGACAGGAGTGTACCCGGAAGCCACTCAGTTGCACGTCAGTCTTGGGAAAGTGCTAAAGAGGGGACTCACATGCTTTGGGAATAGAAGGGTGGATTTAAACAAATTAACCAACATTCACACGCCTCATCTATGAGGTACTGCCAAGACAAATTTAATGCTTGTCTTGGACAGAGTTTGTTTGGTTTTCAAGGTTAAACTCCACCAGCCCACAGTAAAAAGAAGTGTTCCTAGAGGTACTCAGGGAAGCTGTGGGCCAGGGGCTGGCACAAGAGCAGGAGGAAGGAGATGTGGTGGAAGTAGCTGAGTTCCCCACCCTTTCCCCCAAGACCCTCACCTCTGGCTTAATGCTGGCTTCTGTCCATTTTCTGGTATTCCTTTGTAGACCATGCTCTTAGTGCTTCTGGTTGTTATAATGAAGTACCTGAGAGACTGAGTAATTCTCAAGAAAAATGAGTTGATTTTGGCTTTAGGTTCTAGAGGTTAGATGGTCCAAGAACAGCTAAATGTATTAGGATCTGCTTGGTCTCTCGTAAGGGTCTCATTCTACATCCTTTGAGGCAAAGAACAGAGAAAACAAAAGGGTACAGAAGTCACAAAATATAGAGGTTTACTTTCTTCAATAAACACACACACACACACACACACACACACACACACACACACACACACACACACAGGAGAGAGGGGGAGGAAAAGGGGGAGGGAGGGAGGGGAGAAGGGAGGGAAGGATGGAAGGAGAGAGGGAAGGAAGGAGAGAAAGAGATCTAAATTCAGTTCCTGGATATTCAGCTCTTATGACCCACTCTGACAGTGGTCAGAGGTCAGAGTGCAAGCCATATTTACTCATAGCTCTAGCCTTCTTTGCTTACGTAGTAACATGACCCAATCTATCCATTCTCAGCAAAGCACTCACTTGCGTCTCGTTTCTACACCCTCCGTATGTTTCTTATCTATTCTGTTGAGTCATCCTGACTTGCAGAGCTGAGGACATCCAGAGTTCTTCTTGGGCAGCCCATCTCATGTCTGTTGATGAGCATGCACCAGGAAGTCAGTTGGTCAGACAGCAGTCTTAGGAAATGGCTAAAAATGTTCTCATTATTTCTTTGTGAATCAAAGGTTACATTTAAACAAACCCATACTCACGTTCTTTATCTTGAGGTCAGACACACTGAAGAGCTTTCATATATGTTTGCTCGCTGGTCCCTTGACAGGACTGAATCAGTGAATATTTGTAGTTAACTAGAAATTCCAAACTTCAGGTTCCTAGAGTGGAGCACGTTCTCTTGACCCACAGTCCAGTATTGATTATGATCATGCAGTCAGGTTGGAAGTAGCTAGATGGTGAGGACCACACCTGACATCAAAATCCCAGAAGAGGGTGTACCCTCAAAGAGCCTGTGTTGTGATTCCACTTAGTATAAAAGTCTGGGGTTCCCGGAGTCCATGAGATCAATTTAACTGACTCCAGTCACCTCAGAGCTCAGGTCATGCCTAGATCTATTTGTAGAAATAGGTGCCTTAGACCTCCATGCAAACAGGTATGTAACAAGGATAAGCTTCATGTTGTGTTCATGTTAGCACATATACAGGTGCGTTTATGTGTTTATGTGTGTATGTAACACAGATAAGGGATTCTAAGAAGCAGGTAACCAGCCACTTCAAACACCAGTGGGAGAGCATGGAGAATGAGAACTGAGCGCCAGCTCACTTACAGGATGAGCCACCGCCAGAAACTTCAGACTTGTTCAATGTAGTGGATGGCAACATCAGTGCCAAAAGACAAGGGAGGATAAAGGGTGGGCTGTTGGGGGATTGGGAACCCTTTTTAAAAAAAATAATTTATATGGTTTTCATCATTACATGATAGCCTACATGCCAACAGAAAAAAATGTTGCCAAAGTGAACATATTGGCCAAGAACACCGAGAGAAAAATGGTGGATTCTTGAGACAATGGCTTGACTTAATGCCGTAACAGTCACCTGGAATATTCATACCTGTGCCCAGAGGGATGTGCTGGTACAGACGTCATATGAGCACAGGCTCATAGGTATTGCTTATTAGTGGGTAAGAGCTAAGTTGGGAAGTCATAGGTGGGTCTGGTGAGAACAGGCTTGGAGGTAAAGGAAGACATATAACAAAATGACACAGTAGGGGCTTCAGATTAAGTTTTGAAAAGATATAGAGGAACCTGAGTGAGGTATGGAAATGGATATAGGAACAGAGAAGGAACCAGGAACCTTACCATGCATTGTGGAGAACTAGGAGAACCATCATCTGCCACATGTCTTTGTGTCTTGGAAGATGAGTCTTGAGTGAGAAGTTCACAGTATGAAAATGCTAAGGGAAGAACTTCAGAAATAGACTGTACAGTGGGGAGAAGCGGGGAAAGAAACAATCCTCACCAGACATATATACACCCATAGCGAGGAAAAACTGCATGTGGAAGACCAAAGACAATTTGCTGGAGTGAGTTCTCTTCTTCCTCCATGGAAGCTCAAGGGATTGAATTTAGGCTCTCAAACTTGAGACAAGTGTCTTTACCCACTGAGCCCTCCTTTCAAGCTCTTTTTCCATTTATAGACTCCTGACTGTGGACCAGCTTTGGTTTTGTATGGGGATGTTGTGCCATGGGGTGTTTTTTTTTAGGTCAATGAGGCCCCAAAAAACCAGAAATTGCCTCTCACAGTCAAGCTCCTAATTGGACGGTAATGCCCTAGCTTACTTTCCTTGTTGAAGCCACCAAGGGTCTGTTCGAAATAGACAGGAAGAAATACTGTCTTAAGGTTCCCCTCAGGGAAGGTTAGAATGTAGCTTCCTTGAATAGAGTCCCATTCTGCCTCTCCTTTCCCTGGCTATGGTGACAACTTGAAAGTCTAGATCAGCATTTGCTAATCTGCCAATATCCACATCTTAGCTCACCTACACGCCAGCTAGTAAGCATTATGTACTGGGTTAGATCCAGCTGGGCAGCCACTGTTGGAAGGGCTCTTCCTCGCCCCAGATGTTATGCTCTGTCAATAGGAGCACATCAGAATCCTTCTCTGCCTCAGTGGACCGAAGAGTGTGGCTGCTTTGGCTGTCTATCACATTACTGTGGCTCCTCTGATGGCCTGTTTGCTGTCTGTTTACCTCCCTAGCTCCTAGCTACTCAATGGACTGTGGATCCCTAAAGTCACACTGAGCTCAAATCCTCAGTCTCCTCAGAGGCTGGCATCAGTGGCTCTGAATGGGCACACGAATAAAGTGTGAACTGGAACCTTTTGCTTGGCTGGGTGTGGAAATCAAGCTGTTGGGTGAGATAAATTTCTTGAGCCTCTGGGGTCATTGACTTAGTATCCAAAAGGTCCTAGCACATTTGATCTCTGGTCTTGGTGGAATCAGCACAAGAGGAGAGGGGACAGTTCCTGATGGTTTCTGGGTCTAGTCATGCTCTCTTCGGTGTCACATGATTCCTCTGAAGTCTTGTGGTCAAGGACCACTGCCCTCACTACATCCCCCCTGATACAGTTCTATTTGAGTGCTTTACCTTTATGCACAGGCATGACTAAACACTTAGGAAAATGGGAGCAGAATGGCTAACCACGTTGTGTCAGTGTATCTGGTACCACAGATGTTCCCAGAATCTGATACCTGGGTTTTAAGCCAGCATGGCCCAAGCACATCCTCATGGCAACATCTGTGACTTTTGTGGAATAGAGATGGGGTGTTGGCGGATTTTACTAGCTGTAGATGGGTGCTGAGGCTCTGCTAGGAATGGGGAAGAGGGGATCAGCAAGAACAAAGAGTGGATCATCAGTAAGCTACTCTAGAAACCAAAATAGTGGCAGAAAAGGCTGAATAGAAAGACAAGTCCCATAATACCTGCCTGTTCTGGGCCTGTCGCACACCTGATTTTAAAAAAAAAAATGGAGCCCAGGAAGACAGAGCAACCTCACATCAGGAGCGTGTCAACAGAATATATGACAATGGCCTTCCTTGGGCCCTTTTGGAAGAAAGCTGAAGAGACACAGTATACTTTCTAAACTTTAGAGAGACTCTGGAGCAGCATACATTCTGGGGAAGTTCAAAGCTGTCAGCATGCGTGTGCGTGTACATGTGTGTGTGCGAGTGGGGGGGAAGACAGGAGGCTGCAATGATATGAACAAGTTCAATTCTGTGACATGGAGGAGCATGAATCAGAATGCAAAGTGACTGAAGATCCTCCCATATCCCCACTGAGTACCCAGGGATTTCCATCCAGGTTTGGCAGAGATGAGGCTCAGACACACCAGCCAGAATTGGACTGACTATAGTAGCAGACCCTGTAGGTTAGTTGAGCTAATCCTTTGAGCAGCAGGAGCTCTTCTTAGTGGATCAGACCAAGAGAAAGGCCCTCTGCCCTCATAGTCCAAACAGGAAAAATTATGGAAAATTAAATTCCTGATGCTGGTTAATTCTGTCTTTAGAAATTAACACAATTTACCAAGTGGCTGGTTATGGAGGAGCATAATAAGCATCTTGGTATATCTCTGAGGAATCTACTCAGGCCAGAGGAAGAGTGTTAGAGACTAGAAAGCATTTGCTGAGCATGAAGAGGGAGGAAACTGGTTCTGACTGGAATGCTTCCCAGGGAGCTATCTGAGGACTTGCCTGCTGCAATTCCTGCAGTGTTTTTGTCCTAGTGTCCAGCCTCCAATAAATCCCCTCCACTATACGATGTGTCTACACTTCTATGCTAGGCCTCCTCCATGACCTTCATGACCCTCCCCCACCCCCGACCCCTCGACAGAAACACTGACACCACTACCTCCATGCCATGCTCATAGGGACCTGCCCTGATCTGTTCCAAAGGAATGGAAGAGAATCAGTCAGGGGTAGACCTTGAATCCAAAGCTGGGTGGACTGGATACCTGGTGGGGCCTCTGTCATAGTTGATAGAACACTCTTCAGAATTGTGTGCATAGCAGTCGTCACTAAAATTAAAGGAGAGTAAAAGAATTCATAAAGCAAGGCTGTCCCTCTCAGATCCCATGGTTTACCTTTTCAAGCATGTTGTCTTTGGAGACATTTTCACCAATGAGTCAACCTGTGCTCGCTCAGTGGCTTCACCTTCTATTGTCTTCTTCTCACAGCTCTCCCAGCTGTCAGCATCTACTGAACCCTGACCTGAAAGAGAGGTCTGCTTGCTGATGAACTGAAAACTTGGTAAGTCATTCCCACACAGGCCATTACACACATACCACAAGCATGCTATAACATGCCACACACCCCACATACTGTGTATCCATGGTTCACACTCCACACATAGGATACACACTGTACAGATACCACAAACATGCTGCTATATACTACACATATCCCACATGTGCCACACACACAGAAATGGCCCCACATATGGGGAGCACGCACCAGAAACATATCATACTCACATATACACACATCATTAACCACATGTGTGCCACACATGCCCAAGAGTCATGTGGATCCTAAATTACATTCATGCCTTACACACTCCCATCAGTACATGATATATGACCATATAATCCCCATTCAGTACACCCATGCAACACACACTCCATATCTAAAACACCTGTATAATGAGATACACACGTTCATATTTTACTCTATACATGAGCACCCCATACACTCCTGAGATTCACTCACACAAAGTGCTAATGTTCATTTTTCTTCAAGTTGATGGCCAAATGAGCATGCTGGATCTGTTCCTCTCATTATAATAAACAGGTTGAACACTGTGCACCCCAGGGCATTCAACCTTTGAGAGAATCTGTTCTTCACTACTCAGACTGGCTTTGTCCATCAGGAGGATACGATACTTTGCAGTTTGGTTCTTGGCTGGAGAGTGACATGCTGTCTGGGTAGGAACTCTGGAATCAGTGGTCCCAACTGCAGCTTCCAGCAAACAAAAATCAGTGCCTGAGATGATTCCAGCTAAGGACAGGGAAATGCTGGAGAGTTGTGTGTACTCTACCTGATATTCTTCCAGCCTCTCTAGTTGTTTTTTTTTTTTTAATAGCTCTCCAAAATGTCAACGTACTGTCATACACCCTGCCTCCCAAGCAGCCATGTCAACTTTAGTGTGCAGTGGACTTGGCCATTCTCACTGGATGGGTATCATGAAAACAAAAGTTTTGGAAGTCAGGCTGATTTGTGACCAGCCCCTGTCTTCAGAATGCACCAAGCTGGGCCTCCTAAGCCTATGAGTTCTTGAGTCTATGGAACTTCCAACTTCAGGGCTCTGACATTTCAGGGTGCTCTGGGCTCCCCAGAGGTCCTGAACCACCAGGCCTCCTACTTTGCCTATACAGAAACCCTCCTGAGAACCAATTGCTTCCACTGTCCTGTTTCTAGCCAGCACATCAGAGGACAGCAGGGCTGTTGTGCAATTAGATTTCTAAGGGCAGCCATGTAAATTAAATGTATAAATCATTATAAATTGTTATTTAATAACGCCAGAGTGAATAGAGTGTCTGCTGCTGATGGCACGCCCGGGCCTGTTCCTTTTGAACTGACTGCTGGCCAGGAAACATCAGGCAAGCTTTACCCATGTGTTCCTACTTCATAATAATGGCACTAAAGTATGTGCCTTTGTGGGATATTATGGGTTTTTATTTTAACTCCCTGCCGCCCTCTTTTTTTAATTTATTCCACCTGAAGTGTACACCGCAAAGCTGATGGGGAGGTCTGGGTATGGGAGCTTTGATTCTTCAAACCTGCTACATCCTAGACTGTGACAGAAAGGCAAGAGAAGTTTATGAGAACGGAGGCTCCAGAGATGTGAGCAGAGGTCAGGAGCACCCACACCCTAGCCCCTTAACCCCACTCTAGTGTGTTCTATCACTCAGCCTATGGGAATAGTAAGGAGATTCTCCTTTGGAAATTATAGGTGCTTGTGGCTGTTTTGAGGAGGGAACAGGGCTGGTTGTTTTTTGAGACTCACTGTCTGGCATGAACACCCCAAGTTCCCATGTAGTTCATCTCTGTCTATTCCGGATAGGCCTGGAGTATTGATATTTTTCTTTCTTTTCTTTTCCATCTTGTTTATTTGGGTTTATTGGGACAGAATCTCACTATGTCACCCAGACTGGTTTGGAACTCACCGTCTTTCTGCCTCTTTTTCTGGGGGAGACACTGCCCTTGGTCTTTTTCTTTTATCTGAATGTTATTTCCTCCATTTACTAGTGGGTAAGAACCATGGCTTATAGCTGTTACACTTGAGTGAGCAAGTTCTGAGAGAGCGCTCATGGGGAGTGTGACACTGATACAGTGTTGTCCCCTGCTTTTCTGACCAGGATTGGTTTACCCAGCTTAGATAACAGGATCTAGCGAGGCAGACTCTTTCCTAATTAAAATCCCCTGGCAAGGAGGCATTGATGAGACAAGATGAGCCCATCTTGTGTTCTCTCACTTCTGGTTTTGAGACTCAGCAGGCAGAAAGAAAAGTAGCCTGAAAAGATAGAGCAGAGGGGGAATCTACTGTGTGCCATGATGTTAGGCAGTGAGTGATCCTACGCAGTTTTAGACCGTTTCTTCATCTCTAATGGGAGAGGAACTGGATGAGGACCTCCCAGGATTGTGAGGGTTAAATGGCTTCACCCACCTCTCAGGTTTTGTGTAGAACTCTCTATATGGCATGTGGTAACGAGGCCTGGGGGGGTTTGTGTCATTATACTGCCTCTCCATTTTGTCTTTACTTTGTTTTGTTTGTCTGTCTGTTCCCTTAGTTTGGTTTTTACTTTCATTGACTGTCCAGAAACTTTAGGTTATATATTTAGCCACGCCCAGTGATTGCTCCTCAGTTTAACTCCCCTTTTAATTTTGTTTTCTTATTTGTTTATTTTTGTTTTGTTTTGAGACAAGGTCTCATTATATATCCCTGGCTGACCTGAAACTTCTATAGATCACTCTGGCCCTGAACTCATGGTGATCTGCCTGCCACTGCCTCCTGGGTGCTAGAACTGAAGACATGTACCACACACGTGGCCATATCCCCCTTCACTTTAGCACATGCCTTCCCTTCAGACCTCTCTAGAGGGGACAGCCTCGTCTTCTTTATCAGGTCTTACCTTTCTCAAAGTTCGCCCTGCTCCAGTGCTGCTTGAAGCCCACCTTTGCCTTCTACTCCTCTACCCTCAGATTCTGTCTCTGGAATTGTTCCAGAAATGCCACACGGTGAAGGTCGTGACCTGTAAACCAAATGCTGTTCACAGGTACATAACTGAAATGCAAGCTAAAGCTGCTGCCAATACAAACACAGAAAACTTCCAGCATTCAGGGCTCCTGGCTTTTCCAAAAGGTAATAGAACATGGCCATCCTGGCTGTGCTGTGCAAGATGCCAATACGTGGGAGCTCAAAGTTTATTCTGCCTCTTCATACCTGAAGAGCCTCCACCCTACTTCCTGATGGCCTTTCAGCTGCCTCTGACCTGGATCCAAGAGAGACTGGATCTTGTGGCATCTACTTTAGAGCAAGTAAGCACAGAAGTCACAGAGAAGCAGAGTAATGTGAAGACCTAGCTTCGATTCTGTATTTAACCAACTGTTTTGTCTTTTATCTGGTGGTGGTGGTGAGGCGAGGATACTTGGAGCTCTCTTTCTATTAGCTGTGGCTGTGGTCTGTGAAGTACAGAGTAGACACTTGCTGCGCTTCAGATCTCTCCCTTGTTCAATCATCCGGGAATCACTGTTTCAGAATGGTATGAGATTGGACACCAGGTCTTTCCCAGGCCTTTGACCCTCTCTGAGAGCTTTGGCTGGTGGTGTTGGAAGTTATGGCACTAGCCAGGACTCTGGGCAAGTCTTGTTGCTTTCACCACAGGAGGAAATGCAAAACAGCACAAAGCACTGACTTTCTCTCACCCTTGCTGCCTTTCCTGGGCAAAGGAAGAAGGTTCTTCCTACATACATACTGCCATGCGGCTTCCACAACAAAGGGCCTCACACACCTAGCTGCAGCCCACAAGCTGGCACATCGCCACTGTAAATAAAGCCCATGATTTTTCTTATTAATCCCAAACACACAACCTCTCTTTCCATTGTTCTGTGCCTGGTTCACACCCTATAGAATTTTATTCTGTTCCTACAGCCCTGACATGCCCTAAGCTACAATTGACATTGATTCAGTGGCTTTTAAAAGGTGCTATCTGTTCCCTTGTGTCTACAAGGAGCTCTCTGACTCCTTTTGCCACAGTAGTGACTCAGACCTTCAAAGAACAGGGCACAGCAAGGTCACACGCCACCAGGAAAGGTAGTTTGGGGTGGAGATGGGGGTGGGGAATGACAATCACTTTTGGGCCTGAGTGTCTTCTTTTTGGTGACTGAACTCAGGACACATATTAGGGGAGAGTCATACTAGTGTATGAACCCTGCTAGTCCCATCTTGTGTCCACCCCAAGAGACCCTTTGAAGGGCCCCTTACGATACAACAGGCTGGATAAGAAACATACAGGCTTGAGGCATTCCTGACCTAGCCTATGGTCAGCAAAAAGAAGAATTTTGTTTTAAGGTTCCAAAGGTCTCATCAGTATAACTTACCAAAAACCCACTACAGGATTGTCCAATCCAGGGCTGCATATGTCCCAGGATATGTGTGACTGCAGCCCAACATGGATGGAGACAATATCGCCATGTGCATTGTGAAAAGAGTGGGCAGACACCATTTACGTAAAGAAGTCCAGCTGAATGTACGTTTGTTCAACTAGCCACAAATGTGGGTGGGGAAAAATTAAAATAATATAGATGTGTCCAAGTAAACAAGAAAAGTTGTAAAGTTTAAAAATATACAAAACTGCACTCACATTCTAAAGAAATGAATGCTGATCACATCTCCTCAGAGGAGTTTAAGGGTATGAATTATGGCTGAGACAGATTCTTTCAAGCTGAACCTCTCATTTCAACATTCTTGGAACTGGGCAATGACAACGCCAGAAGAAGCTGCTGTTGATCACCAGACACCCCCATGCTTCTCCCACTTATGAAACGCTCGTGGGCCTCTGAGATAAGGACAAGAATGTCCCCTGTCACTTTCAGCTGGAGGCCCTGGGATGACACCTGCATTTTTTTCCTTCCCCCCAACAGTGCAGGCCACGTGCCAAGCTGTAAGTAGAATGACCACTCACCCTATATTCAGCTGCGGCAATAAAAGGAATGAGAGGTGTTATGTCAAAATTTGCAGGGTTTATTTGTTACTTGAGTGGAGCCTCCTCCATTCTGTTCAGCCCAGTCATACACTAAAAGCAGAAAAGACTTTCCCCCTGATAAGTTAATAATAAATCTTTGACCAATTTTATGGTTACTGCCAAACAATCCAAAAACCGGAAAATTCTGTTTATTTTAGCTTCAGTAGTCGATGTGGAAAATTACTAGAAGCAATAACTTAATCTAACAAAATGTTGTCTGTGAGAGGGGGAGTGGTTTACAGACAATTCCCTGAAGGATCTTCTCACCTCTGATTCCTCACATTTAGGTCTATGCTTTTCCTACTTTTCATGTCTACAAAGTGAAATATATATATATATATATTGGAAACACAGTCACTGTGTTCGAATTAAAATTTTTCCCTCCCACTCTTTCTTTTACTTTGTTTAAAAATGCCTATCAGTGGCCAAAGAGATGAGTCAGCAGGTAGAGCTGTTTGCAGCTCAAGCCCTGATAATCTGAGCTCGATTCTAGCATTCCACGGTGGAAGGAGAGACCTGAACCCAAAAACTTACTCTCCTACCTTCACACTCAGGTCATGGCACCTGTATGCACCCCCTGAATCCAAATCAATCTCTCTCTCTCTCTCTCTCTCTCTCTCTCTCTCTCTCTCTCTCTCTCTCCCACACACACACACTCACACACACACACACAAACACACACACACCATACATATACAGACTCACTGTTCATAATAAATTAAATTTAAATTAAAAATATATATTTGAAGAGTTCAACGAGACAATCCAGGAGAGGGAAGTCACAGGCCCTGAGATTCACTGGTGGGCAGCTCAGAAGGGTAAGGAGGAGAGCAGCAAGGGATGCTGAGGAACTGACAATCATGGTTACATGCAGGGGCCCTAGAAAATAAGTAAGTGTACTGAATACAATGGGTCTGGAGGTTTTCTGGACTTGGATATGTACCGTGGAGGTCCTTTAAATTGATGACGAGAGTGGAAACTCATCACCTAGTCTTGGAGCCACATCTTTCATCGCTAAGATATACAAATATCAATTGTCTCCACCCTCAGCAGCATGCTGTCCAAGTGTATGGCCTTGGAGAATGGTCCATGCTACACAGAGGAGGATTCTCTGATGCTCAGGCAATCATGAAGGTGCCTGATGATGTGCCTTGGAGAAATGGCTGCTTGCTTCCAAGTGTGGATAAGATTACTCTATGTAGAGCTGGGAAGGTTTTCACCAGAAATTAGAGTATTCCAGGGGGGGGCACATGGGAAGGATATAGGCACCAAACTAATGGCTCCTGATAGCCAAAGCAGGCTGTAGCATACTGACTAAATGACAGCCCATATAGCTTGCTGAATGCACCTAAATAAATTCATACTTATATCTATATCTATATCTACATACATATGTGTGTGTGTGTGGGGGGGGGTGAAGGCCAAAGTTCTCTATAGAAGAATGGCACTTGTCAGAGTTGAAGGAAGTAGAAAAATCTCTACTTAGCAACCTGATTATATATAATTCATTTAGGACCCATCAGCAGGTACTAAAACTAATGTTTGAGCAATAGACGAAGGTTGGGGAATTTGCCATTCTTGAAGTAATTCACAAGAGGCGTATCAGAAAAACATAAGGGTGTTTATTGTGAAGAAAGAAGGAAGACTGCTTAGCCCTGGGGTCATGTCACAGCATCACAGGATGGGCACGGAAAGGGCTCCTCCACTGCATCCCTGTGGGATTCCTGCCAAGCATGAATAACCTCAATCTTGTCCTGAGAAAGTACCAGGTAAACCCAAATTGCAGGATACGCCATCAGCCTTTCTCTTAAAGCTGGTGAGGTTGGGAAAGCTAATGAAGGACTGAGGAGGATAGGGACCTGGTGGCTGAGGACAGCTTGTCTGTGTGTGTATATACATGTGTATGTGTGTGTGTGTTCAGGTGCACACATGTATGTCTATTTGTGTGTATGTGTATACGCATGTGTGTGCGAGTGTATGTACAAGTGTGTGTACATGTGTATGTGTTTGGGTCATATGTATGTGTGCCTATGTGTGTGTATGTGTGTGTGTTCAGGTGCACACATGTGTTTGTGGGCATGTTTGTGTATGTACATGCTTGTGTGTGCACATATATGTGCAAGTGTGTGTACATGTGTGTGTTTGGGTACATGTGTATTAGTGTACACTAATGTGTGTGTTTAGGTGCATATATGTGCTTGTATGTTTGAGTATATAGTCAATGCTTTTAGTTTTCATATGCTTAGATTCTGTAAACCTTATATCAAAAATGCACCTTTTATCTGTTTTGAACAAATGAGTATAGTTTTGTTGGCATTGTTCTCTAAACAATAGGCCTAACAAATGTACGTCATTTACACTTTGTTAGTTAGTATATGAGATTTTCAGTGTGGGGGAAGATGAGTGTCCATGCTATATAAATATAATAGCATTTTATATAAGGGACTTGATTACCCATGGATTTTGGTATCCTCAGGTTCTGAAACCCATTTCCTACAGACACCAAGGGCTGTCTATAGATATAGATATAAGAATAAGTAACGATATAGCACCCATTGAGGCTCCACAAAGGGAGTGTGGAGGTCTGTGTACAATACTTATTACTTGAATCTTAATGTGTGTTCCACACAGAAAGTAGCTGTTCAGATCACTGGAATCAACGGTTCTTCATACTCTGACCCTTTCTCTCAGGATCCTCACTAAACACTTGTAAGCCTGGGTTCAGGGAAGGAGGAGAGAAATGATTACGTTTCCATGGAGGGAAAATCTAAGAGAAAGAAGCCAGAGTATCAGAAACTTGTTCTTTAGGAAATCTTGGAGAAAGGCAGATTCTCATTGTCAATGTACATGCTGTTTTTTTCTGGCCCAGAAACATACTTGACAGCACTTGACTCTGCTCTCATCTCCCTCAGGGCTCTACCTGCATGGCATCCCCTCCAGTGCTTACTCTGGATAACTTCCACTTTATCATGGAGGATTTTACACTGGGCAGAGCTGGGCAGAGCTGTGTGAAAACACAGCCCTAAAGTTTTAGTTTTTAAACTGTGGTTCAATAGACATTTATGTCATGGGAGTGGTACTGAGCACAAGGTTAGTGAGCACCCATCACTACCATCTCCAGAAAAATCTCATCCTTCCAAACTGAAACTCTGAACTCATTAAATGCTGGCTCCCCATTCTGATTTCCCAGCTCACTGAATCCCTATCTCCATGAATTATACATTTATAGGTGCCTCACATGAGTGGAACATTAGTACATAAACATCAGAGTTCAACTATTATACAGCATTTGTCAGAATTGTCTTTCTTTTCTGGGTTGAGTAATGTTCCCCTGTATGGGCATACCACATTTGGCTCACCGCTCAACAGTTGTGAGCATTCTGTTTCTACCTCTTGCCTATTGGTATTAATGCCCCTGTGACCATGGGTGACAACTTTCACATGGAGACTTGTAGGGTTTACATTCCTATAGGCTTTAAGGTTTTAACTTATAACTCCTTCTAGACCTCTTGTCAGCAGGCTTGCTCATACTGGAAGAAAGACATCATGTCTCGTGTAGCAACATACCTTTTGTACCCTCCTTGAGAATTCCCAGCAACCCAGGAGGAGCTGACTGCAGTGTCTTGCTCTCAGAGAGCTGCTGGAGAGAAACACAGTGAAAGTTTTGACAGGCAGCCAGGAGCCCTTCAGACTAATTCTACTTACATACTCACATTTGCATAGAAAGGATTTATAGATAAGTGGAGGGTACAACAAATGACATTTTAAAATTGTATATATCCTGGAGCACATGTGGACTCCTTGAAGGAATCCATACATCTCAGAAAAGCAGGAAAGGTAAGAATAGGCACTGAAAAATCTCCAGCTTGTTTGAAGACGTGTGCGCACGCGCACGCACACACACACACACACACACACACACACACACACACACACACATTGGCATGCACACACACAGCAGCAGAAACAGCAGAAGATTTTTTTTTTATTTTTTTTTTACCCACCCCCCAGCAGAAGATTTTTAATACTCTAGCTATCACAATTATATTTTCTGATTCCAACAGCCAGTGATTCTCCCCTGTACTCTGAACAGTCCAACAGTGTGACACTTCCTGTCCATGCCAGGATGTTAGCAGCTGGCAGAACTGTGAGCTGTGATTGTGCACCTGTGGGCTTGCATTGGTGAATTGCGATTAGACGATATGTTGACTCCCCCTTGACTCTTAGACATACCACCTGTGTCTGGGGATCATAGGGAAGTTTGGTGGCAGCCCAAGCTTTAATTCTTTTTTTTTTCTTTTTCTTTTTTTCGGAGCTGGGGACCGAACCCAGGGCCTTGCGCTTGCTAGGCAAGCGCTCTACCACTGAGCTAAATCCCCAGCCCCTCCAAGCTTTAATTCTTTAATTGTTGGCTGCACTCCAAGCCCTGTATGCCACACATTATGTGTTTGGCTCCTGTCTGGTCAATCCCCATGGTAGTATGAGCTTTGAATCCCTAACTCTCAGCTCCTCCATGGGGAAGGCCTATTCTGTTGTCCCCTTGGCTTTTGTTCCTCACAAGAAGTCCCTGAAGCCACATGTCTTTCCTCTTTACCCCTTGGCAGTTGTAACCATTGGGTTCTGGAAGAGAGACTGGAAGAATGAGGAGAAGAGGAGAAGTGAGTCGAGAGGCACTTCCGTATATTCCTTGCCCACTTCAAAGGCCTTGCTAATGAGCCTGCCTATTGTCTCAGCTCTGTCTATTCCTGTGTTTTGCAATCCACACAGTAGAGAGATCACAGAAAACCAAGGAGCCTTTCAGACAGGACAGGACAGCCCACCCTCCTCCTCATAAGAATCAAAGGGGCAATTGTCAAGGGCAGATGACTCTGTGATTTGGCACATAACTACTGGAACAGGTTCAGCAAAAGAAAGGAATATTCACCGTTGGGAGGAGGCTGGAAGGAGCAGGATCTGTGGAATGGCATGCTACAAGAAACTGTTGAGACAGCCTCACTCTGATGACACGGCAGGAGATGGCTGGTATACATTCTTTCCCAGGTCTATCCCTACTCCCTCCTCAGTCTGTAGGTCAATAGTTGCCTGTTGCTGGTGTGGAGTAAGGAGGAGTGATTGACATTTGGAAATATCTAGGGCCATTTTGGGCAGTCATAACCATGACGGGGTGTTCTTGGCTTATAATAACTAGGGACCAGAGATCGTTTTAAATGTTCTGTAATGCACAGAACAGACAGACTTCTGTAGGAGAAAGCTCCCTGGTTGGGTGTGTCACTTGTTTCTTCTATGAATGAAATCAGAAGAAAAGAATTCAGCTCCTGATGTGGCATCTGTGGAATCTGATATTGCTGTTACAATTTTACCATTTTACCGCATATCCATTCTTTCTCTGCTCACCCCAGGTGTCTCACATTCTACTGAGAGACCTTATGCCCCCCTTTTGAGAAAGGCTTCCTCTTCTATCAGATATCACATTTGCTTTTTATCAGATTCCCCTGACAGAAAGCAAAGTCAGACTTGAGCAGGTTTTGTGCGTGTGTTGGGGAGGGTGTTCGGATCAAAGCAGAGGACTTAAATGCAGTGTCATGCATGCTGAACCACAGCACACAGTGAGAGTGTCTGTGCCCCAGCACACAGTGGGCACTTCTGTGGCTCTCTCTATAACCAGGGATCCTTTGCATTTCTGATGATGATGTGAGATAATGAGACAGTCTCTCTGCATGTAAGGCCACCATAGGCAGGGAGATGATTTACTCTAATTACAATGGACTCTGGAGCAGAACAGGGAGGAGAGGGTGATCACCATCATGGCCTGCGAACAATTATCTAAATTGATGTCAAGAGCATAAACTATGAGGGAGAAGTATTGTGAAACTCTGTAGGCTTGAGAATTGTGGTGGTTTGAATGAGAAGCTACACCACAGGTTTATCTGTTTGAATACCTGATCCTCGGTTGTTGGAACTGTTCAGGAAGGACTAGGAGGTGTGGATTTGATAAAAGAGCTGCGTCACTGGAGATGAGCTTTGATGTTTCAAAGGACACCATTCCCAGTGTGCTCCTTCTCTGCCTTTTGCTAAAGGATCAAGGTGTAAGCTCTCAGCTCCTGTTCCAACCATCTATTGCTAAGCTTTTATTCCATCATCATAGACAAACCCTCTGAAACTATAACTCCAATTAAATGCTTTCCTTTATGAGTTGCTTATCATAGCAACATATCACGGTATCCTATCATAGCAATAAAAACTCTAACTAATAGAGAAATTAGTACCATGGAATGGCATATTGCTTCAACAGGCCTAACCATGTGAGTTTTGGAGGAGTGGATAAGACTTTGGAACTTTGAACTGGAAACGTGGTTGAAAGCTGTAAGCAGAGCTTAATGGGCTATTCTTGTTGGAGCCTGGAAGACAGTAGTGTGGGGATTGTGGATTGTGGAGGCTCAAGGGGCTTCGGAAGGAAGCAAGGACCTTAAAACAGCTGGACTAGAGGTCATTCCTGTAACATTTGCAAAGAATCTGGTTGCCCTTTGCCTTTGGCTTAAGAATTGAAAAGTAATGAACTAATTTCTTTGGTGGAAGAGATTTCATGTTAGCCCAATATTGACTTGCAAAAAGAGCAAGTATGGCAAAAGAAATACAAAACATACACATTGAAAAGAAAAAGATTATTAGAAAATTTAATGTTAGAGCCCAGGCTTGTCCTGAAATACAGAAGGAGGTTGGGGTGGGGCTCTGATCTGAAATGGAATCGGGGCAAGCTTCTCTCAGGGCAAGACCCCATCCAGCTAAGCTTCCAACTAGTGAAAGAGAATAGTTTTAAGAATTTTCTGCTTCTAAAATGCAACAATAAAGGAAAGGTGCTGTGAATTGAAGGAATTCAAGGTGTGTAATTGAAGGAAACAGGCTCAATCCCAAGACGGCAGCTGAACTTGTGAGCATTAACCACATAGTTCTGACTTTAGAGTCACAAAGCATATAGGAGTAAAGGGGTTGTAGGATCTTTTTCTGGGTTTAAAGGGCACCTCTGTGGTCTTGTGTTTGGGAAGAGACTCCCTGCATGATTGCTAGGAGAGGCTGCTGTATGAAGTTGTGAAAGTAAAACCTAGATTATATTGGAGACCCCAAGATGTTGGAGATGTCAAAGCCATGGGATGTCTGCTGAGGAGAGTAGGTGGTGGGTGCAGACCGAGAGAGAGAGAGGGAGAGAGAGAGAGAGAGAGAGAGAGAGAGAGAGCAGTGGAGCTGGAAGAATGGAGCCATCTAAGCCCTTTGACATCTCATAGGAAGCAACAGGATTTGGAGTTTCAGTTTTGCTTTAGTCCAGTATTTCCTCAGTGTGATTTGGCTCCTTCTTTTTGGAATACTAATGGATTTCTCTATTTTATGCCATTGCATGTTGGAAGCATCTAATTTGCTTTTGTATTTTACAAGGTGTTGCAGTTAGGAGATTGCCTTGAGAGACTGTGAAAGACTTGGAGACTTAGAGTTGGAATAAATAGATTTTGCATTATGATATGGCCATAAGACTATAGAGGCCAGGGAGTGGAATGTGGTGGTTTGAATTATAATGGTCTCCACAGCCTCATATGCTTAGACACCTAGTCCTCAATTATTAGAACTGTTTGGGAAGGACTAAGGGGTGTGGCCTTGTTAGAGGAGGCGTGTCACTGAGAGTGGGCTTTCCTGGCATTCCCAGTGTGCTTCCTACTTGCAGATCAAGATGGGAGCCCTCCTCTGCTGCTCCAGTCATCTTGCCATCACTCTCTCCTTCTAGATGCTAACCCGCAGTGCCATAACTTTCAAACTTTCTTTTCTAAGTTGTCTGGTCTGTAATAAGACACCTCACCACAGTCTTGTGAGTGCTATTTTTAAAGCCCTCAATAGTTTCCATTTGACACTTATGTTTTAAAAAATGAGTTTTGAAAGGTTGACCACACCAGGCCCAAGTCCAGGCAAGACCCATGAGCTTGGGGAGTCAGCAGGATTTATAATAAATGGCTGCAAAAAAAGTAGGTATGTATGCCACTACCTACATGGGAATAGTGACATGTCTGTGAAAATGACCTGAAACCCAAGACAGCACCAAGTTCACGGGAATGCCTGGGCCTGCCAACTGCAGAACTTCATGCTTTAACCATCCCGTGTCATGAGCCACTGAAGACAGCCAGAAACAGCTGACAAAACCAGGGCTGTGTGAACCAGACCATCTGTGTGCACATGAGGGTGCCCACCACTTTCCAGCCAGCACCAGGGTCCTATAGTGTGATGTGTATAGATTTATGGTATGATGTGATGTGTGTAGATTTATGGTATGGTGTGATATGTGCCTGGGACAGTGAGAAGAGACGCAGGGAACATGAGAAATTACCCATCGTGCGTAGAAGGCCCCGCCTCTGCATGTCTTTTACTTGAATGATACATTATCCAGGGTTCTCTAGAGTCACAGAACTTATAGAATGTGTCTCTATATTAAGGGAATTTATTATAATGACTTAAAATACACAGCCCAACTAAGCCAACAATGGGCAGCTGTCAACGGGAAGGCCTAGAATCTAGTAGTAGCTCAGTCCAACGAGGCTGGATGTTTCAGCTGGTCTCTGTAAGAGCTGGGATTCTGAAGAAGCAGTTCCAACAGATATGCTGGAAAGTAAGTGCAAGCAGGCATAGAAGGGAAACTTCTTTCTTCTATTGTCCTTATGTAGGTCTCCAGCAGAAGGTATGGCCCAGAGTAAAGGTGTGTACCATCAAGCCTGGACCTAAGCTTTTAGTTGCTTGGAACTTACTCTGTCCCAGACTGGGCTTGAACTCAGAGATCTGTTTGCCTCTGTGTCCTGGGATTAAAGGCATTTACCACCTTGCCTGGGCCCAATCTTACCATGGCCACTGTACCTTAAAATCTGAATCACTGATATGCCCTCTATTACTGGATTAGAGCATTGGGTGTAAACACTCCTGGCTCACATGTCAGTGTTGCCCCCCATAGTGGACTCTGCTGAAGTGCTACTTTCTAAAATTCTTGTTACCCAGGCCTTGTTATGGCTGAATTGTGTTCCTTCAAAAGATTCATGTTGAGGTAAGCTTCAGTAACTAAGAAGGTGACTATGCTAGATATTATTATCATCAAAGAGTTATTACAGTAAAGTGGGTTCACTTAAGGTGTGTGTTCATCTAATGTCACTGATGTCCATGTAAGAGGATGTCAGGATACAGCACAAGACTGACATAAGGCCAGGTGGGAACCAGGGAGACACCACTTGCAAGTCAAGGAGAAAGACTTCATGACTTACCCTATGACTTCCATCCTCCAGCACTGAGGAAATCCATGTTTGTTGTTTAAACCACCCCTGCTTAAACCTGACCCAGACATGGATAAAAAGAGGCTGGGTTGGGGTGATTCCAGGGACCTCTACCACAACAGCCAGGTGTGGTCAGGAGACACTAAGGGCAGACATTCTGCAGGGAGAGCAGCAAAGCCAGTAGAGCTCAGTTATCAGTCAAGATGTCACTTATCAACAGACACATTCTAGGAAATTAATCATTAGCTGTGAGCATCACAAGGAACATTAGCACAAACCCAGGTGGCTTAGCCTACCACATACTGAAGCTGTGCAGCACAGCTGTGGTCAGGGTGAATCTCTGAGTGTAACTATGGTCAGTGCGAGCCGATGAGAGCCTAGGGAATGCAAAAGCCCTGGAAATGCAAACAACTAAAGCATCTTCCCCTTGGACCAGGCTTTGTACAGGCCAAGCCTTGCAAAACTTTGTCTTTCATTTTCTCCTCCCCCCTTCATGGAGGCCAAGCCTTACACACTTTTCATTTTCTCGATCCCCTAATCCTCTGAATTTATGCAACGAGTTCCAGCTTGTCTTTACAGTTCCCTTCATGTTTGTTGCTCCCCTACCTGTCCATGTCCACCTTGCCTGCCTTTATCACCCCACAGAGATGCTTCCCTGTGCCTTTCTTAGTCTTTCCCTCTAAGAATCTCTCCTCCATGACTCCAACTAAGAGCCAACACACCTCACCTGTCTTGTTCCTATGAAGAATCTTCCATAGCCTCTCCATATTTTGGCTCTGGCATCTTAGTTCTCTCTGTCACTCAGGACTAGCATGGAGAACCAATGGACATCAGGGTCACTTGTAAGAGCATAGATAAAGCACAGAAGAACCTTGAGCAGCTTTATCACCAAAAGGCCTCCCCAGCATGAGTAGTGACTTCTGAAACTTGGGAGGTCCTTGTACAACTTGTAGGCAGTTACACTGAAGAGACTCCTTTCTCCTAGAAAGTTCTCACTAATCACAGAAACTTGGGGTAGAGTCTGATGAGTCCTGTAATTTTCATGAGCTTCCTGAGTCTCATGAGTGCCCTTGGTCCCTCCAGAAGGGAATGAGGAACTAGAGAAACAACTGCCTTTACAGGTGATTTTTATTCAATCTTGGCTGCATTTGATGGTTACATGAAGGACATTAAAATAGATAAGGCCTTGGCCTGAGCTATAACCCCTAAATACAAATTTCTGAAAACTAAGCCCCAGAGTTGTCACTTATTTTAAATCACTGAGTTGACCTTTAGCAGCATAGATGCTCCATGCAATCTGATTTGCTCTCTTTGAATCTTAAGAATCAAAGGCAAGAGGATCGATACAAATATATGACTAGATTTTTAAATGCAATTACACATGCCCTGGAGATAAAGGACATAAGTAAATCTAATTTTTCATATAGCACTGAGCACTGGATTTTATTAAAAATTCTCATGTGTTTTCTTTTTCTGTATGTTTGAATAGTACTTTGTTCTTTGACTATTAAAGAACTTCAATATACTTACGTGTCAGGCACAAAATACAAATCTACAGTCCTTCTAAGAACCAACATTTTCTTTCATAGTCTCCCAGCTTTAATATTAATACACAGAAGTGTATTTTCCAATGGTTTTGAAACAGGAAAGTCAATCCTTCTTTGTTACCCTGTAGCTTACCTATTGTGAACTATTGCCTGCAAAGATCCAAAGAGCATCAAAACCACCCACTATTGCTACAGTTTTCATTGCTGTAACAAAACACTCAAGGCTGGGAATCTTTCAAAGAAAAACAATTTGTTTAGCTCATATTTGTAGAGGCTGGGTTCATCCCAACTCAAGAGTGGATTCATCCTCTGATAAGCACCTATGGGAATCACAGTAGGAGGGATTGTGAAGTAGCAGGCACATGGGGAAGGGAGTCAGGGCTCAGTTCAGAATCAGGATCATTTTTTTGAACCTACTTGCTCTAGAGGGTGCTAACTAGGGTCTCAAGGGAACTGCTTGCTCATTCCTGGTATCCCAAGCACTCCCACTCAGTCCCACTTCTTAAAGGCTCGCCCAGACCCAACACCACCAGAATATAGACCAAACCACCAACACAGAAACATATCAGGGACGTGATCAAAGCACATCCAATCACAATACCCACTTGAAGAACAGTAACAGTAGCTGAGGGCTATTTTTATAGCAAACATGACCCAAAAGTTGTTGCATGAATCACTTTAGATATTAAAGTGCCTGAGGTAGAAATTGGTGTCCCTGTTTTAGAGTGGAGAACTAAGGTTCTGTGGCACAGCGCAAGTGCAGCTAAATGGCAGACTAAAGCACAGGTAAGAAAGAGCCCCACAGAGGACTATGGTGCTTGCTAGCAAGTATCACTGGTCAATATGTAGCAGAGCCTGGGATGTGACTCTTGGGGAGAAGAAAGCTGACATTTTCCATCAGATTCCAAACTACCCTTGACAGATCCTAACAAAGATGCTTACTGTGGAAATATGTGGAGCTCTTCCTTCTGGTGGCGTCCTGAACTTAAGTCTAAATTCATATCTGTCCTTAGCAGAGGCCTTTCCAACCACACCCCCCTGCTGCCCAAGCTGCCAGGACAACAGGAAGCAGATGACAAAACACTTGTCCCTTGGTCCATGAGGCTGCCTGCTGTGACATCTCTAGATCTCCAGGAAAGGTCAAATGAAGCTTAAGAAGCCCTGAGTTGAACATCTGAGCTCAGAAGTCACAGGGAACGAGTCTCTTTGAAAGTGAGGGAAGTTTAGTTATTTTGGAAACCTGGCCAAGTCCAGGAAGTGAGTGTGTTTTCTTTCTTTTGAGCTAATAAAGCAAGCAAGGGGGAAAGCATGGGTTTGAAGGAAGGACGGAGGAAGAGACAGAGCTGGTGCTATTCTGGTGCATGACAGCAAAAACATGGAGTTGGTCCTCAACAGCTCAGGAAAGGGTAAAGCAGCGGCAGAGGCCATGGGATGTGACTGGGGCAGACAGGGGGCGTGATAACTGTTTTTTCCTCTTACCTCCTCTGTGGAACAGGGGCAATAGGGAGAGCAGGAGGAGCTAGGAGAAAACATCCGTGTAAGCAGGAAGTGACTCTGAAGTACTGGGAGGAATGTTTACCATCCAGCTGTGCTGGCTCTCAAGGCAGAAGGGAAAAGTTATTGTACTGACTTAGGAGACTATCAGAATTGTAAGTTGAGTTTCCCTCTTCTGACAGGAAATGGTAACAAGATGAAAGGACATTTGGATGTGCTCAGTGAGATCTAGAAGGTGCCCAAGACCCTTACAGAGTCTCTGCACTCTCTACCCCAATGGACCAATGAAAACGGGAGAACAGAAGACCCTAGTGCTCGGTTTTCAAATGTAACCCCTTCAATATTCCTTCAGTTCTCTACAGAGGACATAGTTACAAGGAAGAGAAAGCTAAGGATTACAGAAAGAGTTCCAGTTCCCCAAGAGTGGGAACATCTGTGGCGGGCTACCTCATGAGTGCCACACCACTCAGTATGCAGCCTAAACAGGAAAGACAGGCACACTTTGAATTCATTCATGGAGATCAAAGACATTGTTATTCCCATTGATTCAGAGAATGTGCTAGCTACAAGATTCTAATGGGAATCTGTACTTAGCAAGTCTTCCCAGGGAATCCCGTGGTGAGAGCAACTGGCAGAAGACAGTGTGAGCTGACCGGAAAGTGGGGCTGAGTTCCAGGGGGACAGTATGGGACATCATGACTCAAGTGCAGGCAGCTCTGTAGAGGACATGTAATGTGTTCACAGATGAATGACATGGAGGACAGTGGTAAGACACCCGATGGGCATGCCAGGAAACACCACACAGCTACAACACCACACAGCTACTACCCCCAAATCCTAGATCTTCACCATGTACCTCATATATTCAGAATTAAAGCAGAGGATGTTAGCAGAGTAGTGGTTCTCAACCTTCCTAATTCTGCATCCTTTAATGCAGTTCCTCATGTTGTAGTGACCCCCCAACCATACATTCATTTACTTGCTACTTTATAATCGTTTTGCTACTATTGTGAATTGTATTATAAATATGTGACCCCTATGAAAGCCTCATTGGCTCAGCAAAAGTCACCTGTTGATAACCTCTGTCCTAGAGTTACTGGGGCTAGTACTATGGATTATAGAAAAGACAGACACCTACTTCTAGAAATGTTCTCCAGAAAATGCCCTCCCACCCGAAACAGATAGGAAAGCCCTGCAATGACATTAGCAGAGAACGGCTTATAGGCTGTGTTTATATCCTGAGGGCTTTGGTCAAGGGAGCTCTTTGGACAAGTGCACCTACCAGCAGTTTGTCCAGGCACTAGATGGGAGAACAGTAGACACTACTCTCTGTCTGAGAAAACCACTGTCCTGTTTCTCAACCCAGATGAAGCTTAGATACAGCGTGTCCTGGAGCACTCTAGGGGCTTTGCAGAAGTCAGTTTCACCCAGGGTTCTTTGATCTGGAGACTTAGCAGACAGCAAGCAAACTCCAGGAGTCTGATCTGGAGACCTGGTAGACAGCCGAGAGTAGTGAATCTACATTAAGTCAGTGTTAGTTATGTTTTGGGGTTTTAGTGTGAGAAATTTAGCAAAGTCCGGTAACAGAAATGTTAAAATGAATCGTCCCTAAAACAACAAATTAAAATTCCTAGAATTGCTCACTGATGATCTTATCTGAGGTTTTGATCATGGCACCTCTTTCCAACCCCACTTTAAGATTTGTTTATATATGTGTGTCACATGGACGCTTGTACTCTCATGCACATGCTCCTAGAAGCCAGGAGATGACATCAGACCTTAGTCACAGGTGGTTGTGAGTTGCCTGCCGTGGGTACTAGGAACTGAAGAGCAGTCTTCTGTAAGAGTATCAAGTCCCCTTAACTGCTGAGTCATCGCTCCAGCCCCACTACTCGTAGGGAACTAATTAGAAAAAGTTACTCAGAACCTTTAACACATTGTCCTTAAAAACAAAACGAAAAAGCTGCAGACTGGTTAAGCTTCAGACACTATCTTAACCAGGGTTTCTATTACATGATACAGGACCATGGCAACTCTTAACTGGGGCTGGCTTACACTTTCAGAGGTTTAGTCTATTATCATCATGTCAGGAAACACAGTGACACCCAAGCAGACATGGCGTTCGAGAAGTAACTGAGGCTTCCACATCCTGGTCCCTGGCAAACAGGAAGAGGGAGTCACTGGGCCTGGCTTGGATTTTTGAAAGCCCAAAAGCTCACCTATGATGACATATTTCCTCCAATAAGAGCACACCTATTTCAACAAGCCCCAGCTCCTAGTCCTTTTTAAGTGGTGACTAAGCATTCACATAGCTAAGCCTATGGGGACATTCTTATTCAAACCTTATTGAATCCTTCCTGTTACACCACGTGACTGATAGTGAGCACCACAGCAGTTTTTTGTTTTTTTGTTTTGTTTTGTTTTGTTTTGTTTTGTTTTTTATCCCAACCAGGGTCTAGGACAAATGGGCTCTTATAAGTACCTATCCCTTTTCTCTCTCGCCATTCAGACACTGTCTTCTTGAGTTCATGCTTATTATTCATGTTTACTGACTCTGATTATGTGACAAGTGCTTTGAGTGAGTCTCCTAATTTCCCTCAAATCTTGTAGTGTTCTTCCATTTTCATAGTCGGGGCACTTTTTTTCCCCTAGCGTAGAAGGACTTGAGCTCCAGGGTGTGATTCCTTCCTTCAGTAGGAAGTTACTCAGTTCCTTTGGGTTTGGTGTCCTGGAGACCTTACCCACCCAAAGAGGAGGGACTTGAGGCTCATTCTTTGGATGAGGCCCAGCCTCAGAGGTCAGAAGAGCCAGCACTTCCAGAGAAACCGCAGTATCGGTGAAGTGAGGAAGAATTGGGCTGTGCACACCACAGAGGTGGTGCACACCACAGAGGTATTCTTCATCCACATAACACTTTGGATGCTTGCTATTTATTGACTAGTTTTTCTGATGTAAAAAAAAAATACATATTGTTGACTATTGGAATTATTCTGAGAAAAAAATGTACTATTTTTATTTTGAGATTACAAGCAAACCTTTATGACCTTCAAACTGTTATTTTCACTCCTGTTAAATGCATGAAAATGCCCACAGGAGAATCAACTTTAAACATCCACCAGGCCTGTGGTCCCTGAAATTGTTTTATGACAGCACCAGGTAGGTATCAACCACTCTTTCCTTACCTCTCTTCCTTCCCGCTGTCCCTTGACAAACCGGAACCTAGAGCCTGAAAAGCAGAAGAGAGAGCTAAAAAAGAAATGACACAACCACTTGCTATCATGGGACACTGCCAAAGGCCAGGGCTGGGGTTACAAGGGAGACAGTGTTCTGGTGTCATCTGCACTATCACTGTCCTGGTTGGCATTAACTTTATATCTTAAGGTGTAGGTGAGATTTTCTGTTACCAATGACCAACAAACAGGGAGACAGCCCTAGTTTTCAGCTGGGAGCAGGAAAGGGCGACTTTTTAATTTCCATTAAACAGGCTTCAAAATGATACTGGAAGAAAAAGAAAGCTATGTTTTAATGGTTGCATACCTAAGCTCAGTCTTCCATGATGAATTGCACAGCTGGCAAAATGCTTCTGTTGTCTTTCAAGTTCACAGATAATCACTTCACGCAGGAGATGGGACCCATTTGAAATAGACCATTCAAGCTCAGTGTGCTCCTGGGCAGTGGGCCAACCCTTTCTCTAAATACCTTTCTCCCTGGCTTGAGCTCCGCTTAGGTGAGGCAGATGTGGCCCACTCCTTCCTGGCTACAAAAGGAGCATCTTGTCAGAAAGCTAAGCCTTACTTTTGCTTCATATATTTAAAACCCAACCCTTCGCTCCACTGGACTTCAACTGCCCTGCTCCATATGGGTGGAGGGAAATCACAGATTCCACTGTCCTGTGTGTCAAGGGAGGCTTGTTTATCTTACTTGTAAAGTCAACAGACCTGTGACTTCCTGCCAAGGACTGCATTCTGGGACAAGAAAGCCAGGCTGATAAAAGTAATTGTTCTGGAAAATATGCTACCAATGCACCTGTACCTCCTCTTCCCTGTCAAGAGGTCACCTGGCATTCAGTAGTAGGGAGGTTTGGGGTGCAGGTACTCAGAAGCCAGGCATGGAGACTGCACAGTGAACAGACACATTGTGTATTCTAGAGAAGTGTCAGACGCTGGCCTAGGACCCAAGACCCAACATGGCAGGGTCATTCAGGAGGGCCTCCAATTGAAGTCCTAAGCAAGGCAGCACTTGGGTTGCAAATTACTTATCTCCAGGGAACACACAACATTTTTCTCAGAGCAGCAGACAACTCCACTTTCATAGAATCCCAAGCCGGCCAAGGAAATGCCTGGAGCTGCTAAGGCTTGGGCCTCCTCATTTCAGGAGAGCATGGCTTGTCCAGGATAACCCTGGAAACAGTTACTGTTTCTTCTTAGGATGGTATCAGTAGAGGGAGGGAAACTCGCTGCTGATTTCTCCATGGGATCTCTGTGTCTGCTGCTTGCTAGCACTCAATAGGAGTTAATAAGTTCACCAAGGTTCTAGTCACATTCAAGGCAAGTGGCAGTAGATAGTTCTGTAGGACATCAGGAAGGTGAGTCAACACAGCACACTTAGTGGCTCCCTGCTTTTTAGCAAGCAGGCCAGTAGAAACTTTGTTAGGAGTTAAGTCTAGGGCTTCCTGGCTGCCATAGTCCATGTTCCCTTCCAGTCTTCTTCCCCACTCAAGGTGCATGTCATGACTCATCACTGGAACATACATGACCTGTCTCCGGGTAATTATATGGAGAAAGAATTAGACAGGACGTGACCAAAATCTGAGTGACAGAAACTCTTTCCCTCCTTGCACTCCACAGCGAGCTGCAGAGAAAGGAGCAGGCTTGTCACAGCTGGGGCCACTGATTACAGGGTGGCGTGGGTAAGAAAATGCCACAGAGATCAATGCTTCCTGGTAAGAGACCAACTGTCAAGGATCCAGAGGAAAGAACTGATCAGAGCATGGTGTCATCACATAGCCTGTGGACTGGCCCACGAACAAGACAATGAGACCAAACCAAAGGCCCTCCTGCCATGGTCTAGGTGTTTCCACCAACTCCAAATCATTATGGCGTGTATACTCAAGATAATTCATATCTTTCAAACAATGACATTTTCAGAAAAAAATTACCTGGATATCTTTTTGACTGCACATCTTGTGGTCATGCATTCTTGTTTGTTGCAACATCTTGGGCCTTTGCAGGCCATATACTAGCTTCTTTCCTGACGGTGTTGCTCCGAGACTGGGATTATGGAGGCTTTGAGAACTATATAGACCTATCAGTTTAAGAATACTTCAATATGTTGCCCAAGCTCCACCCCCTAATGTTTTCAATCAAGGTACTGATCCTTGGTAGAGTCGCAATGCGGGGTCCACCCCTTTGTAGACTCTAAGACTGCATCTTGTATGTCTGGTCTCACTAACTTCTAAGAAGTTGGTGAAATAATCATCTCCATTGTGCTGTAGTGACCAACTCTGAGGCCAAAGTCATCGTAAGAAGAAACATACTCAAAACCATGATGTGAGGGCCCTGGAACACAGATGAATGAGCCACGAAGGGGTATGTTTCATAATCTGTCCATGCTCTGTAGACATCCATGTACATGTGCGTGCACATCATCCACAGTGGCTAAGTGGTGGATACCAGTGTCCACCTACAGAAAAATGGATGTACAAAGTGTGGTGCCTGCATGCAATGGAGTCTTATTCAGCCTTTAAAAAGAAAGATCTGACACATGCCATAACACAAATGTACCTTGAAGACATTCTCATCAGAGAAATAAGCCAATCACCAAAGGACAAATATCGTGTGGTTCCACCCATATGAGCTATCCACAGTGATAAAACTCATAGAGGAAGAGGTAGATGGTGATGGCTGGGGCAGAGAAAGGAAAGTAAAGAGTTGGCGTTTAAGGGGAACAGTGTTTCCACTTGGGAAGATGCAAGGTTCTGGAGGTGGGGGATGGTGATGATCAATCGACAGTGTGAGCATGCTTCATGCTAGTGAACTCCACATTTGTTAAGACAGAGACTCACAATACAAGCAGAGACACCACTTTTTGAAGCATGAGAAGTTCTTCAATGGTCTTATCACTCATGCCCAATTGTGTTCTCTAGGAAGAAGGGGCTGATGGTAGGTGAAAGACAAACCTGCATTTAGTCTTTGTCATAATTTAGACTTTGAATGCTTCCAAATAGCCCTTTGTTGGTGTCTCAGTCTCCAACCTACAAGTGCTGAAAGGAGATGGTAGAACCTTTAGGAGGTGGACTCTGGTGAACAGAAGTTAAGTTGTTGAGGAATGATGTGCTTGAAATGAATATTTGACACTCAAAGCCTCTTGTCTCTCCCTTATCTCTGTTTCTCTGTCTCTGTCTGTCTCTGTCTCTCTGTCTCTTTCTCTCTCTTCTTATGCTTTCCTGGTTCCCAGAGGATGGTGGAAAGGCCACCTTCACCACATGAACCTGCCAGAAATTGCTGCCTCACCAGAAATCCATTGGTAACCAAGCCAACTGACCATATGCTGAAACCTCAAACCAAAACCCAAGTAACATTTCCTCCTTTAAAATTTTTTTGGACATTTGTCACAGTGTTGGAAAGCAGATCTGAAACTGGGCCAATGGCTTTGTAATCTTGGACTATTTAAATTAGATCATTTTATTTCTAGGAGCCGCAATGCACTTGATATGCTTGGCAGTGCTGAATATTTAGCTATTGAAGAAAATGGCTATTAGACTTTAAAAGTACCAATTTTAGCAAAATGTTTTCTCAGTGATTTTTACCCTGTTTTAAGGATCATCTGCACAAGATCAATACCAATACTATTCTTTTAAGTTCACCCTGGTCTTTGGTGGGAGTAGCACTGAAACTGTGTGGTCTAGGCAGGGAGCAGGCCCCAAGGTAGCCTGTGGAACACCTATTTAGCCCCAACTCCCTGAGTACCTTCTGTGTGCCAGCACTTCCCTGTTCCCACTGCCCGTCTCAGTCTAGCCCAAGGAGAGGAGGTTATTTTAAAGCTTCACCCACTAATATGCAGTCTCTCCTGGGGATGCTCCCGATTTGAGAAGGGGCTGCCCTGCCGTTGTTTGCGTGTGAGCATGCACTGCTAAAGCATCCACTGAACACTGGTTGTGATGCTAAAGTGTTCTGTGTGTTTTCACAGTGGCAAAAGGATAAGCTTTAAATGAAGCCATAAGAGAAAATGACCCAATAATGCCTTGAAAAGCAGGGATAGCTGTCTAGGCATGAAAGCCTGGGCCAGTGGGAGTGATTGTTTCGATGGTGGGTGAAAGGAATCCCTTTAACAGGTCTCCCACACCCCGGAGTGCACCTGCCTGCACACAAGTGTCAGGACCCGGGCCAGGAGAGAGGGTGGCTCCTGACAATCTGACTGACACCAATTGCTTCCTTATAGGAAATACTGTTTATTCCCCAATAGCTGTCTGAAAGTGCAGACTGTATGGAAACCCAGATGCAAAACACTTTCCCCTGCATAGCCTTCCCTGTATGTGTGCCTATGATAAGGTGTAGTTAATAATAATATTTAATAAAACAATAGACAATTAAAACATTATAGTGTCTTCTTCTTTGTGCTTTCATGAAGATTTGCCCTTACCTCAGGTCTTAGCCACCTCTGTATACAAGGTTTTCCTTTCCTTAGTAAGCCAAGAATTCCCCTCTTTCTTTAGAGTCTATTTGACACATTCCACCTTCTAACAGTGTTACTATTGCCCTTGGGACCATCCTGGGGACAAGCACTGTAGTGCAATGACCACCTGATGGCCACAATGGCCATTGAGAGATTAAGGGTAAGTAGCATATACAGTGTGGACCCACTGGAAACGAGATGAGTCACATCCTGGGACAGGCAGCACACTGGCGACATGGCAGGGGTTTCATCATCACCCCACTTGGGTGGTAGACAATTGAGAACATGAGTGGTTGACTGGGGCTTTTCCATTTACTGCTTCGAACTGTGATTAACTAAGTGTAGTGAGGCTACTGAAAGCAAGAGTGCAAAGCAAAAGGTCTATTCTTCACAATGGGAGAAGATGAAGACCCTATTGGGTTGGCCAAATGACTTGCTAGCCACTCAGTCAAGCCTGCAGGAGAGAATAAGTGGATGTCTCAGGGCCAGAAGCCTACCCAGGCACTCCACCCTCAAGGGAGGACGGGGAGCTTTGGGTCAGTCCTTTCTTTCACATGGAAGAAGAGTAAGGAGCCACAGCAGAGAGATGGGAGAGAAAAAACTCTTCACAATTTCTGGGCACTTCTGTGGGAGGCTGGGTGGAAGCAGGTTTCTAGAAGCCCCAAACCCGTCATTTCCAAACAAATTCTAAATGACCTTTTTTCTTGTTTTATGTATCTTTTCCTTTTTATGGTCACCCTCTCTACCAGTTCTAGCACCACTGTCAGTCTTGAAAAAGCAAAATAAGATCATGAGAGGACAGCGTATGAAGAAGGTGACCCCTGACCTGTGCCTGCATCCTGGACCTGGCTGGTAGCCATGCAGAAGACAAAGTCAGTGACTTTTAGCTTAACCTCATGATGAAGCAATCTTCAGGAATCCAGAACCCCTTGCTGCAGAGTTCTAAAGAAAATAGTCGCTGCACTTGACGTGTGGGTGGCAATGAATCAACGCAGGCAGGCAATTTCCTTACAGAATCTTTTCTCGTCCTTTGTTCCTTGTTCCCACCCTTTGGCATCGCTCCCCTGGGGATTTTTTTTCTTCCTGGAGGTAGGGTTATATGCACACTTGTAGCCGGTGATGTGCCTACAGCTTGATTTCAAGATATACCATCTCTCCTTTCATGGATGATAGAAGACCACAAAATTAAGGACCCAAAAACGTGAGCAGCTCAGACATTTTCTGGGAATTAGACTTGTGCTACTTGACACTTGACTGAGAAGATGCAATGATGCTCACTTTGTCTGATTAGAATATCTACAGAAAACTTGCACAAAGCTTCTTTCTTTTGGGAAGTGGTGGGGACTGTTCATGGTTATGGCAAAGATTTGAACAGCAACTTCAAATCTCACACACACACACACACATACAGAGACAGACAGACAGACAGACAGACAGAGAGACAGACAGACAGACACAGATACAGACACAGACACAGACACAGAGACACAGAAAAAGACAGAGAGATTAGTGTTATTTGTGTTTTCTAAGACAATTTGATTGAATATGATTAGGGAGATCTCATATTTCAAATCAAGGTTGAGAAGTTCTTAAGTAAATCACATTGGACCAGAAACTCTCTAAATGAGAGATTTGGGTGACTCCATGCCTGCTACTGTTTGGTCCTGCTGATTGTCCTGGGTGTGCATTACTTAGTTGGGTTTCCTGTTGTGGCCACAAACCCACATCACTTATTTCAGAACAGCAAGAAATGTTGGCTGCTGTCCCCACGGCCCTATGTCTGTATACACACTGAGTGATATCAAATACTTCCTCCAAATTTAGGTGGTGATCTACAGTCCACCAGCAATGTTCAACTCTGATTTCTTGTTAACTACTGGGAACCACACTCCATTACAGCTCCAAGAACGAGCATGGGAAGGAAAACATAAACTGAAGAGACAGATCTACCTATTTAACCACGAAGCTCTGGCGCTTGGCTCTTTATATAAGAGCTATTGTCTGGACCCAGCACAGGTTCTGGCATAGGCCTATGACTCTCCCTGTCCCTCTTTCCTCCCTCTGTGGTAAGAAGGCTGTGGGCAGGGCTACCCTGCATGTCCACTTCACAAGCTGCGGCAAGTGTGATTTGTGTGCAGTAGATTTCATACAGGGCTTGCTGGTGAGCTCATTAATGTATTTACTTAATGACATATTAATGTATGTCAATGCTTGCAGTAAATCAGGAAGTATGCTGGATCTACTTAACACACATACACATGCTTTCCTCAGAACTGCTGTCTGTGATGAGCAGACTGAGCTTGTGTCAGGTCACCGCCCCAGGACACAAGGCGAAGAGTAAGTAGTCCTGACCGTCCACTCAGGGTTTTATTGCTTCTGATATGCTCTTGATGTCATGAAGATTTCAAGACTCCCTGGAGTCCACTCTAAAACTCTGGGGAGGAGTGCTGGGTGGCGGGGTGAAGAATATCGGGCAGAACCTGGGCAATCCCATCTACCTTCTCTATGCCCTCGAGATTTGGGGGCTTAGGCTGTTTGGTAGTCTTTGAACTATGATGGATTCGGTGGTTCTACTAAAGCCCCTGCTTGAGCAGCCTCTCCAGCACATAGTCGTTTCCCCAAGCTGACTCATGACATTATGGTATAAGTTATTTAAATACATAATTTTTTTGTAGGTCTTAAATACATAAGATCTAGGAAAGAATTTTGATAGACTTGGAGTTAGAGTGTTGTTTCCTCTCTGACATTTCTAAATAGTCATTTTCATAATTTTCTACTGTCTAATACTGTCCTAAAATTAGAGCTATATCACTAGTAAAGGTTGAACATATTAACAAGGAAAACTGGAAATCAGAATGAGGGAAAAGTGAGATTGAAGACAGATTGTGACTCAGACTGGACAGAAAATGGTGTTTCCTTTAGTCAACTCTATTAACAGTAAGACCCCACACTGATGAGATGGGAATAAGACAGGATACTCTGCTCTTTGATGAGGGCTCACCCTGAGCCCCACTAATGAGGAATTTTTCAAAATAGTCTTATGAGTTCTGATTAGATAAAAACCTAAAATTTTCAGGTCAAAACAAGAGCAGCTACAAGACAGTATACAACTTTTGTTTTGATATATGTGAAACATTTAATTTTTATTAGTGATTCAGGAAGTGCTTTTACTTTCAAACATGTTCCCTGTGACATTTAATAGATAACATTGCTTGTATGCTCAATATTTAGCAACTAGAATAAAATTATGGTACATTAATGAGTTATCCAAAACCATGTATTTAAATGTATTTAATGATAAAAATGAAAAGTCATACATAAGAAGAAATATACTTTATTAAAACTGTTCAACTATACTTACAGTATTTGGCATAATATTTTTATAAATTCTCTGAAAATTATGTACAATATATTTTGATGATATTTTCTGTCTAACTCCTGTACATTGACCCTCTCCTTCCTTCTCCCAACCCCCAACTTCATGTCTGTTTTTTTTCTTGGACATGCTAATTTTTCTTTGCCATTTTCAAATAATATATTTTTATTGAAAGTATGTTTTCGTACAGTATATTCTTATCACAGTTTCCCTCCCTCATTTCCTCCCACATCTTCCACACTTCCCCATTCACCCAATGCCGTGTCTCCTTTGCATTCTTTTAGCAAACAAACAATCCAATATAAAAGCGAACAAATCAGAATTTAAAAAGCAAACAGGCAAAAAGTTAACCAACCAAACCAACCAACAAACCAAAGGAAGAAGAGAAAAGGCATAAGAAACACACATACACATGAGAAAAATAACAAACCCAAACCTGGAAGCCATACTAGGTAAGTAAAAGGCAAGTACGGTGAAAATACCCAAGGAGTTATTAGACAAAACAGCTCCCAAAAGACCGTTGAGTCTGTTCCATGTTGGCTATCCACTGCTGGCCACACGGACTCCATTGGGGAGAACTAATTTTACCTTTACAAACCATTGTCAATTGGAACTAGCTTCTGGGTTAGGGATTGGTATTCACATCTCTCAGTGCTGGGACCACGTCTGGTCTGGACTTGGGCAGGCCCTGTGGAAGCTGCCATGATCTCTGTGAGTTTGGATGTGCGTCAGCACTGTTGTGTCTGGAAGAACCTCTTTCCTTCGTGTCTTCCTTTACTACTGGCTCCTATAACCTTTCTGCCTCCTCTCACCCCATCGCCTTTCATGCCTCCAGCTTAATGTCCTTTTGTTATCACTGGGTGTAATTTGTGCTGTTCATGTATGTGTATATATAAATATACATATGTGTGTGCACATGTATATGATATATATATATATATATATATATATATATATATTCATACTTCAGTGTGGGGCCATCCACAGGAGCATGGCTGACCTCTCAGGGGCCAAATCATTGAAAAAATAACTGACCCCTAGAAGCTATCAACTTCTCATGGCTCCTTATTTAGAGGTAGGGACATAAACCCTTTTCCCTTTTGTTGTTGTTGTTGTTGTTGTTGTTTAAGCACAAATCAAATAGGTCAAAGTCATAAATGATGTATATGTGCATGAAATTCGGAGCCAACTGGAAAACTCCATTTAGACCTTCACTCAAAGTTAGGCAACCACATAACACTGAAGTGCATATGTATCATGAGTCCATATCCAATTGCTCGTTCTGGTATGTCTGGCATTGTACGTCTGTGTGACAAGGTCTCGAAGGAGCCCAGCAGCAATACTGTCGCCCAGCCTGCTTTAAAGCAAAGCGACTGGCCATCCTGTGGTGCCTTTCTTCCTCTCATCTCTGCTGCTGATGGTTCAGCTTCCAGACTCCCAGGCAATCACTTTTCTCCTCTACTCTTGCAAAAGCCCCAGAGTAGCCTCCTGTGACCTCCGACCCAAGTACAGCAAAATCTCCTGACAGCTCTCACCTGGCTTCTTTTGAATCCATTCTCTGTAGAGAAAGCAAGACACTTTGGATCTCCTGATGAAATGCCTTCAGAGGGCCTTGTCTCCTGCTATGCTTGGAGTAAAGGCCACATTTGTACACCCTGGTCTGCTGCGTGCTCTGTTCACCCCACTGCCAGCTCCATCCTGGCTCTGCCCCACACTGGAGCTTCTGCCTCCTGACTGAAGACCTCGTGGCCTTGGCCTTCCTCCCCCAGAACTCATTAATCTGCTCTGCATCCTTAGCAGTGACTCACTTGCTTGTCTGTCTCCTGCCTCTCCTCAGTCCGCTACAACCTGGCTAAGGGACAGGAAGACATCACCCTGTTTGTGACCACATCCCCAGCACCTACAGGGAGGGTGAAACCTGAGTTTCTGCTACAACTCCACACAGAAACTTTTTTTTTTTTTATTTCAGGTGGCTCACACTGACGCCTCTCTTCCCACCATGCTGTACTCTATTTCATGGTTAACATGCTGGGGTTTACCTGATACAGTCCATAACTCTCGAGCACTGCAGTCTGTTGTTTCAAACATCAAGATAATGAAAAATACGACTCATTTGGCTGAGAGTGTGCCTAATCTGCACAGTTTGCTGGACAAGAGCACAGATTTGAGGAAATCTTTCAACTAAACCTCGAGGTAGTAAGGACTGAGGCCATTAAAATTTGACATACATAGACATGAAATAGCTAACAGGGATTTCTCTTTATTTTGTAAAGAGGAAAACAAGAGACAATTTAGATAGGAAGTCATTTTTAATATGGTCGCTACCGTATTAGTCCGGTTCAGTGAAGGTCACATACACATAAGCATGGGCACAACCTCCTGACCGTGGAGAAGCAGCACCAGGCACATTTTCAGGTGGGGTGGCCCCTGTGCCACAAACCAGACCCAGAGAGTATCATATACTGCAAAGGCTAAGACAATAGTGAGGAATAGTTTCTACATAAACGTGCGACATCTTTAGAAAGAAACTGATATTTTCTTCACTTCCTATGTTTTATTTCTTTATTTTGGAATTGAAAATAACTACAGTGGCTTTGAGTGTCCCTCAACCCGTGTGCTGTTTGGAGGGGGGCCTATTGGGAAAAAGTTAGGACATCAGAGATGTGCCTCCCCAGTAGTCTGTGGGGCCCTGAACATTGTCGTACTTTTTCTTTTCTGTCATGAGTGAACAGTTTTGTTCTGTCACTTGCTCCTCTATGATGCATCACCGCAGCCTCAAAGCAATGGAGGCCACTGATCATGAAGTGAAACCTCCCAGCTGCCAGTCACAGTAAACATTTTATCTATATTGGTTTATTATCTACAATATTTGGTATAATGATAGCTGACTGCCATGGGCATACAGACTTTTTTTAAATATAAAGATTATGAAACAAAATTAGTTGAAAACTGCATTCAAGTGAAAGTTCTCCTTGCCTGAGTTTCCCATTTCCCTCTTAGAAAGACATCAGTACTATCAGTTCTTAGTTATACTTCAGAGGTATCCCCATACAATCTCTCCTCTCTGTAGTGAATCATACTCATTCTTTGTTGGGTAGATTTTCCATAGGTGGTTGTGAATAGGTGTTTGCTCATCCCAGGTAGGCACCAACAGACAAAACCATGATTCCATCACAGCCTCAAATGGGAGACCCAACCAATTTTTAGGAATTACTTACAAAGTGTGAGTGAACTGTTTCCACCTGCTTCACTCGATCTCCAAACCCATCATGATGCCCACTGCTCTCCAGTGCTCCCGGAGGACTCCAGAAACTAAGGCACAATGGCTTCCAGCATCCATCCAAGATCAACTGTTCTGTACATTAGTATAGGACCAATTAATCCACAACTGAATATGGAGTTACCAGTTAACCCAGGATGGTACTCACAAGCAGAGACTTTGGTCACTACTTTGCAGCTCCTACCCGATAATCATTCCTTTCTTCAGAAGGCACAATGGGGGCTCATCTCTATCTCCATATCATCCACCCCTGTGGTGAACTGCCATTCAGACTAAAGAGCGTTTGCAAGCTCTTGAGCACAGCATTTGACTTTCAATAATTTTAGCTTTGCTGCTAGGAATTTTATTAGCTAAATTTGCTTTCAAGGGACCTAGACAGATCCTCTTTCCTCTTTTCTAATTCTCTATTTGATGCCTTTGGTGCCCTGTAAACCCAATTTTCTTGCTGATCTACACCTTCGAGATCCTGCAAGGTCTCTCCTACCTCCTAAAATCACACCAGGAGAGTCATCAAAATCACAAGCCAGTGTCAGTCCCCAAGGCACATGCTGAATTATTGTCCTTCTTGACCTTCAGGTGAACACGATACCATCTTGCCTGATGAACTAGACATTGCATACTGCCTCTCTCATGACAATTCCTCACTGTCATTTCTTCATTTTTCCCTCCTTGTTATATTGTTTTCATGGACTTCTATGCCCGGAGGAAAGCATAACATTGTATGCATTTAGAAGGATGTATCTGGGGCAAAAAACAGTATCTGTGTATGATATGGTTTCTTGGTTCTTTTTTCAGCTTGTATCACTGCACATCATCATTTTTTAGCCAGTGTTTTGGGCAGTATTCTATTGCTGTGAAAGGACACCATGACTGTGGTAACTCTTGTAAAGAAACATGTGGAAGGGAGCATGGTGGCACACAGGGAGACGTTCATGGAAGAAGAAGATGAGAGTTCTACTCCAGATGCACAGGCAACAGAAAGAGCGAAGCCCATCTCCAGTGACACACTTTCTCCAACAAGGCCACACCTCTTAATCCTGTAGGCAAAACGTTTTTCTATCTTCTGTGTAAAGATGAACTAGTAATACAAATTACCTCCAAGAATTTATAACAATTATTAAACCAAGGTATAATTTCTCCTGTTCATAGAAATAAATGTCTTAGTGTCAGATTAAACATAATGTATGAGTCTGTATGCATAGTGTTTTTTGTGCACCAGTAAGGTTATCATTGTGTTATTCAAATGCTTACTTCTCTGTCCTCATATCTTGTTTCAATCCTGACACAAAATTATAATGCTAAGGTCAAGAATCTCCTGTCTCAAGTCTGTGTAAATAATTCTTACCATTTATTCTCTGCCTTGTCAATAAACTCTGATCACCCAATGGCTGGACAGGAGAGGGGAGAGAGAGAGAGAGAGGGGAGAGAGAGAGAGAGATTCTCCGAGTGGAGAGAGAAAGAGACACAGAGAGAGAGAGAGAGAGATTCAGACCAGCCAGGAAGATGGAGGAATTGGAGCCACAAGGAAGGGGTCCAGAGAGAGAGAGAGAGAGACAGACAGAGAGAGAGAGAGAGAGAGAGAGAGAGAGATATCATGGAAACACACTTGAAGCCCAAAGAGTCAAATAAATAATAAGAAGCAAGTATATTCCCTTCATGATAAAAGTCCTGGAAAGAATAGGAATTCAAGGCCCATACCTAAACATAGTAAAAGCCATATACAGCAAACCAGTTGCTAACATTAAACTAAATGGAGAGAAACTTGAAGCAATCCCACTAAAATCAGGGACTAGACAAGGCTGCCCACTCTCTCCCTACTTATTCAATATAGTTCTTGAAGTTCTAGCCAGAGCAATCAGACAACAAAAGGAGGTCAAGGGGATACAGATCGGAAAAGAAGAAGTCAAAATATCACTATTTGCAGATGATATGATAGTATATTTAAGGGATCCCAAAAGTTCCACCAGAGAACTACTAAAGCTGATAAACAACTTCAGCAAAGTGGCTGGGTATAAAATTAACTCAAATAAATCAGTTGCCTTCCTCTATACAAAAGTTGGCTTCCTCTATACAAGCCGAGAAAGAAATTAGGGAAACGACACCCTTCATAATAGACCCAAATAATATAAAGTACCTTGTGTGACTTTTAACCAAGCAAGTAAAAAAGATCTGTACAATAAGAACTTCAAGACACTGAAGAAAGAAATTGAAGAAGACCTCAGAAGATGGAAAGATCTCCCATGCTCATGGATTGGCAGGATTAATATAGTAAAATGGCCATTTTACCAAAAGCATCCACAGATTCAATGCAATCCCCATCAAAATACCAATCCAATTCTTCAAAGAGTTAGACAGAACAATTTGCAAATTCATCTGGAATAACAAAACCCAGGATAGCTAAAGCTATCCTCAACAATAAAAGGACTTCAGGGGGAATCACTATCCCTGAACTCAAGCAGTATTACAGAGCAATAGTGATAAAAACTGCATGGTATTGGTACAGAGACAGACAGATAGACCAATGGAATAGAATTGAAGACCCAGAAATGAACCCACACACCTATGGTCACTTGATTTTTGACAAAGGAGCCAAAACCATCCAATGGAAAAAAAGATAGCATTTTTCAGCAAATGGTGCTGGTTCAACTGGAGGTCAACATGTAGAAGAATGCAGATCGATCCATGCTTATCACCCTGTACAAAGCTTAAGTCCAAGTGGATCAAGGACCTCCACATCAAACCAGACACACTCAAACTAATAGAAGAAAAACTAGGGAAGCATCTGGAACACATGGGCACTGGAAAAAATTTCCTAAACAAAACACCAATGGCTTACGCTCTAAGATCAAGAATCGACAAATGGGATCTCATAAAACTACAAAGCTTCTGTAAGGCAAAGGACTCTGTGGTTAGGACAAAACGGAAACCAACAGATTGGGAAAAGATCTTTACCAATCCTACAACAGATAGAGGCCTTATATCCAAAATATACAAAGAACTCAAGAAGTTAGACCGCAGGGAAACAAATAACCCTATTAAAAAATGGGGTTCAGAGCTAAACAAAGAATTCACAGCTGAGGAATGCCGAATGGCTGAGGAACACCTAAAGAAATGTTCAACATCTTTAGTCATAAGGGAAATGCAAATCAAAACAAACCTGAGATTTCACCTCACACCAGTGAGAATGGCTAAGATCAAAAACTCAGGTGACAGCAAATGCTGGCGAGGATGCGGAGAAAGAGGAACACTCCTCCATTGTTGGTGGGGTTGCAGACTGCTACAACCATTCTGGAAATCAGTCTGGAGGTTCCTCAGAAAATTGGACATTGAACTGCCTGAGGATCCAGCTGTACCTCTCTTGGGCATATACCCAAAAGATGCCCCAACATATAAAAAAGACACGTGGTCCACTATGTTCATAGCAGCCTTATTTATAATAGCCAGAAGCTGGAAAGAACCCAGATGCCCCTCAACAGAGGAATAGATACAGGAAATGTGGTACATCTACACAATGGAATATTACTCAGCTATCAAAAACAACGACTTTATGAAATTCAGAGGCAAATGGTTGAACTGGAAAATATCATCCTGAGTGAGCTAACCCAATCACAGAAAGACATACATGGTATGCACTCATTGATAAGTGGCTATTAGCCCAAATGCTTGAATTACCCTAGATCCCTAGAACAAATGAAACTCAAGACGGATGATCAAAATGTGAATGCTTCACTCCTTCTTTAAATGAGGAAAAAGAATACCCTTGGCAGGGAAGAGAGAGGCAAAGATTAAAACAAAGACTGAAGGAACACCCATTCAGAGCCTGCCCCACATGTGGCCCATACATATACAGCCACCCAATTAGACAAGATGGATGAAGCAAAGAAGTGCAGACCGACAGGAGCCGGATGTAGATCGATCCTGAGAGACACAGCCAGAATACAGCAAATACAGAGGCGAATGCCAGCAGCAAACCACTGAACTGAGAATAGGACCCCCGTTGAAGGAATCAGAGAAAGAACTGGAAGAGCTTGAAGGGGCTCGAGACCCCATATGTACAACAATGCCAAGCAACCAGAGCTTCCAGGGACTAAGCCACTACCTAAAGACTATACATGGACTGACCCTGGACTCTGACCTCATAGGTAGCAATGAATATCCTAGAAGAGCACCAGTGGAAGGGAAGCCCTGGGTCCTTGAAGACTGAACCCCAGTGAACTAGACTGTGGGGGAGGGCGGCAATGGGGGAGGTTGGGAGGGAACACCCATAAGGAAGGGGAGGGGGAGGGGATGTTTGCCGGAAACTGGGAAAGGAATAACACTCTAAATGTATATAAGAAATACTCAAGTTAACTAAAAAAAAAAAAAAGAAGCAAGTATATTGGAGTTATGGCTGGGAGGTAACCAGATTAGCATAGGATTTATATTGATTAATATAAATCAATATTTCTCAGTTATTGAGGTGCAGCCTTAAATAAATCATGGTTACTTTGTGTGGTTATTGGGGACTAGTATAAGATAAAGAAATACAACTGCAGGATTAATTTACTACTTGAATAGATATTAAAAATAATTCATGTTACATAATCCTTCTCAAGTAGTTCCACTCCCTAATGATCAAGCATTCAAATATATGAGCCTTACCTATAAGATTCACTATATGTTACAGTAATATATAAATACTTAAATTATAACAAATCATTACTTTTAACTGAGGAGGACCCTCCCACACATACACACACCAGCTATAATATTACCACAATGTGATTCTTCATATAGTCTGTGTGAAACTTTCATGAATAAGCGGAAGGATTAGACATTCATTTAACAGTTACCCAAAAGTGAAGAATTCTATGTTGATTTAATATACAACATAAAATAAATGTAAATTGTGAATAATATGACAGATATAACTCTGATGTATTTGAGGTTTCTAAAAAATGACACTGTGAAATATATTGGATCAGGTACCATACACTGAGTTATACTTATGTTAAAGTTCTATGTTAAAGTCTTAAGTGTATTTTATTACAGTCTTTAAGAAGCTGACTAATGTTAAATGAAGCTTAATTGTAATCTCACAGGACTAGTGTCCCTACAGAAGAAGAAACATTACCTGAGCTCTCTTTTTCTCTCTCTTCTCACACGCACACAGAAAAGGTCGTATGAGGACAGAGAGTGCGGTGAGCCTCCCGAGGAGGAGTTGACCATATACATTGAGCATGAGTCTACAGAGCAATAAGAAAGAGGGTATCTGTTGTCTGCTTCGGTGGTGTTTTGTCCTGCAGCCAGAGCTGACAGGTATATTAGGAATCTATGACAGACATTTTCTACCCAATAATACTTGTATCAATTGGCTAAAGAGCTTGTTCTTTGATTCCTTCTTAACTGAACATTTGCGAACTTATGGCTGTGAGCAACTCATATACCCCTTAGTTATTCATGTCATTGTAGATGGGTGCTACCATGATTGTGTTGAACATAGAGTAGCCTTACACCTGATATCTGCCTTAGGTTTCAGGGACTAGGCTACTCTCTGAAATCCACATTGATCTCAGTTTTTGTTTGTTTGTTTGTAGTTTGCCAAAAATTAAATAGTTGAATAGGTTCGAAGGAAGAAACATAAAATGCAAGTGAAGGTCAATTCGGCAAGAACTTATTAGTTCATTGAAATTCTATGATGTCCTGTCACTGGGCAAGGGATAGAGATATTTCTACATCTGAGGCGACAAAGTGTGCAGCTGCACCCGAGTGAAACCTGATTTGACCACGCTGAAATTTGAACCAGATCTTCAAAAGCATAAGGAATAAATCTCGTACTTCAGAATTACTTATTTAGCCATGATAAGAACTAGTTTTAATTCCAAAAGCTAACTTCTAGTTTAAATATATATTGCAACTAATTATATGTATGAGGGGTTTCAATTCTATATAACCGAAAATAAATAGGCTATGACCTGGAGGGGAAAGTTGACATTAAAATACACTCCTATACTGGAGTCAAATTCAATCATCACCAACAAATTCCTGGTTCTTCATTAACTTAACTAATTTGTAGTGTAGACTTTCAAATCTAGTTGCAACAATTACTTACAACTTCTACTGGGTTTCCAGAATGACCTAGGAGGGCATAATACCACTTGCATTTTTTCTGGGCATCTTTCCACTCATTATTACAGACATCTGATTGTAATTACTTTTATTCTATGAAGAGTTAACTAGTGTTTATGTTCTCTTACATAACTGTAATTCTCTCTGTTTTTAACCTTCCTCATTTCTTGATTATTTATCACCAGAATTTGTTAATTTTTTAAGTTGACAGATTTTATTTGATCTTCCTAAATAAATATATTTCACTTGCCTTGTAATTATATGTCACATCCACAAAGAGCCCTTTCATTTGGCACTTCAGCAAACAGTCGAAAATATGAACAGTCTATTGTCTTCCACAGAACAGCCCAGAAGCAGATCTGGCTTCAAATGAAATTCACCCAGGCCCTGAGCAAAGTGTTGGTGAAGTGGTTTCTCTGTTTCCTAACTCTGAGTCTGCTAACTCTTGGGTTGCCCTAACTCTCAAGGGGTCCTCTCTTGGTGGTCCTCGGAGGTTGACTGAATCACATTTGACTCCAAGAGACAAAAACTGCCCTTCCAAAAGGCTAACCCCAAGATTGGAGTTGACTCCTTCTTCCAAAGGTCTCTGTGGGTCACACACCTGCTCTTAAACAAGACATCCCAAAGACTTAAGACCACTTGGTGCCTCAAGTAATTCAGGACTCACTTCCAGTGAAACCACCTGGTGTTGAAAGGGTGATGCAGAAGGGAGGGCTGAGTGGTGGTGGTAACCAGGAACTGCTCTGAGCTGATCAAACTGACTCTGAAAGACGTCTTTCAGAATCCTTGGTGTGGACATATTCTTCTCTCTCTCTCTCTCTCTCTCTCTCTCTCTCTCTTCTCTCTCTCTCTCTCTCTCTCTCTCTGTGTGTGTGTGTGTGTGTGTGTGTGTGCATGTATATTGATGTGTATATACACATGCAGAGGTCCAAGAGAGAAGACGTGGATATTCTGCTCTATCAGTGTCTGCCTAATTCTCTTGAGATATGTCTCTCACTGTGGAGCTGGCTGTGTTTGGACACTCCTCAAGCAAACTTCTTGCAATCCTGTCACCACCTCCCACAGACTGTTACAGGCACAGATGGCCACATCCGACTCTTCATCAGTGCTGGGGATCGAACTCTCAGGTTCTCCTGCTTATTCAGCAAGTGCTTTTACCGATGGACTTCTCCTCAGGCACTCTTTCCCATCTTAGTTTAGGCTGGAACTTATGCATGTGCTCTCCTGGTCGCTTACCTGTGTAAGTTTGAGATGAAAAACGAGCAAAATCTCTTTATGCCTGTGCTAGTTATATGTCAACTTGAAACAAGCTGAAGTCATGGGAAAGGAACTTTAGCTGAGGAATTGCCTCCATGAGATTTAGCTGTAGGCCATTTTCTCAATTAGTGATCAATGGGGGATAAGTCTAGCCCATTGTGGGTGGGGCCATCCCTGAGTTGGGTTCTGTAAGAAAGTAAGCTGAGCAAGACATGAGGAGCAAGCAGTAAGCATCCTCCTCCATGGTCTCTGCTTCGCTCCTGCTTCCACATTCCCGTACCGCTTGAGTTCCTGTCCTGACTTCTTCCGATGATGGACTGTGATGTGGAAGAGTAAGTTGGATAAACCCTTCCTCTGCAACTTGTGTTTGCTCATGGCGTTTCACTGCAGGAACAGAAGCCATACCTGAGACAATGTCTATTCTTTAATAAAGTCCTACCATAGAGAATATCACCATCTTAATGGTTCTAATTCTTCTCCACCCATCAGCTAACATTCTTTGAGCATCTACCAGGGAGTCGGCATGCCTACAGGTCTGGGATTTCCATGGGACTCAGCATAGACACTGTCCCTGCTCTCTACGGGAATATAGTATCAAAGTAGGAGTTGTCAATTTTTCCAATTACTAATATGTTCCAGGTGATGTTATTTTTTTGTTTGTTTGTTTTTTGTTTAAAGTTTTGAGACAGGGTTTCACTATGTACTCTAGGCTGTCTTTGAACTTGTCCTCCTGCCTCAGCCTGTTGGGTGCTGGGAAGGGTGTGAACCCTTTCCCTGAGTTCCACTACTACTTAATTTTTTTTTTAATTAAGGGGAGACAGAAGAGGTGAAGGAGATTATGGAAGGGAAAGTTGAAGTATTGAGAGAAGACAGAGGCAATGAGGGGCTCCCAGAAAAGATACCCCATTCACCTGCGCTGTTGGGCTTTGGATTCTTAGGGCTCAAAGCAAAGCCCACATGCATGAGTCCTCATTTCTTAGCCTTTCCTTGATGCCCTGCACCTGCCTGACACCTGCCTGACACCTGCCTGACACCTGCCTGACACCTGCCTGACACCTGCCTGACACCTGCCTGACACCTGCAGCTCCATGTGCTGTCTGAGAGCCCGCTCCTCCTGGTTGTTCATCCACCTTTTCTTGGCTTTTCTGTCTCCTGTTCCTGCAGCTGTGTCAAGCATGCAAAAGCCTAGGACCCTGTGAGTGCACTCACAGGTTTGGCAGGAGGCCTGAGCGGCAAGAGCAAAGCTCTTGTTGGTGGTGTCATGGCATTCCCAGAGCTGTGCACATCCAAAATTCATTCACCTGTCACTGGGCTCTGCATCTGCTTTCTTGGGTTCCAGCTGCCCTTTCCAGAAAGAGCAGTGGTTCATGCCAAGCTCAACGTTCCATGGGCCAGATTGTTGAGTACCTCCTGGTGTGTCATTTCATGGTTGTTCCTCAGGTCCCCCTGAGCAGGAACAGTCATCGGTTTCCATTTTGCTGAAGATGCTAGGACTTTATCCGAACTTGTTGTATAGCCTAGGACATCTGGCAGTTACATATGCTGGGCTCTGCCCTGAATCTCTGCTCCCTTGTCCAGGGTTCTACACCTCTTATCCCAGGGAGCACAATCCTGACCCAGTGGCTTCCTGTTCCTCACATGGCAGCCTCCACAGGGCTGGGCTGCTTTTCTTAGGCAGTGATACCAGCCTTTCACTTCTTGTGTGGCAAGAGCGTCTCCCTTAGAAAAGAGACAAACACAGGTGTGTCAAAGAAAAAAAGGTGCAGGAGTCAAAGAAGGGGGACTTGGAAGGTCAGGAAGCCAAACAAGTCTGCGTACTTGGGGGAAGGGTGAGCCATTGTGGACTTGGACCTTAGAACTTTGAAGGCGGCTTTTCGCTTTTGGTCTTTTCTTTGTTCAGGTATTGTTTTTCCCCAGTGATGTTTTAGGAAGGATTTCTTTTGAAAACCCCAAGCTTTGTCAGCTGTGCAAAGAGAAACAAAGGGACAGGCTGTGGTGTTTTGTCCAGGATTGGACAGGTGTTCAGCAGAGGAAGTGCCCCGCCTGCCTTGCCCTGGTCAGGTGGTACTTGCAGGAGGGGAGGAGACTGTAACAGGCTCCGCCCAGCTGAGGACCTTTCCATGGTATTTACCCAGACTCCTGCCTGCTTCAGGAATCACTCCAGAAAGACTTGCCGACTGCTTGTTATATCAGCCAACAAAATAGAGGTTCACAAGGAAATGCACTAGAGAAATGTTACTGATTCATCTTATAAAAGGTTCCTATTCTAAAGGGAAACTGTCAACCCCACCCACCCCACTGTTGCCAGTCCTGAAGCAAGGCAAGGAGGGGAAGTCTCAGTGAGAGGAAGACTCTGCCCTGAGCCTGTCCCTGAAGCCTGCTGAGCATCAATTTCCAGATTCCAAAAGGAAGGAGTGACACAGATTTTCCAGGACAGTTGTGATGACAGAACAGGGTACTTGCTACACTTTGGTTCTCAAAGTGCCCACAGATCCCATTGTTGAGGGCTTGGTCCTGAGGTAGTGGTGCCTTGACACAGGTCTTGAGAAGAAAGTCTGGTCATTCTGCATTTGCTCTTGAGAGGAATATTGGAACCACAGTCTTTTCTCTTTTTGCTTCCCAGATTCCACGAAGTAAGCAACATCCTCTGTCACAGACTCCTGCCATGGTGATTAATCGAACCATTAAATTTGGGGATATCAACTATTATATTAGTCTGCATATGGAAACGAGAGTTAACAACTCATTTTTCTTCCCTGCTGTGTACATATAAAGGCTGAAAAGCACTCAAGCCAGAAAGCTGTGGCCTGAAACCTCCAAAACGTGAACCAAGAAAGTAAGCTTTTCTTCTCCGTTAGCTGATGCAGCACAGCAACAGAAAGTGGGACCTCACATGGTGGAGAAGCTTTGCAACAATCCCATTGTCTGAAAGCTGCTCTTCTGGTTGGAGGGCTCTGAGAATGTCACTCATGATATTGAGTTTGTGCCTTTTTTAAAAAGATTTATTTCTCTTTTTAGATATGTGAGTACACTGTCACAACAGAAGAGGTCATCAGATTCCATTACAGATGTGAGCTATCATGTGGTGGCTGAGATTTGAACTCAGGACCTCTGGAAGAACAGCCAGTGCTCTTAACCTCTGAGCCATCTCTCCAGCCCTGAGTTTGTGCTTTTAATACCAGAGTTCTCATAACATAAGAAGGTAGAAAGAAAGGTTCCATTGTGACGATGCTATGGTTGATGGGAAGACCACACATCAAACAGTGGTCCTTAGTTTATAATGGAGTTGTGACTCTGGCCTATGCAGACTCACTGTGCTGCCAAGCATCCACAAGGATAGGCTGTTAACAGGGGTGCACTGCTTGATTAAGGAGACAAACCACCATGATACTCAAGTGTGACTTTACTCAACTGTACTTTTGATTGCTATTTTACAGCATTCTCCTTGCACTTATAAAATATGTTTCCTATGAAACACTTTGCTATGTGAGCTCAGTATCACCCACATCAACCTCAAGTTTAGTCTCTTGACTGCATTATTGTTCTAGTGCTAGGCATGCGCTCTCTCTCTTTCTCTCTCTCTCTCTCTCTCTCTCTCTCTCTCTCTGTGTGTGTGTGTGTGTGTGTGTGTGTGTGTGTGTGCATTCTAGAGAGTACGTTTGTGTGGCTGCATTTACACTAAGCTGTCACTGATTGGTAGTCCACATCCCAGGGTATCATACTGGCTGTTGGGAAACTTCAGTGGTTCAAGAATGAAAACAAGGACATCTCCCACTTCTTGAGACTTAAAAGTCAATGCCCCAGCATATCCTGTCTGGTAGATCCCAAAGAAAAGGCTTCCAGGCGTTGCCCTAGTTGCTGCTGGAGTAACAAGTAAAACCCAAGAAAGCACCAGGCCATGTGAAGACACTGTGCTAACTGACAGAGTGGGCAGTGCCGGACACGGTGGGTGGTGGTTAGCACACAATGTGAATGAGGATCGGAGCCCGGGTGTCCGTCATCATAGGAGGCTTTTCTCTTACCATTGAGAAATCCATGTTTATTTTCTCCCAATCCAAACCATGGTTTCTACTCAGCATACTTTTCTACTTAACATGATTTTTAAAGGTGCTATGAGCCTATAAAAAATACAGTTACACAGGATTAGACTTAATTTTTTTAAATGGGTAGGCAAAGTCAAGTTAAACAAAACACAGCTGTAATTAAACAATAATTTAATAATGGTTTAATAACAGAGCCCAGAAGCAGCCTTGGCAGCATCATTTGTCAGGAAAGAGTTACAGTGCATAGGTATATTAAGATGACTTCCACCTGGAAGAATTTTTATAAAAAGACCAATAAAAGTGAAAATGTAGAGCAGCTCTTGGGGAAGGACATTTTCAAATAATCACAGGTAGTTGTTTAATTTAGCTGACTGTATATTTATGTGTCCCAGTGCAAGTCACTATGCATCCAGCCATCACACTTAGTATATTGAATAGGTCATGTGCAGCTTGTTACTGTGGGACCTTAACTTTTCATTAGTGCTTGCTAATGAACACAACCACCGAGATGTATCATAAAGGCACTGGCCTGTCTTTGTCCCTTACAGAAATCGTAGTAAAGGCACATCCTTCCACATTGGGCTCCTGGCACCTCCAACTTTAACTCTATGAACTTGGCTCTGTGGTTTATTCATATTGTGTCATAATAAAAATTACCTGTTCTGTAAAGCCCTAAAAAGCTATGGTTGCTGGATACAAGACAAGCAGCCATCAGGAGAGCTCACTGTGGGTGGGAGGGGTGTGCCATTGGGCACCCTCTTTTCTCTGTGACATCTGGTTTCACCTTTGGGCCACAGAAAGGGAGTTCAAAGTCTTCTCTAAACAACATAAATTAGTATTTCATGTGTGACTGGTTTTCTCTTTACAGCCACAATGGTGAACTTGTGGCATGTGGCAACTCCAGAGCTCTTGAAAGAGTTCTGGTAGAAGTGTGGCTTCTACTCCTAGCTCTCTGTAGTAGACAAGAATGCTCCTACCCAGTGCTTTAGCCTTACAACATGTTTGTCCAAGAATACCAGCTTATGGGCTAAATACCTGTCCCTTTATTTGAATCAAGAGCAGACACCTTAACGGTGGTTTTCAGCCAATGGTTAAGTATGTTGAAACTCCTCAGGAGATGGAGCAACTCTAAGTTAGAGCATTCTTAGACCTTAGGTCACATGAGCATAGTCAGGTGACTGTGCCTCCAGGCCTCTTCTGGAGAAAGACTAGCTATGTGGTCCACAGACCCAGTTCCTCATGGAGTGCTCAACCTGCTTTCTTATTTCATCCAGGACCATGTGCCTAGGGGGTGACACCACTCACTGTGGACTAGGAACTTCTATATCAATCATTAATCAAGAACATGCTTCACAGACTCACTTACAGGCAATCTGATGAAGTCATTCTTTCCATTAAGGTCCCTTTTCCAAAAATAACTATAGCTTGTGTCAAGGTGACAAAAACAACAACAACAGAATCCTAAAACAATAACAACAAATAGTACAACCAGAACACTGTACCCCATGCCAATCTGACACACCAATAGTACTATTAAGCCATAACCTTTACTTATTATTTATCCCCAAGATCTCACATTAATATCACAATATAAAACATAAATAGCTTCAAAAGTCCCTTAGTCTTAAAAAAATTTCAAATACTTTTAGAAAGAGTGAAACTAGGTCTTTATTTCTCATCTTGCAAAAAACCCTCAATTCCAAATGTATCAAGGACCTCAACATAAGACCCATTCTTTTAAAAGTGCTAATGGACAAGCTGTGAGTATACTTTAACATAGAGCCACAGGCAAGGACTTTCTGAATAGGACTCCGGTAGTATAGTAATTAAGACCAGCAAGTGACAAAGAGATCTCAGGAGACTAAAATTCTGTCAGCCTAGTGAAGAGACAATCTACAGAATGGGAGAGAATCTTTTCTAGCTACTTGTTTGACATTACATGGAGCTGGGTAACCCAGTTGTCATAGTCGAACTCATCATATTCTTTTTCATAGGTAGGTCATTTATCTGTTAAATTTGAGAACTGGAAAGGCAAAAGGAACTGTGTCAAGCATGTATGTGAGCATGAGTTAGACTCCTTAAGGTCTAACTTAAGATGGTAGAACACAAAATCTATGAAAACAGAGGAAGAAAATATTGGAAACGGCAATGCTTAAATCAGGATGGAGCTGAGGTATAGGGTGAGGGTTAATCAAGACTAAGAATGTATGAAGACGTCACAGGAAAATAAAAAATATTCTTAAAAACAAACCTTTAAACAGTTAAAATGTATGGGGCTGGTGGAGGGAAGAGTATCAGTACTGATCCCGGAAGCAATGAGTTACTAAATTGAGATCCCAGTGTCAGCTGTGGGATCTCTTCCTAGGAACTGGTGACCAGTAAGACCAAGAGCCCTCTCTGCAAGCTGGAGTTGACTGAAAGAGACCAAGCAGCCACAATGGCAGTAAGGAACAGAAAAGTAGAGGTCTGGAGGGAATATGCCCACAGAGAACATCAGACGTGGCTGATAACAGATTAGGATCAAGAGACAGAGACAAGACACCAGCACAGGTTCTGATGAACATTTATAACAGGAGCTTCAAAGAGGAGGAACAGAGGAGCAGATCTCTACAATCTCTACAGTAAGCCATCACCTCAAGTTCAGTTCAGGTCCCCATAGAGCCCATTCTGGACTTGACAGACCCTAGCAGGGTTTGTCTCTGAAGAAAGGAGTCCACATTGCCATTTTTAGTCCTCCCCTAGAGGTCCATGACCATTTTGTCTCATGACTATCAGCAGGGAAAAGACTTACAAGGCTTTTTAGACTATTGGACATGGGAACTGAGTTGACTGGCAACCACAGACCCCAGCCTCATTTTGGCTCTTGGTTGAATGAGGGTCAATGGGGTCAAGTCATACAGGAGACTGGCTCCTGTCTGGCTTCCAGTGAGTCTCTGGGTCTGTGGACCCACACAGATAGTCTTTCTCCAGATCTTCACTTGACTTTTGGGCATGAGGCAGCAAGTGTTAGCTATCCACACCCTAGGGTGTTTGTGGGAGCTATGGTAATAAGAATAGACAAATGGAAATCACAAACACTCCGTTCATGCTGTCCCCAGACCCTCAGCAAAGATATGAAATTAGAAGTGATTTTTAATCTCATCAGGAAGCAGGAAAGAATAGACAGAGACAAGGGCCACCTGTACGGCCTGGAAGGCACAGCTGCACAGAAGAATCAGGACCCAGGCCCTGATTAGACGGCTCAAAGCCATGACATGCGTGGCAGTCGTGTACTCAGAGAAGCATCTAGTGTACTGCTGGGCCCCTTAAGACTGACTTCTTGGCTATGGGGTACCAAACCTCCATTTGCTCAATGTAGCATACGGTGGGCACAGGAGAGTGGGAAGCTCTGGTCTGTATGAGGCGCTGAGGTCTTTTTTGAAAGACAGGGAACTATCTATGCAGGGAGCTATGGTCAAAGCTGAGGAATACAAGCTGCTGCTGGAGAGATTCTAATTCCTCTCATCAGAGTCAGTGTTCCTGCAGCTTGCTCCCAAAGACCTGCAGCAGGGAACTGGTTTGCATTCTTGCATACTTCAGGCCAGAGTGACTTGAATGAAAGCATGACACTAACATTTAGTGTCAAAAGGAAATGATAAAGAGCAGTCCTCAAAAAACAATGGGTTTATGTAGAAGAGCACAGTAGTGGCTGCTCCCCAGTGAGGAATGGGGGCAGAGGAGCCAAGATTTTAAAGGCAAAATGCACAGCTTCCAGAAGTTGTTAGAAAACACACTCACCCTAGGCTACAGGGACCCATTTCACAGGGTGAAATGTGTCAGACTGACAGTTGCCAAATAGATGTCTTAACAGGTGTATCCGTGTAGTGGTTTTTGGGTTTTTTTTGTTTTGTTTGTTTTGTTTTTGTTGGTTTTTTTTTTTTAAGGATGTGATTCTAGCAAGTTCCTATGATAACTCTTAAAATCTGGTACACATACATGCTGTGACCTTCATGACTTAGACATTGGTCTACATAAATGGCCCACACAATACAGAAAAAGCTGGGATCAGGTGAGCTTTGCACTCTGATGGGGACACACAAACAGCAGTCCAGAAATGCATCATTCATTTTATGTATCAGAGACGGAGCAGGTTTGCTTAATCTCCACAGAGGAGCAGTGTCAGGCTGTAAACTTCCTGAATGAGGAAGCTGAAATAGATGTTTGGGGGCCTTCACTAGCAACATGGACCAGGGGAGACCTTGCCATTTCATTGAGCTTGAGGCAGTGAGGTCTTTGACATGGCCATGCTCGTGCTCATGACAACAACCCACATTCATTGAGGACTTCTTTCAACCCCTATAAACGCATAAGATCTTCTTCATGCCTTCCTGTTTATTTCATTTTATTAACTTGATACCATTTTGTGGTTGTGACTGTATTCACGGAGACTGCTTCCCAAGGACATTAGCAGTGCCTGCATCTGCTCCTGTCAGAGCTCACCCCTTTCCAGAAGGCTGCAGTGCCTGTAGTTTCTCTGGAGCCTAGTATCTACCCGTTTGTTTTCCCCCATGGCCTGCTGCCACAGTGGATTCAGGGTTTGAATGGAAAGATTGTTATGTGTTTAAGGAGGTCATAGCCCAAGGCTCCTCTGCCAACTCCTCACATCTTGGAATAAAGAGGAGCCTGAATCTTATTATATTTTCACACAGAAGCAAGACCTTATTGGATCATGTATCGAGTAACAATAACCACTTGATGAGAGCCCATAATTGTTTTATTTATTGTATAATCCTTTCAAATAGCCAGAGGCTCATAGTAATATCCCTATTAAAGGATGTGTAGGAACTGTGAAAAGTTAAGCCAATTTCTTCAGATCATAGAAGCAAGCAGGCAGCAGAATTTGAATTCACGAATCCAAAGCATCTCGCATTGTTATCATCTGACAGAAGGTGTGTTAAAAATCAGAGGAATCAGGGCTGAGCAGATAAGCACTGGGCAGGCTCGGTCGATAAAAAATGTGCTGTTCTAAGGACCCACCTAAATGCCTGATTAAGTGTGACAGCCTTTCTGTAATTCCAGGTCAAAGAAAGGGATCACTAGAGCAATCTGGCTAGTTATCCAATGTTTGGCGAGGCCTGGGTTTAATTGATAGACCTCCCTGTCTCAATGAGTAAAGTAAAGACAGTCATGGTAGGGCCTGATGTTAACCTCAGGCCTTCACATTAGCATACACATACATGCATACTCCCACATGCATGAGTGGGTACTCACATGTAAACACATACACACCACAAACATTCACTTGCAAAAACCACCAGAGAAGTCTTTATTCCAAGACTCTTAGTACTGTATCATCTCTTCCCCTTGAGACCTCTGGCAGGGTACGGCAGGAGACCCATCTACCAACGCTTGTTCTTTTTCACCATGTTTCTTGGATGCTTAAAAGCAGGTACTGGTCCTATAGCCATGTTAGTGGAGCGTAGCAGGGCATCACCACACAGAGGACACCCCAAAATTGCTTATTCAATAAACAAATGATGTTGAGAATAGTTTAGCTTCTAATCCAAGGTGGCGTAGTCTCAGGTAAAACACCGATGGAGTTTTTATTCCAGTTCAATTTCCTTGTTTCTAAAGTGAATAAAATTTTCTCCAAGTCATTTTGGAGTTCTTTATTTTTTTTATTGTAAGAGTCTTTAATGTCGACCAACACACAGGAGTTATTCAAGCTTACAAACATATGCTCCTATGTTCCTGATGTGCAGGTAGTAAGTAACTAATGGTGCTGGATTTAACAGGTTTTTATGTCGGTGTGGGAACCACCCTAGTTGTGAGCATGAGCAAAGGATTGTTTTCCTGGCAATGTGCATGTGTTAGAATCTAACTGGCACAGACAGATCTGCAATGAAGCCCAGGTAGCGATGCTTGCCTGGAGGACCACAGCAGACGGGTAGTGTCAGTGTGGTCCTCCCTAAACAGTACTGCAAATGGCCTCATGACTTCGAATGGCAGTGTGATTCGCATGATCCCTAGAATTGCAGGGAATATGGACTTCTAAAATCAATAGCATACTTTCCGTGACAACCCAAGGAACATATTTGCTCTTCCCATTTTAAATGTGTTTGGAGTGGCATTTCTTGGGGAAAGCCAGGAAATAGATCACAAGCATTAGCCCGATGTATAAAATGTTTGTGTTTATTATTGGAGCCTGTTACTGAAACATGACGGGGCACAGCTATGCATGCACAGGTGGGAGCACTTAGTGGGAACCATATCATCTCTCTCTCTCTCTCTCTCTCTCTCTCTCTCTCTCTCTCTCTCACACACACACACACACACACACACACACACACACGCACACGACTTTCTGGGAAGGATGACTAGAAATTCCAAGGCACAGAGTTCTTTGGAATTTCATCTACAAAATAAAGCTAGGCAATTTCTTACCAGGGCATGTTGCAGTAAATATTAAAACATAATTGACCTTTTACCCTGAGATAGTGCTGGCTTCATTGTGCCACATGGCACTGTGGGATATTTTTATCTCAGTGCCTCCACACTGCCCCCAAGTACTCTCAGACCCAGACAGTCCCCAAGCCGTTCCAGCATGGCACACTGGTCCATAGCGTTACTTCAGGCACGGGAGGGCCATGTGGAACTAACCATAATTTATCTCTGGTTAGTATCTCTCTACTAGCCATGAACTCTCTGGTTCCAGCTCCCCAGTAAAATCCGGGTTCTAGAAGTCCAGCAGCAGCTGGCTTATCACAGTCCCCACCACAGACTCTGCCCACACTCCCAACAACTGACCCTTGGTAGGCAAGGTATAAACTCTCAACTACCTGGTGAAATCAAGACTCAATAAGCTGTAATTTAACAATCAGATTTATATGTTAACTTCTCAATCCACAAAACATTCACACAATAAACTCACAACCAATTGATAAAGGTATAAACTGCCCATATAGATAAGATAAATTGACCTATAGAAATCCATCCCTTAAGAAATATTTGTAACAACCTGTATCTATGTAGAGATGAATGACGAGGATCGTTTACTTCTGTCTCCATGTTGCCTCACCTCATTTCTCCTTCTCCTTCTCCTTCTCCTTCTCTAAAACTTTTTTCCCTCCTACCTTTCCTTCTTGGCCAATGACAGGCCTCTTTTTACCTTGTGTCTGCCTTCACCTGCATAACATCAACCTACACTTCACCCTTTCTGTCTAATTAAAAAAGGAACATTTCTCTCAAATATGTGTTGAGTACAGCTATTACTATTCTGTAATTTATAAAGCATAAAATATACCTAACATTCAATCTAACATTTTATCAGTTAAACAGAATATTTAGTTGTCTATTCCAGCTTAAGAAAGGCTTAAAATCTGCTATGTCCTGGCTAGCTTATATACTATCTGATGACTATCTAATTAAATATGTTTTCTCAAAGTTAAACAGCCTGGGTAGGCTATGAGACTATAACTAGTTTCATCCCCACAGAACTCTGAGAATGCCCAATATCTCTGAAAATATAGGAAGCGTTAACAGTTATGGCTTCCCCAACTGAGACAGGTTGGAGAGACAATTGTCTGCTGCCACAGTCCCCTGTTAGCAACATAAAAGGGCACCCATCTTCTGCCTTCTGACTGGGGATCTGACAGACCTTAGTGAAACAGGACTAAGAATCAGCTCACTCTGTCCCTGCAGAACTAAGCTGTCCTAAGCTGTCCATTGTGTCCTCTCTAGAACAGTACAGATCTGTAGGAGAAACAGGCAGTTTCTGCCCAGTGGCCACCTAGCCACAACGTGTGTCATCTGGAGGTAGAGATACTCGGCTGCATTTTCCTGTCCACAAACAGAGAGCTGTTAGGAGCCGTTATGTCTCAACAAGTGAATAAATAACATTAAATGTCACATTTTGTGGATTTCTGACATTTTTGAAAACCATTTAATGTAAGCAACCTGGATTGTTGTTCACTACCTATCTTAACAAGTTATCTTGAAAACATTCTAACAGTGAACTCAGAGCCATGAATTTGTTATCTGGCCCTTAGCTCATACATTTAATCACCTCAGATTAGTGTTTTAATAGCAGTAAAGGACTGAGTATAAGCCTTGTATACTTAAACGTGTTGTATAGGCACAATGTCTATGTATGAGAGTAACAGTGTCAATTTCAATTTTAAATCAATAAGAAATTCATACCAAAGAAAATCTTAAACTTGATTCAAATAAATTTTGTACCAAGATAAAATATTATAACTTTTGCTTAGTAACAAATATTTCTACCAAATGAGATAATGGCTGTATAATAAATTTGAGCTAATTCCTCCCTGTTAAATTATGACCATTTCTAAATTCTCTAGAAAGACAACTTTAGAATAACCACTTCCACCCTCCCAAAGTTTAGGGAATTGGGCCAATGACTCTTCAATAACTTCTTCGAGCTGTATGGAGGTGTTGAGATATCCTTGGAGGGAGAGGGAATAGGGGAAATGGGGGGATTGTTTGGCCCAAAAGCCAACAGTTGTTGTAGTCTGATGTCTGTCTTGAGTGGACCCGGCTGGAAGTCCCTGAGATGAGGAGTCCAAGCAGGCCAGTTCAGCATTCTGATCATGAGCTTCACCAAAGCTGTAATTCTACAATATATAAATCTCCAAACAAAACTTTAGTATCATCAAGATATCTTTTTGTTTGATTCTCTTGAATCTAGTTTTTCAGGAGGTCTACCAAATCTGATCAAATATAACTCTGGAAAGTGTCCAGAGCCTAATCACCCATTTTAAAAACACAAAGACAAAACCTTTTTCCCAAAATAGCCTGTTCTTTAGTCTGTAACCAGAAAAGCTTGTATCTTGCACTCTCTCCCAGAGAAATAATATAACCACAAGACTCAAATCACACCCATTATGAAAATTAAAACAATTTAAGAAACTGAAGTAAACTAAACAAACTTGCATGAGCCTGTTAGGCCTTTTTAATCTGTCATGTCAGGAAATCAACTCAAAATTCCTGTGGAGCCCACGTTAAGAGAATCTGAGTCTCCTGCTGTGGTAATTTTAAATATAACCACAAACCCTCGCTAGCTGGCATCGACGAGCCATATGGCAATAGAGGAGTAATTCATAGGACAATTTCATCACACTTTTATTATTACCAATATCAATAAGAAGTAAGCAACTTCTCAAGCCAGGACTTTAGTCCAGTGTACAGACTTTTATTTACTAATAACTTCTATAATATATGTCTGTATTCATTTTGACTGGTATACAAACTTTTATTTTTTTAATAACTTTTATAATTAGCAAATTATACTTGGAGTCAGTGACTAATCTATTCTATTCTATTTAGTTCTGAATTGTGGGTGAAGATGCCCACGTGATTCAGATAAACTCTGCACTCCTTCTAACAATAAAAACAAATTTGATGTCATTTTTGCTCTACTGTTTGACTAATGATTTTTAATAGAAAAAAGTATATAATTATGGTTCTATTTTTCTCATAACACTCACATTCATTAAGAATGTTGTTAGTAGAAGTATTTGCTATTTATTAAACATTAATTATCTGAAAATAATTTGCTAGGTACCCTCCACTACTATTTGATTTAATTCTTATCACAGCATATATGTATCATATGTAATATATAATATGTAATATATACATGCACATATTCATATATAAGCATCCTTTGTATAACTCTCTTTTCCAAGTGAAAATTATGTCTCAGAGAGACTAACCTGAACTGCCCAAGGTCACACCATTAATGGTGAAATCTCCTGGTTTAGGATTATGAAAGCACATGGTTCTCCTCACTGTTGGCACAGAATCTCCCAAAGAAGTTTAAAGCAAATTGCTCAAAACAGTTACTCAAAGGCCACCTGTCCAATTTCTTTGTTTCTTGGGTATCTACCACATCACTGGTTGACTTGCTCTGCTCTGAGTCCAACCTAACATTACCACGTCTGCTTTGTAGAATACTGCCAGCCCTTAAATCCCTGAACTCCATATCTGTGGATTCAACAACTTTGGGTCATGTGCTCCATAGTTTTAGGTGCAATGGCTGTAGCTGTATTTGCCAAATACACTTGTCTTTGGCATCTTAAACAGAACAATACAACAACCTTCACTCTTGCCTTATACTACCTAGCAATTCGAAACACAATGTAATGTTCACAAAATGATGAACATGGTTTACATACAAACAATGTGTCAGTGTATATGTTATCCTGGGAAATTCTGGAGGAAATCTTCTATAGATAGCGAGGAAAGATTATTAACTAGTCTCTGTAAGATGCACAGTGCTTGGTATTCTGTGGAATTCTAGGAATTCAGACTCTAGAGAGCCTGGCAGCCTAGTAGACTGTATAGTAATGAGAGCCAGCAGTTCCTGTCAACACCACCTAGCTGACATAATCAGAGATAGTAATCAACTGCTGACAGTATTAGGGTATGACTCGGTCCCATTGTCCCATACTTCGAGGCACAGAGAGCAGTGGAAATCTCACTCACTGTGTACCAGGTCCTTCTGAGTTGTTAGTTATTATGTTAGGGTTCTCTAGAGGAGTAGAACTTAAAAAAATGAATGTACATATATACAATCATACACATACACACATATGTACATACACACACACACACACACACACACACACACACACACACACACGAGCAAGAGCAAGAGGAAGCAGGTAAGAGCAAGCTTTCATCTTCAATGTCCTTTATATAGGCCGCCAGCAGAAGGTGTGGTTCAGATTAAACGTTGGATCTTCCCCACCTCAAAAGATCTGAATTGAAGGTATATCTTCCCATCTTAAAAGATTCAGATTAAAAGTGGGTCTTCCCACTTCAAATGATTTAATTAAGGGGAAAAAACTCTCACCAGAGTGCCCCAGCTGCTTGGGTTTTAGTTAACTCCAGGTGTAGTCAACTTGACAACCAAGAATGGCCTCACAGTTGGTATTGCCTCATAGTATTCACCACAGTGCCAGGCTCTCAGTATCCTTCTTTCAAAGATGCAGAAGAAGAGGTGCAGTGTGAAAAAGCAATGTGTTCTAGTCCTATGCAGTAAAGCTACAGAAGCTGGGATTCCAATCTAGGATATTGGTTCCAGTAGCTTTCTGTCCTTACCTTCAGTTTTGGTGCCAAAACCAATGGTCTGACACTGAAAGAATGCAGGTACCTCTCTCATTCGACGCTAATTAACCATTAGTAGCAACATAAAGTGTAGATCAGATCACCAAACAGGTGCAAGCCTCCTTCCTGACTCAGTAAATGAGAGCTGGGGTCTAGTGGAGTCACTCATATATTTGCTTCAGACACTGATGCCCCAACTATTGTCAGTTTCCTGTGTCTGTACCCATGTGGAAAGGTGCTCTCTTGCTACTCCATGGCTTATGTGTGTGCTTCCTCCAACTCTGAGGAACTCTTCACAAGCTTCTGTTCTTCCTTTTAGATGTCAACCCATCAGAGCTTAGTCATGACTCAAGTCATGACCATTTTCTCCAGAAAGTCTTGGGAACCCCTTGTGGCATTTAGTGTTTATACAGATGTGAATAATAAAATTACTGTGACCAAGATCAATGAATTATTCTTCTCTTCTGTCTTCTCAGAATGTGATGCTCATATTTCTACTACAACGGCCATCTTAACCTACTCTTAGAATGATCTGTGAATTGTCCTAGGAAACCTACAAGGTCTTCAGGGTGTCAAGTCCAAGCTTCCTTTCAGCACCAGGCCTGCACTCCATACATGCACAAAGGCACTCTGTAAAGCAGTATATGAGGAAACAGGTAACATCCTCAGAGATGTGCCACATCCCAAAGGAGTCTTTCTTTTTAAATCATCTTGCAGAAAAGAGAAAACTGAAGGTTTACATTCCACATGGAGGCTTCCAGGGCCTTTATTCAGAGGAGTGTTTTAAATTTGGCCAGGGTAACACTGGCTGTCCCATTAGCCTTTGATATGAAGGGTTATTAAGGGTGGGTTTTATAGCAGTGCCATAAACAGAGTGTAAACAGGCCAGAGGAAAACAAATGTGACAACTACAGGTCTGTTTACTTCCTCTATTTATGTTCTGTCTTCTGCCTTCAAATTAATTTCTGCATCAGAGGTTTAGGAGGCAGTTGTAATTAAGTCTTTGAGTGGAGCCAGGGTCTGCTCTCTCTAATGTTGAACTGAACAGTGAAAATTTTAATCAAATAAGCAATTAACAAGATTCCTCATGAATCTAAATGCAGCAAGAGTCACCAATGCTCCATCTTTCAATGTGTCTCATCTCCTTGTGTTAGATGACTCAGTTATAGATCTTCACTGGATGGCAGGGGGTAGGGAGGAGCAGGGGGATAGGGGGATGGGAGGGCGCGGGGGGGGGGCTGGCTCACTGCCACTGGGTGGCATCATTAAACCTTCAATGTGCCCTTGGTTGTTCCTGAAGGAACCCAGAGCATGGCCAAAGCAGGCACTATTCCAAATGTATTATAGCACTTCTAGAATCTACTGGTGTGTGTTAGTTGTGCAGTATGGGCTATTCTACTGAGAAGTCCTTTCAGCCCATGTACCATACAGAAGACATGGGTGGCCTGGGAGGCTTCAAGGGGCAGTGTCAGTTCCTAGATGGCCTCAAAGCAGCAGACCATATTATCTGCACAGCCTTGGAACCACCTCCGTGGAAGGGTAAAAGACTATCTCAAGCCACCCACTGGCTATAACAAAATGTTTTACTCTGGGTGATCTTTTTTTTTTTTTTTATTAACTTGAGTATTTCTTATATACATTTCGAAAGTGTTATTCCTTTCCGGTTTCCGGACAAACATCCCCCCCCCTCCCTTCTTTAAGGGTGTTCCTCCCATCCTCCCCCCCCTTGCTGCCCTCCCCCAACAATCTAGTTCACTGGGGGTTCAGTCTTAGCAGGACACTCTGGGTGATCTTTAAACATCCTAAAGATCATAAACTATTAAATGCTCATAGTTCTGGAGTCTGGGAGTCCAAGGTAAAGGTAGCAATAGGTCTGATGTCTGATAAGGTCTCTTTCTCTTTTTGTTCTGTCCACACATGGAAATAAAAAAAAACCCACCCTACTCCTTGGACCTCCTTGGTAAAGTCATCAACCCCGTCAATGCACGAATTACTTTCTAAAGGTCTCATCTTCAAATATCATCCTAATGGTAACTAGCTCTCAGTTTGTATACTCTGTTGTATCACTCTAACAAAATACCAGAAACAATCTACTCAAAAGGAGGAAAGTTCTGTTTAGATTCACATTTTGGAAGTTTGGTCCATGGTCAGTTTGTGTCTTGCTTTTGTGTCTGTGGCAAAGAAGCTTATCACTGTAGGGCTGTGTGGCTGGGAAAACTTCTCATTTTATGGCCACCAGGAAGAAAAGCAAGAGACAGGAAAGGACCAGGTCCTAGTACTGCCTTCAAGGTCATGACCCCAGTGACCTATTTTCTTTTTTACTACATCCTACGGTCTAATGATCCACACCTCCCATGATCTCCATGAGCACTGGGGGCCCCTCATAATCAAGACTTTTAACATGGCCTTTTAAGAGGCACATCTAAAGCATAACACGTTATAACAGTCATCTGTTTCACACTGCATTCAGACACAGCAGGGCCTGAGCTCATCTTGGAAGGGCTCTGTGAGTCAGCTCTGCTTAGCAGCTCTCAGATTTCTGCTTACTTATCTCTCAAGGTGGTTTTAGGGGCTGAAAGCTCAAAGCTGACTTCCACTTTGGCCTGGGCCCCTGTAACTTGAGGTGTGTGTGTGTGTGTGTGTGTGTGTGTGAATATGCGCGTGTGCAGGATTTCTGGATACATTCCAGATGAGGCCGTCAAAGAGTGACATCTGAGTGAAAAGTGCTTACCATATCCTTAAAATATGCCCAGAACAATCTGAACCACGTGATCAATAAAGTCAGGCAAAAGAATAGATCCCTGATCCCTAGCTTCCATAGCTTGTCCATTTGCTAAAATAGGTAGACCTAGATTCTAAGCAGGCAAGCCCTAATCTCAGAGGGCACACCATTAGGAATAAAGACTATGAGAGGTCAACCACAGTCCCCATGCCTGAGTCAGCACCACCCGTGGAAAATGCAAACACTGAGTGAAGAACATTCATTATAGAGAACATTCATTATAGAACACCCAAGCTCATGAAAAGCATGTCTTGTAGAGGCAGGAAAATAATCCCAAGTGAATGTAAACTTGTGAGTGAAATGTTTGTATAAGATGAGCTGTGAGTCTGTTATAGCTTCACTTGACCTAATGGTTAACTACATCAAACAGAGGAAAAATCATAAATACAGTGTGATTTCATAAGCTTTACACAGAGTACATTTTTCATGTCAGGACCATAATGGGTTCTCAGAAGAGAATGGGCGGAGTTGGGAGTGGGCTGAGTCTGAGAGAGAGCGGGAGCAGGAGGAACACCAGAGCAAAAGAAGGGACAAGCTGGGTGGGGAAACTCAAGTTTCCTGCAGGTTTCTTGAAGTCATCAGTTCATAGAAAGTGCCTGGAGCTGGCAGGCCTACACATGAAAGGGGGAGATTAGGTATTAGATAAGATCAGCAGGGCCTGGAAGAAGAGAGCAGAGGTCAGGAAGGAGTTGAGGAGGGCCACCCACTGCCCGGAAGAGCAATCAAGGGGATGTGGAGTGCAGCTGCCTGCACAGAAGGCTGGAGGACAGCTCCTGCGTTTCTGAGGTTTGACTGTCACGGAAGTTCAGGCAAATGGCCTCCTTTTAAGATGAGCACCGGGAAAAGGTCACCTGACCCTCTGCGGGTGGGGCACCTCAGCCTCCTCATAGGGTTAACGAGTGTGGATATGGCTTTCTCTGTCTCAGCTTGTCCTTGAGAAAGTTCCTGGCCTATCTTCCTTCCAGTAGCACTGAGGCAGCCAACAACGTTGGGTGACACCATGAAGACGCCAGACCAACAAATGAAGTGGATATTGTTTCTGGTGACAATTTGCCTGTGGCTCCAGGCAGCATCTTTGGTGTAGGTGAATCTGTGGGAATTGCAGGTCCACGCAACACATGCCGGGAATGTCCCTTACCCACACCATTACATAAGTGCCATCGCCACTAATACACTTTGAACTCTTAACAATACTCATTGATCTCGCAGAGTCCTCTCACTGAGTGTGTAAACAGTCCTTTCTGACAGTGACAGATACAACCAAATATCAATGACTCTGTGGAGCAAAGGTGACCATAGAACTTGACTCTGCAGAGTCACTTCAAGAACATCGGGTGTACGAATTGGTGACATTGGCAGAAAGCTGAAGCCTGCCTCATCAATGGGTCTCAGAGGCCATAAGGATGAGCACAAGGGGGTCCTCCAACAAGGGCAGTTCCTTCACTCCGGGAGAAGTTACTGGTATAGAAGGGTTACACTGAGAGAAGGGTTACACTGAGATAGAAGCTCATTATTTGCAATGGTTCTAGGGCAAACATGAGAAATATAGTTGAACTATATTGTTTTGGGGTCATTATAATTCACCAAGTGAATTATGTGTGTGTGTGTGTGTGTGTGTGTGTGTGTGTGTGTGCCACTCAACCGAAACCACTTAAAAGAGCCTTTAAGTGCATGTGCATATATTTGAAGATGGAATGAAATGTCCTTGGTTTTCCCTGGGAAGTGCGTGTTCTTTTGGTCTGCATATTTACTGCATCATAAAGATACAGGTTACAGCTCATTTGCACAGAGTGCCAGAAAGGAGGGTTAGTTACAGGGCAGCGAGGCACATAAAAGAGGCGCTTGCATGCTGGACATGTTCCCCACGGGGACAGCTTTCAAAACTGACAGGGCTGCACATGCTTCAGAGCCAACAACCCAGAGCACGGACGCCGGGACCCTCACAGGCAACATTAGTTGACAAAGCTGATGTCACCCTGTGTGATAAAAGAGCAACGACTAACGACCAACTGAGGAAAGAAAGCCTGTCCAAACTGTGGAGCGCCCATGTCCCAGGGCTTGAGGAACCTTGCGACATGTCTCTGCCTTTGCTGGGGGACAGGTTTTTTCACCTGCCACATCTGGAGGCAGGAAGCACTCGCAGTGTGCACTGTCCACCGATGAGGACCCCCTCAAGTCCAGGGTGATGTGTGCTACGTAGTATAGGCAAGCACTTCCAGGGATTCAGTGGCCTAGAGAGCTCCAGGGGACGGGACAGCCCTGGGTGGGGACAGTTAGAACCAAGTGTTAATAAAGAGGAAGTACTTTTAGTACTTGAGAACAGGGCACACCAGTCCACAGCAGAGTAGTGAATAGTGTCCTTGCTGGTAGAATTCAACGCTCACCAAGGAGGAAAGGAGGATGAGCAAAATGAGAGGGGAGGGAAGAAGGACCAGAAGGAAAGAAACGAAGAGTGTTACAAATATTTAACCCCACCCACAGGCTCACAGGTTAACCCTTGACCCCAAGCTGGTGGCGCTGCTTTGGGAGGTGGTGGAAGCTGTAGGAGGCAGGGCCTCAGTTGAGGAAGTGGGTCAGCATGGCTCTGCATTCTCAAGACACAACAATCCAGAGGCAATGGCATGAATGCTTGCTCCGTGGACAGGTAGAAAAATGACTGGGGATAAAGGATGGATGAGAGGGAAGAGCGAAATTGAAGGAAGAGAAAAGAGGGAGGCAGCAAGAGAAAGGGGAGAGAGGGGAAAGAAATGGGGGAGAAAAGGGATGCACAAGTTCTGTGACAGGCAAAAATAAAACAAAATAACAAAACAGACAAACAAAACAACAACCAAACCAGGAAGAGGCTTGAAGCCGAAGTGTGACAAGCTGTGACTCTTGCCAGAGGAGCTCAGCTTTAGCTTGTAACTGGGCAGAGACAGATCCTGTCCTCTGTGACTCACGAAAGACAATGTGGCAGGCTGGCGACAGATAGGCCTGAGGGTAAATTCTTCTGGCCCAGTCCCTAAGATCTGCAAAATCCTAGCCCACTGTCTTTTAGACCCCAGGGGATGGATGCCTCAGCTCCTTAGGACGTCCTCAGTGAACAAGGAAGTTGCCTGCCCCATGTTCCCAGCAGTCTCTTCATATGGCCAGAGTGTGTGCTGCCCCACATAGTCAACCCCATTGATGAACCCCTGTCTCCAAGACATTTCCTCTCCCATGAAGCTACATCGTAACCCTCCGAGGCTAAGGGAAGCCCTTTTCCCAAGCCATGATCCGGATGTCATGGCTGCACTATACAGCCTGGTCTTTCAGAAAAGTACGTCTTTTGAGATTCATCAAGGATATTCTAAACCAGTACTGACAATCAAGGAGAGGCCAGTGTTCTTAAATTGGCTTCCGGAGACCACTCACTCCAGTGCAGATGCCCTACCATCCTTAAAGGATAACCAGACCTGTGTCCACAGAGTGGACTATCGCTTCTTGCCACTGACCTGCCTTGCGTTTGCAGTGAAAGATCCCATGGAGGGAAAAGGTGTGGCAGGTGCTAGTGGTTCCCTGGCAGCAATGGAGGATCCCTTGTCACATAGATCAAGGGTAATGGCAGGGTGGCTGCAGAGGTCACTGGTGCAAGGAGGTGCCTCTGCCGGCAGTCCTGTCAGCTGCCTCCTCACCGACCTCCTCATCGGTTGACAGTGAGTCAGTCGAGGGATGCCTTTAACAGCCATAATATAATAAGTGTTAAAAATACCGGCTTCAGATCATGGGGAAAAGGGAATTCTGAAGAACTGTGCCTAGAAGGCTGAGGAAGGAAAGGACATGGTATGTATTGGCTAAAAATTAACTCTAAAAACAGTGTGCAATGCTGTGTACCAAAAAAGCACTTTCTTTTCTTCCCTTTGGTCATATTTTCGCACCAAGTACATTGCCGACAGTCATACATTTAGAAAGAAGTCACTTCCTTTTAACTTCTCTCGGGAAGTTATTTTTAAATCAAGGCTATATCTTCAAAACGAACAGAAAACGTGCGAGAACGCAGCAGAGTAGCAATACTCACTCTTCAGCTTTAACCTTCTGCAGCAGCGCCTGGCCAGGTCAGCTGTCCTGCAGTTTCTGCCTCTGTCTGTCTCTGACTCGAGTCTTCTTCCATTGAAATTACTTGTTGTAAATTGTAGAGATTATGCATCTTCACGGGAAATTATTTACTATATGTTCCCTAATAACCATAGAACATCTGGCACATAATTACAATGGTATCATTAAATTAGAGAAATTGACATCAACAAAATGCTGTGAGCTAGTCTAAAGTTGACTCTCAGCATCTGTGAGTCGTTTATCCACTGATTCAACTAGTCTCGTTTATTAAAAAACATTTTTTAAAAAAGTGACGCCTATACTAAACATAAACAGATCTATTACAAAGCAATGTGACAATTTATACAGCAGTGATATGTATTAGGTACTGTCATCTAGAGGGGATATAAAGTATTCAGTTTGGGGACCCCTAGATTTAGGTAGAGAGTGGAGGGACAGGATGCTCTGGAAGGCAGTGCAGTCAATATTCAGATTTTGCTCTCCCTATTGTTCTAAAAGTTTCCCTGTCCAAGGTCTCATTTTAGGCTCCATATTCTGTCTACATGGTATGTCTCTTCAGATTCCCTTCATTTACAGTAGCCTGAGTCCCCTGTTGTTTTTAGTGCAGTTGGGGTTTCTAAAGTATTCCAGGCCATTGTGTGTGCTATCTTTCTGTGCAGGTGTGGCCGTCTGGTTCTAATGTTCCGCTACAAAGAAGCACTTCCGGTGACACACCACCTGCTTTTCCTCTGCATCCCTTTGCTTGAGTTCACCGGATGATGATAATCATGATGATGAAAATGATGGTGATGACGATGGTGACGATGAGGACATTGACTCGGGTTTACCCACTACTGTTACTGCCCTTTTGATGGCCTACTTGTCTCAGGTTCCATCAATAATCCTTAAATCAATAAACCCTTAAAATATCCCTGGATCCCTTTTGCCATGGTGTCTCCTACCCTGCAGCACCCCTTCTCTGTCCCAGAGCTGGAGTCATATTGTCTCCTTTAGTGAGTCTGTCACATTTCTAATGAAAAAGGAACTCTGTGCCAGCTGATCAATATCTCCTCATTACTCATTTCCCTAAACCCTTGTGATTGTGAGTCCACTGTCCCAACTTTAATTATATATATATATATATATATATATATATATATATATATAGAGAGAGAGAGAGAGAGAGAGAGAGAGAAAGAGAAAGAGAGAGAGAGAGAGACTTGAGCATCCACAGTGGCAGAGAATGGCAGGGATGGTATGGATGAAAAGCATAAAGGAACTAACAACTGAAAAACATGGAGGATGACTGTGCGTTACCGCATTATTTCAGGCACTATAATTTTTTGCCCATATTAATTTTTTTGATGTCTCATGTTAGAACTATTTCCAAATAGGAAGAGCCATTCTTCTTCGCCTTTCATCAACCTCCTCCAGATGTTAACACCTACGGATACAGCATGAAGCTCAGCACCAGCTAAGTTGTTATGATAACACCATGAACCAATCAGCAGACTTTATTCAAATTGCTCCATTTTTCCTGGCAGTGCCTGTGTGGTCCATAACCCATTCGGGAAACACCTGGCCTTCCACTGCCTGTGCCTATGCAGGCTCCTCTAGCGCTGCACGGCTTTCTGCCTCTTGTGAAGAGATGTGTGGAATGTTCCTCAGCTTCGGTTTGCCTGATGCTTTGTGAGTGATGTCAGGAGACACCATGGGCTTAAGAAATCCATTTCCAGACAGTGCACACTGTCAGAGTCTCCGAAAGCGAGCCTGGTTCTCTCAAGATATGACTTAGGACTCAAACTGAAGTGACGTCTAGATGCTGGCACACGAGGCATACACTTGAGCTGCTGCAAACTGTGCAACCACAAGCCTCCTTCCCTTTGTTCTCCCTCCACATGTGTATGTGATCTGTACGTTCCCCCTGTCATTTGTAGTCTGCCTGTCTCCCTTCTAATCTCTGTTCTTCTGTAGTTAGGGTGAATGCATGAAGGAATGAATACCACATCTTTTCACAATCTGGACAGGTTGCCCAGGTAGGACACCGAGAAACATTCTGTGGAATTCTAATTCTGACATACACTACATATAGTACAGCCTCCCTCTGGGTAGCGCTCAGCATGGGATAGCCTGGGACTTATACCCTCACACCCCTCTACTTTGCCAGAGTGAGAGCTCTTACCAGCCATCTCACTCAGGCTCCCCGTTAGACCTGATAGAGCACCAATGCCAGTGCTGGGTCCAGACAATTCCAAAGGCTTTAATGTGTACCCTCTAGTGAAGCTAGAGTAAGAAGGCTAATGAGGACATTTCTAGAATATCTCATGGGTTTTTCCTAGACCCACTTGTGAGAAATCCAGATTGTGTCTATAGAGCTCTTTTGAACAGGCAAATGAGATTACTTCAGATTGAAAGACCTCTCCTCGGCAAAAACAGAGTAAAATGACAACCCATGGCATGAGAGAAATCTTTACAAGCTATGCAAACATCCTAGGAAGGATTAATAGTTAGGACTTATATGAAAACCAGGAGCTTAATAGTAAACAACAGATTAAGATAAGCAAAACATCTGAATGGATATTTTACAACAAGATATATAAGTGGTCAAATAGATACATGAAAAAGTTCCCAGAGTTACTAATCATCAGAGAAATGCTAAGGAAACCCACAGCAAGAATGGTTGTTGTCAAAAGACAGACCGTCGTGAAGGCTGGTGGGACGTGGAAAAGGGATGTTCTTATCATTGTGGGCGGGAATGTAAGTCAGTGCAGTCACAAAACAAATGGCTCAGAGGTGTGTCTGAAATCTACAAAGAGAAATTCCATGTAATCCTATAATCCCTGTTCAGAATTTCCAGTCAAACAAATTGCAGTCCATGGAGAGCAGAAGTGCTTCGTGCCAAAGCCCTGGTGAGAGCACTTGTGTGGAAATCAACGGAGAAGCCCTCAGCGCAGGAGTGCATTGCTTTACAGATTTATTTTTATTTTTATTTTTGTGGCTGCACAGGAGAGGAGAGGGCATTGGATCCTATGGAACTGGAGCTACAGGAATCTGTGAGCCGCTGGGAACTGAACCCGAGGTCCTCTGAAAAAACAGCCAAGTGATCTTAACTTCTGAGCCATCTCTCCAGCCCCATCCATACATTTAAAGTGTGTGTGTGTGTGTGTGTGTGTGTGTGTGTGTGTGTGTGTGTGTGTAACCTATGCACATCCTATCATCTATAAATGACTTACAGTACCCTGTAACTGCTATGTAAACTGTTGGATTTTTGAGAGTAATGACAAGAAAACCCCAAACATGTTCAGTACATGGATGTGATTCTATTCCTAATATTTTTGGCTGAGTTTGGTTGAACTTGTTGCTGAGAAAGCTGCCTTTTCACAGGGCTAACAGCAGTGGATGGTGAGTCTATTCTTGTTTAAATAGTTTTACTCTTGAGAATCTAATGTTTGGTGCAGGTTAGTTTTAGCTAGGAGCAGAGTTACCTGAGAGAGAGAGAGAGGCTGCTTGAAGACAGTAAATCAGTATGCCATAAGGCTTCTCATTTCCTAATCAATGCCTTTACCATGCTTTAATTTTAGGCAAACATCTCTTACAGAACAGCTGAAGGTGGGAAGAAGGTGTGGTAGGGGGCAGGGGTAGCTGGGGTTGGATGATGGTTGACAAGGTCCTTACCCAGAGACTGATGCTTTCCCAGCTGCTTCACTTTTTCCCACCCCCTCCTTCACCTTGGGGCTCCTCTTCTGCATGTTCCTAACTTGACATGCAGGATGTCAAGACTCTTCTTCAACAATGTTATCTTACTGCTTTGACCATCTTATTCCAAGTGTAGGAAAGTCACAGAGTGCCTTGACTGTTTTACCCTAAAGTCCTACTTTTCCTGGTTTCCTTCTGTCTGTCTAACCCTAAGAGCACGTAAGTGATCCACAACAACACAAATACAGCCATATAAACTTTCACAACATCAAGGCCCATGGGTGGAGGATATCCAGACTGTCAAGTTATCTGGCATCCTAAGAGTTCTTTCATCTTGACTTGGAGCACATGAATAGCTAAAACACATGGGGGGATAGGGCAGATTAGAAAACAGCTTTCCCCATTTAGCGAGCTTGTTGGCATGGGTTATAGGGGGCAACGTGCCATGAACTTGGAAGTGATAATCGTGTGTGGTCTGTGGAGCATAGTTTCATATAATTGTCAAGACCTGAGCTTACATGAACCTCAAGACTAGAAACCATTCTGGTTTGAAAGAAAGTTGAGGCTAGCAGACACTGTGCAAAGCTCGAGTCTGAGAGGCTCTGAGTGGCTCTGAGCCCCTGTTAGAGAGGGCTCAGAGAAGCCCTGGCTTCCTTGGCAGTTCATAGATTACTGAGTCACACAACTCACTCTTTACATTCCAAGCCAAGTCTCCGGTCGCCAGACCACTCACTGCTGTCTGGGATTCACAGTGAAGTTTACACTAATGCATTCCTTGGCATAGTTACTGTGGTGAACATCAAAGCCATAGCTGGTCTACTCAACCACCCTGACACTGAGACACTATGCCAGCATTACTGCCCACTAGATCAGACTGGAAACCTCTTATGAAGACAAGATCACTCCTTTTTGATGTTTTCCAAGATTTTTTTGTTCTTGGGTGGGTTTCTGTGTACCTTGTGGGTGCAAGTACCCTCAGAGACCAGAGGGCATTGGATCCCCTGGAACTGGAGTTACAGGCCATTGTGAGGGGCCTGGGTGAGTGCTCGTAAGAACCCTGGGTCCTCTGCAAGAGCAGCCAGTGCTCTTAACCATTGAACCATCTCTCATACGCTGCCCTTTCTGATCTTTTGGAAACAGTAGTGAAGACCTCAGCGGGTTTGGGTGTTGCTTTGTCCTCAGTAGAAACCCATTCACTTTTAAATCTTTAAGCGATCCCCAAACATCAAGACCTGGGGAATGCCCTAGAGAACTTTCTCAAGGCTTCTTCTTCTCTACCATGAATGTGGGTCTACAGATAAGTATAGAAATGAAACTATGGCTGCCATGGGCAAAAGGCATCTTTGCCTCCAATCTGCTGCCAATTTGAAGATTGCTGCATGCCCCAGTTTCAGACTTTGAATGGTCGTGTGAGACATGCTGAAGTGATGGGACTTTCTATTGGTCTTCAGATTGCAGCTTATCTAGAGATAAGAAACCATGCTTACAGAGAACAACTCTGGGGCTGGGAGACGGAGTATAAGGCAACCAGAGTGCCGTGAGACAAAGTGGAGTAGGTTAACGTGGCACAGAGATCTCTTTGGATTTTGCTGTTTTCCGGAAGGGCCAGTGTGATTGACTTACTCTGGTTGTCAACTCGACGCACCCGAGAAGGAGGCATCTCAGCCGAGGAATTGCTTCCAACAGATTGGCTTGTGGGCATGTTTGCGAAGGTATTTTCTTGATTGCTAATTGGTGTAAGAGACCCAGTGTGGGCAGCACCATCCCAAGGCAGGGGCCCAGGCTGTGTACAGATGGTGGTTGAATATGAGCGTGAGCTCAAGCCAGCAAGCAAGGAAGAATTCCTCTGTGGTTTCTGCCATGCTTGAGTTCCTCCCCTGACTTCCCTCAAGGACAAGGACTTTCTCCAAGTTGCTTTCAGTCATGGTGTACATATCGCAGCAACAGAAAGCTAACTAGGATAGCAAGATCTACTGGCAGTGAGGGGATAGGTGTTAATCCCACTAGTCCCACAGACAGGAGGAGAAACTTCACCAGCCCAGATCATGGCCAAGTTAAAGCATGATCTATTTGTGCACACAGGCAGGATTTAAGAGATCAGCCCTTGGACTTGGGGAAGATAAGATTTTTATAGCTTAGGAGAAGGGGGTTTCCAAATGAGGGATTTGACAGGCAAATAGGTGGGGGTTGCAGAAGCAAAAAATAATTTGGTCATAACAAACTCTTGAAATGAATGCATGGCTGTAGTTTCCTGGAACAGGCAGTACAAAATCATTAAGGTCATTAAGGTTACAGGGGCGTAGCTTAATCTTTGAAAACCAGAGATTTAATTATAAATAGAAATGAACCTAGTTTGGCTTTGTTATAAGACGGCTTTCAAAGTCAAGATGGAGGTAAACTGGTTCGTCACATGATGATGACTTCAGAGTATCCCCACCCTTATTTTTAACATAAGACAAAGACAAACCCGACAACTTCCTATTCCCAGCTAATTGATGAGACCCACAGGGTAGGGCATCTTGGCAGTTTAGAGGTCAGTCACAGGACGCAGAGCTGTACCTTTGTCTTTGTATGTCTTGTACATAGAAGTGTTGTCTTCCTTTTCCAGTATTTACAAAGCTCAAGGTGAAGGAAACCACAGGAGGAGCGCTACCCAGATTTGCGCTATTCTTTAGATTTCTGTTTAACAGAGGCTGAACGAAATCCCCACTGCTGAGAGGAGAAGATCATTGTCAGGGATGTGAGACCATTGCTTTCAAACAATGGCGTCCTCCATGCTCCCCAGAAGGCAGTGTGAAACAGCCCATAGCCCAGCCTAGAGAAGAGTCAGTGTGACTGCTGAGGCAGGCTAGGGGAAGTCTTACTGCCAATTCTTTACCTCAGTAGAATACAGGGAGTGGAGGGTGACATTAAATTTTAGCATTAAATCTTTTTTTTGTCATTAAAATTTTAGGTTAGCCTGTAAACAACAATGAAGATGCTGTAGTGAAACCCACCTAATTTGTAAACAGTTCCGTTAAATATTTTATGTTTTGTCTGGTATACATTCATTCTTGCTCTGAATTTAGATGTACCTTTTCTTGTATAATCTAAATATTTTGTGTGTTTGACTCACTTTTTAAAAATCTATCTGGAACTGATAGGTGAAAGACAAGAATGGTATGGTATAGGAATTCAGTTGACCATTTAAATAGCCAGCAATATCCATTTTTAAGCTATTTTAAATTACGAACTCACATGGATTGAAGAATCAAAGCAATGTCAAATTGTATAAAATGCTTTCACCCTGCTGACAACACATCTCTTCCACACACTGATCGATAAGCCGTGATTAGAGACGCATGCAAAAAGCTGTGAAAATGTATTCATGGTTTCCTTCTTTGCTTACTTCCAATAATGCCTCCTCTTCTTTCCCTTCTTCCTTCTTTTCATATGAACTTTTTTACACTGAACACTAGACGTGGATATTGTTATTAGTGCTGGTGAGAGCGACTTCTTTCATCTTTCAGAAACCGACAACCTCCCAAGCAAAAGAGTCAAACCATACTTCGGATGTTTTTATTTTCAGCTATGATGGAGTAAAAAGACAGGATTTACTCTTCTGCCTTAAGCAATGAGAATTCGTGAAGCTGAATGCTAAGATAGATTCAGGAAGCTGGAGAGAGACTATGAGTAGCTACTGGTGTGACAAATATGTTTATTGAGCCAGATGGGACAATCCTCTACACACAGCAAACAGCCAAGCTGGGAAACAACTGGAGTAAAGACATCAGATCTCAGAACCAACCAGGAACAGTCATACTCACAATGGCTGGAGGTCTCACTGGGCGGAACTCTGAAGGTGTTCCAGACCAACTCAGTGGATATAAATTCTCAGTGAACTCAAAGCAGTGCCAAGGAATGTAGCAGTGTTCCACAGCAATAACAGAATATAGGTTTTAAAACAACAAAATTCAGTACCAGTCACTCATAACCCAGACTCTCTAGCTTCCAGTCAACTACATGTTCAGCAGTGTTGTCTCATAGAAGATATTTAATATACTTAAAATACTAACAGAAAAGATTTGACAAAAGTAACAAGCTGCATACCAAAATTTCTAAACCACTACCAAAAGAGATTCAAGTCTATGTAGACTGGCAAAACAAAGTGTCCATAGATGAGAGCACCCAACGTTGCCAAGAAGTCAACACAGCCTACACTGGTCTACAAAGTCAGGGTGTATCTATCAGAGCCAATGCTGGGTTCTGGATTGAAATGATCACAAAGTTTATATTCAATTTTAGGGGACACTGACTAATACTCATTCTAAAACAAACAAACAGAAATCATTAAAATTTAGAACAAAATAAGAAGAGACACAGCTCCAGAGTTTTATAACTTTCTGTAGTTATAGTGATGAAAACATTATAGCACTGGCATAGAACAGACACTCCAGGCCCACACATGGATCTGTCTGTAGGATTTCACAAATAGTATGATAATAGTTACAAATCAAACAACGACAACAACAAATACCATTCAGTGAAGGCTTGGCTCTGGCTCAGTGGGACTGTTAAGCGTGGTGTCTTCTGGGAGAGTTTGGATCCTTAGGGGAAGAGTTCATGACTGACATTCTTTCTTCTCGGCTTCCTGCAGGACCTGCTGTCTCACGGCAGCGCCACACAGAACCCCACCTGCTGTGGGATGCACACAAGCCATTTTAGAGCATGGGGAAAATGTGGTAAAATCCTTTAAAATCTTCCTGACGAGTAAATTCCTGGAAAGCAATTAATGTGGAAGGCTTTCAGGGACCAGAACAGCTTGAATCCTGTTTCCTCAGTGGTCAGCCACGGACATCACTCCAAGCCAGGTAGCAAAGGGTGTGCTTTTTACATCTCACCAAGGAATTTAGAACTGTCCTATGAAGAACATTTGCACAACTTCTAGCAACATTCTTGGGTCAGTGGCCATGACCCTGGGGCAATGCTTAGCTCTACAGTGATCATTTGACTCCACACAGTACTACAAAAAGTGAAGCAGTGAAAGCCCTGGGCCACACCGACAAGCACGTGACAAGAGATACGCTTGCTCATATGACAGAGGCATGGCCTGCGTCCCTTATGCAGAGTACTGACCATGATTGGATCCGAATGGAAGTACACTGAAGAACGTCAGCTAAGGATTGTGTCTATATAGAAAATCATTAGCCAAACACCACAGGGCTAACTAATGTCATTTGAAATACTTTCTGTGTATGTTGAATAGAGTGCCGCCATTATCATCTGGCTGAATGAAATGCCTGCTCATAAACAACATGGAGCTATTTAACAGGATAGCTAATTACATCTTGTCTCACAGCCCCAACTGATCCTAAGCAACAGCTCCCTAAGCTGTGTTGTAGTGCAAGGTAGCCTAAGGCTCTGGGGCAGTTACTGAATCATGAGATTTTACTGTTAGAACTTGTTCGGTGTGTTTAAAAACCACCAAAATATTGAATGGAGTAAAGTTACTAGGGAGACCGCAGCTTGGAAAGAGGCAGAGGAGATCACGATAGAGAGGGACACTTCAAAAGCCACGCTCGGGCTCACAGGCACCTGGCACGGAGCTAAGAATGCTGGGGGAATGGGAGGGAAAGTACCAAGCCCTGTGCTTTGCTCCAGGTCACCTGGTTCCATGCGGCACCCTTGTGGGTGGCCTGTGGCATCTATGGCTGGAGGCAGCTGCATGTGTTTCCATGGTCTTCAGGTGGCAGGTTCTCTTTTTACCAAGCACTTTGTATAAACGGTTCCCTTCAGCCTTCCTTCTTCACATACATTCTATAGGAGGTTTATTTTGGGCCCAAGGCGTGCTTCTCTCTGCATTTGATCTCAAAGCAAGCTCGTTGAAAAGAGGACCAGAGACCTAGAGAAACCTTATGGACTTGTGTCATCCTTCTATGTATGCAAAGAGACACATTCCAGGTCCCCCCCATAGGCACCCAAGTTCTCACATGCTCCGCTGTGGCATTGCCATAGATCTGTATACATCCCAGTGTGTGTGTTTTGAATTGTCTCTAGACAACTTTTGATGATATTGCTGTGTCCATGCCAGGGAGACGTTTGTTAATGCTGCATTGTGTTGGGGATAAAGACAAGGGGAAAGCCACGCATGCTCTGTGCTGAGGCATTTTCAATAATCCCCCACCATGGGGGAGGGGGGTCAGTTAAACCCTAGTGTCCAGGTTGGCTTTTTACTGCTGTGATAAACGCCATGACCAAAAGCAAATTGGGGAGAAAAGACTTCATCTTATGGCTTATCGTGCATCATCCAGCAAGGCCAGGGCAGGAACTTGAGACAGGAACCTGGAAGGAAGTACGAACTAAAGCAGAGACCATAGAGGAATGCAACTTACTCTCTTGCCTCCATGGCTTGTTCATACAGCTCAGGACCACCTCCCACAATGAACTCCATCCCCCAACCCACATCCACCTTTAATCAAGAGTCTTTCTTACAAACCAGTCTAATGGAGGCAGTTTCTCAGCTGAGTGCTGCTCCTCTACTAGTTTGTGTCAGGTTGACAAACACTAACTAGCACACTGGATACAGCAGATGTCATGGATACAGAGGGCTGGCTGCAGTGATGGGACACTGGCCACCTTACTACCTTACTTCCTACCTACGATGTGTCAAAGTCCATCTCACTTTAAACCTAAAGGAGAAAATAATTTTGAATATTTTTCTTGATTTTTTTCCCCAAATAGGGTATGAGAAAAAGTACAACGTTACTGGGTCATTATTATTCATTTTCAGAACAATGACAGAATCTGAAATCATATGGGAAATGGACTCTGGGTTGGAACCCAGAGCCTTGTGCCTCCCACTGAGCATGTGCTCTTACACTGAGCTACACCCTTGGCCTCATACCTTCATTTCTAAAAATAATGTCAATGTGTAATTGTGAGGATTAAAGTAACACGGAGACAAACGAGTACACACTTCATGTGCATCAAAGCGGAGTCATGCTAGGAATTGCCTGGAGTGGACATCTGTCTTAGGAGTTGCCAGGGATGCTCATAATGACTCACAAAGTCTTCAATGTGCTCCTTGACATACAGTGTGTGTCACTGGTATGGTCTTGGCCAGCTGCTCTCCAATGTGTCCTCTAACTGGCTGCTCTCTGGACATACCATGAACCCCTCTGAGAACAAGCTTTTACAGTGTATCAGGGCCAACACCACTTGGTTTTTGAGATGCTATCTATGTTTTCCAGCTACAGTTGTTTGTGACATGCCCGGGCCTGTTCCAGTCTATCCTATGGAGACTGTTTACCTGCCTTTTTAATGCTACATACATATTCAGGTAAGCAGCCTGACGATGAATGATGGCTGTAAGAAGCCATTTCCAACAGTAGGTTGGGGTCTTGGTGGATCTCATGATGCTCTTCTGTGGGGCTTCTGTAGACTTCAAGGACCAGTAAGCAGTTTTCACACACATGGGGGTATGAGATGTGAGAGGTGTTTTCTTGCTTCGTTCTCTTACAACTTTTCAAATTATATGAATGTAATAAAAAGCATGCATTATTAAAATTTTTAACTAGGTATTTCACATATGGAGCTGTGAAGAATTTCTTTTGGTGCCAAAATGTCATAAGGAAAAAAAGTACGAGCTTTGTGATTTGTGGACCTGCTATGTAGGCAACTCTTTTTCAAAGTTGTATTTTTCAAGAGGTGTTGGAACATTTTTCTCCATAAGGATCACAGGTGGGAAACTCTTCATATACAGCTTCTACAAGTTGGAAATTTTCCTTGTTTGAGGATAATGCAGAAAACATTCAGTCCTCCATGTTTGGTTGCTTTATTTCTTCCTTTAAGCACATTGCAGAGAACTTTCTAGAAAAGAATTAAGAATATGCACCAAGAAACTCATCACCACAACTGAGCACACGATGGTAAGCAAGGTTATCTCTAAAATTGTACTCTATACATTTTTAAAGACTCAAAAAAGAAAAATCAATGTGTCTCATTTTCTAATTTGTTAGAGAACACGTCTGGTAACTGATTAAACAAGCTATAAAACACGGGGACCAAAAAGCCGCCAAGAACTTGAAAGACATATTACTTAGATAAGCAAGTAAGCCATGAAAGTGCTGCTATAGGAAAGAATTTCCGTACATCCTCCATGGCTTGGTCCAAGTGATGAGCCCTTTTCCAGTCCTTCTCAACAGCCTTTATGACCTATGTCTCCTATTCCTCTCCTTAATTCATTAAACTGCATTAATTCAAACTAATTATCGTTTAAGCCTTTGACTCTAAATTTCCTGGATGAAAATTTTGGAATCTCTGAGTCAGATGAACGTGTTACATAAGTGCGCCCCAAGGATTCACAAGCAGAAAACATATCTTAGCGCTCAGTAATGCCAGGAGACATTCTTTTAGGGCATCATTCCTCCCTGATTATCATTTTATCTTCGCTCTTCAGTTGCAAGTCTTTCGTGAAGAATTTGGGCAACGTTTTAATTTAAAAAAATTCCACCATGCAACTTACAAACATCATTTTAAAAAACCTTTTATTCAATGGTATACACATTTAAGTAACATTTAAAATTTTTAAAATATATGCTCGGAAGCATGTGAGCCTGCCACTCTTGATTATTTACCTCATACTCCCAGCTCATGGTCCCTTCAGGATCCTATTCCTGGAACCCCATTTGGCAGTTTACCTAACAGAGCAAAATTAAAATTTAGATCCTAGCCCCAAAATGTTATGTAACCAAAGCTTTAGTTTTTTGTGAACTTGAAGTGCTAGGTCAAGCCAAACAGCTTGAATGTAATTGTGTTTAACTGGAAACTCTACATCTGTACATTTTTAATGTCCCCAGATTGCCATATGAGACTCAGTTTTTAAATGGGACCCTTCTGAAGAGCAGATTTCTTTAGGAGACAGGATGAGGTAAATATGTAGAGACTAATATGACACATGACTGTTTTACAGGATGATGCAACTATGCAGTTGTTTTGTGATTACCAACCTCATGAAGAATGAACAATAGGCATTGGATGTATTGGTTCATGCTGTAGCTGCTGTAATCAGGAAGCTGTGGAAGGAAGAACCCAAGTAGGAAGCCAATCTGGATACATAGGGATAGCCTGTCTAAGAAAACTAAAAAACTGTATTCTGAATACAACCCAATGGCTTAAAGTATCACTTACAAGTAAACTGCAAACTTGCAAAACACTTAGATTATTTTTCTAAGGTTCCAAAGTAAGTGTAATCAGTAAAGTTAAAAACTGTGGAGACAATTAAGAGCATGTATGAGTCAGATACTGGAAGCCTAGAAAGGATCAAAATCTAGATCACATGGGTTCTACTAAGGATATGCCCCCTAGCACTGTTTGGTCAAAGACCCACTAATGTATCCACCAATAATAAAGAGAACCTGTTCAAGTGTGTGTGTGCTGGAATGACGCTCTTTGCTTTTCCATTTTTTCCTGTCCATTTGCCAATACCATTCCTTCTTAGTGTCCGTCGTGGTGTTCTGAGGACGTCTGAGGTTGGTACTATGAGAGTTATTTGTAATACTCAACTTGACACAGTGAAGGGAGGGTCAATGCGGAAACTTCTGGGCTAGGATGGCCTATCGGGGTGTTTGTGGGCAACTGTCATGGTCACCTGAACATGTGGGAAGATCCATGTGCAGCATCTATCTGTGACTTTGGATCCTGGACTGTTGAGTGATCAGAAAGTAGCTCACTGATTTCTGCTCCCATTACTGCGTCTTCTCAGCTATGTTGAACTGTGACCAGGAATTGTGAGCCAAAATAAAAATTGCTTTTTAGGGTTCTTTATCACAGCAACAGGAAATAAAACTAATCTAGAAACTGAACTTTAAGAATTTATTTAAACTGCACCTAGCCCAGAACTTTCCACATGGATCCCAGCAGCCAGGAAATGGAAGGAAAAAATATTCATTCATGGGGAGACAATTATACTTTCTCGAGCCACTGTATTTTCAGGAGTTATGTCATTTTACTGAAATGGAGCCTTATAAATGGCATAGCCCTGGTGTTTAAAAATAATGTAATATTCTTTGCAGCACTCTTACGGAATGAATGAAGCACAGATCCTGCTCATTCTTCCTGTGTCCACTATATACACCAAAAGAAGATCTACCCAAGTCAAAACCATCACTCCATCTGTTACTATAACTGTTTGGAGTTCAGGACCCCTTCTGCTCCCAAGAGAGCATGGTTAAGGTCAGGGGTGGAGTCAGGAACATTGGTTAGCATGTTCAGCCTGAGTAGATGCTGAGTCAGCATCCATTACATCATTTCTGCTCATGCCCCAGGCTCTTCTCCAGTTCATGCTGGACTCCTCCCTGCCATGTCTCCTGCTCTTGGTGTCACGCTGTACTCTGGCCCCAGTCTCCTCCTGCTGTCCTCAGATGGAGGCAGACTCCATGTTAAGAGTTGTTTGCTCTGTCCAGCTTTTGGAGTTTTTTTTTTTTTTTTTTTTTTTTTTTTATTTAACCTTTCAGCTTAGCAAAATGCCATGTTGGGCTTTGCCCCACTAACTGTGCCAACTAGAACAGAACAATACAGTGGTAACCAGCTAGGTTTTTGGCAATGCTATTAGAGCTATTGATACTTTCTAGAAAGGGTCCCTGAGACCCTCACTTGGGATTCCAATTATTATTCTCTTCCCAGCTATTGGGAGATGCTAGATAATGCAGAAAAGGAAGCCTGTCCTTCCCTGAAGGGCTTGTATTCTTGCTAATAAGTTTTACTTCTGCTTTGGAATAATATTCTCTGTTATCTTTAATTCTTTAATTGACCAAATAGACAAACTCAAACCCTATATTTTGGTAACATCCAATGCTCCTCGACTCCCTGCTGTTACTTCCACCTGAACCCACTCCCGTGCTCATAGACTAATAAACTTAGTCTAGTTTATTAGAATTGAAGACCTGTGTGTGTGTGTGTGTGTGTGTGAGAGAGAGAGAGAGAGAGAGAGAGAGAGAGAGAGAGAGAGAGAGAGAACAGACAGGCAGACAGACAGACAGACACAGACAGAGTTGTTCACCTGTCTGTCCCTACTCAGTTTGTTAAGAACCACAGGCTGGTTTCTCTTCTTTCAAGAAGAATTTTAGTTCTTTGTATCCTAGGAAATACTGGAGAAATTTCTTTCCCTTAACTTTCACTTGAAAATGAGAGCTCTATCTTAATCTTTCTCCAGAATGCCTGTCTTCTGTATTTGGGAAACAGACATAGGAAAATTGCTACTTCGAAGTCAGCTAGAGCCACAAGGTGAGAACTTCTCAAAAACGTTTTTTCACCAAATGCTTGAGAATTTAAAAATGGTTTAGTTTTAGGCCATTCTGTCTCCACTAAGTTAAACCAAAACAGTGGGTGTCCAACTTTCCATATCTATAAATCAATGTTTTGAAAATGTGAGGGAAAGTGGTAAGAGGATTTTTGACTGTGGAGTCAAGGATCAGCTCTGTCACTCCCACCTGTGAGGGAGGCTGGCAATAAGTATCGCCATTTTAATCATCCTCTATCTTACATGGGATGGATATCACATTGAGGGACAGGCACCCAAAAGGAAGGGATACAGACTGTCCTTATTCTGAAGAGCTCACCACAGGATGAAGACAATAGTCTTAAGTCACTTAGGTATGACCCAGCAGTGATTGTCTTAAATACATGGCAGAAAGGCTAAAGGTCACCTTCTTAAACATGCTAGACATTTACTGGAGCTTTAACAAATCCCACTGTCCAGCCCACGGCCATCCACTAACTAGGGCAGGACACCAACAAGGAGGAATTCTGAACACCCAGACACTTCCATGGCACATCTGGGCTTGGGAACATTTTCCTTGGTCAGAGAATGTTGCTGATGGTAGCTGAAATGATAGCATAAGAAGGAGGTGCCATTTCATGTGACACATAACTGTGTGAGAGAAGAGGTGTTTCTGTCACATAAAGAAAGATGGGGTTCGTGGAGGTCTACTGAGTTTGCTTGGCTGAGAAACATGTCTCCAGATTAAAGAAGAGCTGCAAACTGTTTTGTGGTTCACATAGCCAGGAGGACCTTGTAATATGCCACTCAAGGGTAGGCAAGTACGTTCCCAGACTCTCCAGCCAGCCATGAGCTGAGCACGTTTTCTCATTCTCTTTTAACTACAGAGTCCACAGTCACCTTTATCAAATATGCCAACTCTGCTACTAGCTTCCTAGAGGTATAATTTTTGTCTTGCATTTCCCATGCCTTTATCATTTGTTAGCTATCTGTGTGGACAAACTGATTTCTTCCCAAAATCCATGTATAAGAATCCTAAACTCTTAGTGCCTCAGAATGTGACTGTCATTAACACAGTAACTAAGTTAAAATGGATCACCAGAATGATCTCTAAACCAGTCCAACTGCTGTCCCTATCTGAAGGAGATATAAGGACATACGCAGAGGGATGCCCCAGGGATACAATGCCATCTTCAAGTCAATCAGACAGGTCTTGGGGGAAACCAACCTCGTTTCTCAATTAACACTTGCTGTTTCCCAATCTGTGATCCTTGTGCCTTCCTTAGCAACCTGTTATATATTCCTCTAAAAAAATTAATAGACTTTAAATAAGCATTTCCTTAGTGCTTCCAAACATAGCAGGAATTGGTGGAGGGACACCTAATTCCCTTCGGCATTGATGATTGTAATTCCTGGAATGTGATTTCCTCAAGACGAATCAGATGTCTCTTTGTGGTTTTTCTTCTCTAGAACCTATGCTGTACACAGGACTGTGTTTTCTAATTTCCAATACTCACTGCCATGTGATGTCAATTAGAAATGAAAATAGACTCTTTCTGTGCATCACTGTGCCCACATTGAACAGCTCAGTGCTTAGTTGGGACATGTGTATGCCTGGGGCATTGTGAGATTGTTTACAAATTATTTTATACATGTCACTCATTTAATTACAATTTATCTGGCTTGTTTTATCCACATGGTTTCTTAACTATAAAACCCTTTTAAAGAGTTGCCTCCAGGGAGTTTTCACTGTGTGATATTAAACTAGAATCCCACACAAATTTCCCTATGAAAATCACATTTTTTTATCAAAACAATAAAATTGTCTCCCAATCCCTGGGTGCAGTCCTCAGTGCCATGCTTCTAAATGTAGAATGTCTGAAGTGCCATGTTCAACTTGCTGAATTTGTTGGACTTTTTTCTCAGGTCCCACTTCAAATTCTGAGTAACTGTCCCAGCTTCTGAAGAGCAAACAGAACATGTAAGTGAGGAAACTTCCTTTTATGGGTTTCTGTAATTCTTTAGAGCAGACCATGTGAGTTTCTAGATTGAAGCAGACACTAAACCCAACATGGTTAATGGGAAGTGTTTCAAACTGAGTCATTTGAAACTCCAAACAAATGAGGACAGAAACAATCCTAAAAGCTTTTGAAAGAACGAACCCAAATGACAACAGCAGCAAAGTTAGAAGGAATCCCGGATAGGAAGGAGATGGGAACCCAGTATGGGCAGGAGATGGGAACTCAGTTTTGTCTTTTCCACTCAGGAGCATTAGGAGGTTGACTGCAAAGAAAGGATTCTTTTAATCGTTTAATTATTTTAAAGGAAAAGTATTCCCAACCTGGAACTATTCGAAGCAAAATTTTCAAGTAGGAGAATGCAACATTGGTTTATAGTCTTCTTAAGAAGGTAGTAGAAATTAATGGTAGTGATGGATATGTATTTCAGAAGTTAAGACCCAAAACCCAATGAAGACAAATACTGACTGAGAAGCTGGATTGAGAAAGAATGGAGAATAAAGCCACAAGAAGATGGTGGATGGAGATCCACCAATGGCTGTTCTACAGCAGGGATGAGGAGCGGGTGTAGAGATGGGCAGACCTGTGACTGACAGGCGAGGAGAAGCATGCTGATCTTTACTGTCTACCACCTTATAGGTTAAAGAACATGACATGGGAAGGTCAGTAGAGACATCTATTCTCCCACTGATGCTCATACGGAAACAATGTGTGACTGAAGTCAAATGGAAATACAAAAGTATATTTATTCCTGGTCTATGCAGTTCCTTGGACACCTGATACCTCTCTCCTGCTAACAAGAGTTTCAACAATGTTCACACACACAGATGCCCCCAACTGGAGACATATCTATAAAAAAAATCTATGTAAGTTGAAAGCACCATTAAATCATGTGTTGATTACATCTCACCCACTGAATATCTGCTCAGCCTAGTGGCCCTCCACTCTCCTTAGAACATTCAGTTAGCCTACTCTTATAAGAGAGTATTGACTACTTCCTGTGGTTACCTAATATGGCACTGACAGCAAAGAATGGCGTGGTTGTGCAGATAGGCACAATCACAAGGGTAAAAGTTAGAATGGAATGGCTGTAAGTTAGGAATGCTGATTGGTGGGAAACCTCATCAGAAACTGGCGCCCTGGGGAGGAGAGAGCAGCATGGTTGGAGGAAACTGTGCAGACATATTCTTCACATATTTTTCTTTTAGGATGAATTTTACTTGGAGCTATAACAGCAAAAAGTCAAACAATATGCATTCTTGAAAAACAGAAGAGTAAGAAATAAAAGATTACTGTAATCAAACAGAGAACAAACAGAGAAGTGATCGATATATTTCTCTGAAGACTCTGGCTTGATTCATGTGTCCCACAGAGCACCAGGGACCAATAGGCTGGGTCTCAAGACTTGAGTCCTGAGGGTGCAGGGCATGAGGAGACAAGGTTGAGCTGTATGAAACATAATAGAAAACTTAAAAATGAAACGAAGACTGAAACAGCAGAAGTCAAGCAAATGGCGGACAAGGAGAGACACAGTAAGAAAATGGCAACATATTTAGATGTTGCTGCCTGCAGTGTGCTGTGGCTGCTGTGGCTACTGCTGTGGGACCAAGAGGTGAGTGACCTTCCTCTGGAACATGGAAGCTTTGGCTAGATGCCAGTATCCAAACATGGTAAACATGAGACACATTGCATTGCTGTTGTTGCAAAGGACAGATTTTCAGCACTTGCTGTTGTAGAATTTATTTAATCCCATTCTGGGGTTCCTACCCTGCCTTGATTATTTAGGTTTTGGATAAAAGACATACATAACTTTATATTTATCATAAGCTTTAAACTGCATAAGAGCCTGGCAGATATCCATCCTCTATGTTATTAGAATTTTTTGATAAACCTGAGTTATTATTTGTTGTGTTTTATTTAGGCTGTTTTTAATTTCAGTTGACCAGCTCTCAGGGCCTTACCTAACCCATTGTGGCTATTCATTTGTTTATTGTTTTTTTTTTAATCCTCCAAAGTCCAGGAACACTAAACCCTAAAGGGGGTAGATATCTGCTTAGCTTATGTGCTGTTTCAGGTTTATTATAAAAATGAAAGGTATATGTTTTCTATCCAGGAACTAAATGATCAAGGCAGTGTAGAAACCCTGGATTGAAATTAAAATCTTGTATAACAACTTGCCATTCAGTCATCAATACAGTTTACTTTCCTCTCATGTCTTACATCTTGTTCATAATTTTTAAGATTATATTTTATTCTAAAGAGAATTCATTTCTTTCTTCACATGAACATTCTTTATCTTTGTGGTGCTGGGGAATTGAACTTGGACCATCCATATGCTAAGCAGTGTTATACTCCCAGCCCAGATCCAATATCTGAATGCTCTTAAGGAAACACTGCTGGAAATTCCTGCTTGTGTGTCTTGAACAGGTTGGCTGGTCAGATACCTCAGAGAGATAGCCTATGGGGATGGGACTCTTGGGCAGAAATCTCACAGACTTCTGAGAACAAGAAAAAGAAGTTGGCATCTCATTCTTTGGAATTCCATACAGACAGATAAAAGCCACCTCAAATCTAGTATATGGAATTCCATACAGACACATAAAAGTCACCTCAAATCTAGTCTGGAACAGAACTTTTTGCGTAATGTGATTCATACCTTCCCTGAGGAATTTACAATTCCTGGCCAGTGTTTAAGCAGTTAGCTGACAAAGTTGGATGGAATGAAAATCTCTGCTGGGACATGAATTTCTTATTTCTCCTTCTGTCAGGAACCTTAACATTAAGAACATCTCACCAAATAGCCTTTCCTTACAGTCACAGAGAGTTCTGAATAATTCTTGTTTGTCCCGAAACTGTTCCTACTGTTAAACTGAATTAAGTTTGGCCTAAATTTCTTTCCATACTTTGATGATAATACTTGGTCCAAAGTGGCTTCTGTACTTAGTGAACTGGACTCTAACTTGATCCATAAACACTCTGAAGATTAACCCAAAACCTTGTACCTAAGCATGAAGTCCCTGCCAGTCATACCAACCAAATCCAAAGCCAATCCTAATCTTAAGGCTGCTAGATGATGGGTAGCATGGAATATGCTGGGCTACACTATCAGGAGATCTCTGTGTCACTGTCTCTTTTCCAGCTAGAGAAAAATATCTCAGCAGTTGAGGAGGTGCATTTGGGACCATGTTTGGTCTAGAAAAATATGATTCTAGACCATTTTCTTGCTCAAATAATTTAAAAATGTAACAGGTCTCTTGAGATTTTTATGCTTTGTTTTGTCTTGTTTATTGTTTATCTTCTTTTTTTAAACTGTAATCAAGAGTTAATAATTAATAGGTAACTAATTACTGCTCTTTCTCCTTAGAGAAAGTTGGACAGAAAACATTGGTTTGTCAGTGTCATTAAGGAGTGTGACCATTTGAAGGCAATGCTTCCAGTTAATTTCCTTGTTTTTGGTGTAAACCCACTAGGTTTGTAACCCAAGAAATTTACTGTTAGCACCATAGAGGACAGAACCCCTCCAGAGTTCTGTCTAGTCACAGAACCCTCCAAAGGTTCCAAAGCCCATTTTTATTTTGGCCACAACTTCCTCATCTCTGTCTTAATACACTCAAGTTCTGTCAACTTTGCATGTTCTGGTCGTAGCCCACCGCCATCTGAGACTTTCATCTCTCTGGTAGCCCACTGGTACCCTGCGGTGTCCCACATCTCTGGTAGCCACTGCCACCTGAATCTTTTCTGTTTCAGGGCAATAGAATGCACTGTTCTCCACCAGGGCTTACAGGGCCCTTCCTCTATCATCCCTCCCGGTGTTGACTGCTTCTCCCTCTTTTCTGTGGGCTGGTAGACGTGGGAGAGAAGATTAGCCACCTGAACACTTTGAATTTACTGCTCATATGTATCATGTTTTAATTCCCACGCTCTACTCTAAAATCTGATCAAGTTGAAGGTAACAGCACCAATTTAAATCATGGGAGCCTCCTTTCCCTCATTGTGTTCTATGTTCTCCCATTTTCCTGACAATATTACGTCACCATTCTGTCCAATTGTAGCATACTTAGTAGGCTCGTCTGTCTCTTTCTTCCTTGTTTAGAACCCGCTCACACACTGCCACTGTGACTTTCCAATCTCCATATATGAATCTCTCTAAAATCTGAAAAATGTGTGTCTCCACTCACACACGGCTGCCCCTTCAGTGGCCTATTGGCAGAATGGTACACAGTCCTTCTGTACTCAAGGATGCTAAGACAAGGCTTCATTGAAACCTGTGTTCACCTGAGCCGAAGGATGCTGAAGTCCTCAGGGGAATACACCTTCTGGAGATCTTCCTAACTCTTTGCAACAGGAGGTTTAAATACTTCAACGATGTGGTGATGGAGTGGCTACTTCTGCTGAACAGTGTTAAGTCATACTCTAATGCCTATGGATTAAAGAGAAGGAAAGACAACAGTCTTAAGTCACCGCAGCCACTCTGGTGGCTCATACTGCACAGGCTGTTCTAGTCACACAGAAAGTGCACAACCTCCCTGGATATTTCAAGTATACTTCTTTGCAGCATCACAGGGAGTTTGAGCCACACATTCAAGTCTAACAGGCAGGTTCTACACCCAATTTTGGGTTTAGCATATTACAATGCCGTCAGTCATTTCGGTCACATTGGTCATACCAGTCTTGCATGGTTTCAGCTATGGGCAGTTATAGCAACATGGTCTGATTTTGCTGAGCATTTCAGCAGCATGGCTCACACTGGGGCTTATGGAGTTCCAGTCTCACTTTCGTTGCTGAGGTGGCCCGATTAGGCCTGACCAGTCATCAGAATCTTTATCCCTCCTGAGTCAGCTGCTAGAGCTCACCGGAAACTGGGCTCTGTCTTTAAAACTCCATTCCTTTCTGCGTCTCTATCGCATTACACTTAATGTGAGTGTTGTGGGCGCCTTTATGTTCTTCCAGCATCTCATACCATTTCTCAAATGTTTTCAGTTTGGCTAAAGCCCAGATGTCTTCTTGCCAAACTCCTTTCTCTTCAATCTGTCTGTGTTTCAAAGAAAATTTGAGCCATCTGTTTCTATTCCGTCGGCTTCACTACTTACTCTTCTCCTTGGTAGAAACAGAGTGCAAGAAGTCTTTTAAATCCTGGCCCCGGCCTTCCATGCCCTTCTCTGAAACACCTCATAATGAACTCATTCACGGGATCAAGGTCTTTTTAGAACTCCTAGATTTGGCTAAATGTCCTCCTACCTCTTCTGAAGTTGCCCTGCTTCCTTAGGAAAGACCCAGAGAGCTGGCACTCCTTTACCGTGTATGAACTCTTGATCCAAGTTACCCTCCTTTCTCCACACATTTGATCTATTCTGTTCGGTTCAAGGGATTTACTTTAGGATGACACCCACACGGAATTTCCTTTTTGCAGTCTTTTTTATATTTTTGATAAATGCTCTAAAATATGGGTCGTTTATATTATGATACTAAATAGGAACGAAAAGAATAAAATGGCACAATTGTTTCTTATTTTAAGCACCATCTGCAGGGGAAGTAGTTTGTTTCATACCAGATTAAGCAAACTTACTGAAAATGTTATAAGCATGTGTGTGTGTGTGTGTGTGTGTGTGTGTGTACACATGTGTGCACATGTGCATGCACATGTATGACCTGCAATCTTTTCATAATCACTTTTAAGAAACCTAGTTTCTAAAAAAATATTTATCACTATATATAGCATTTAATGAAATGGTTATCCTTTAATCTCCATTATTATCTTCATAAATCATACTCAGAAATACCTTCTAGGGAAGAAGCCTACCTAACTCTGATCATTTCCTTAGGACAGATTCTTGGAACAGGGCTTGCTAGATGAAAGTTTGGAAACACTACAAAAATACTTATGCCTGACTTACAGTCATCATAATACACAGCTAGGTAACATATCAACAGTTCTCCCAGAACACCATGCATTTAGTCCTCATAGATTCTCTTCTATAAGCAAGAAAATGCTTGGGACATAAATTTTAATGCACATCTATTTTATTCAACCATAAAGATTAAATGAGTACAGAGATATCTTCTGATCTTCCTTGGAATACTTGAAGAGCAAACAAAAGAAATACCCTCCTGTGCCACTTAGATTTCATTCACTCTGCACACGACAGAGCTGTACCATGTCACCTCAGTGTGTCTAGACTACGTTACCCAGATTGTATTGGTGTGTGCACTGAGGAGACCCTGAGAAGGAAAATCACCAAGTGCATGTTCTTCAGAATGGGTCCTGGCCATTAAACAACATGCCGAGGTGGATTCTGCTTAGGAAGCTAGCTTGAAAAGACAATGAAAACTTATTCATTGAGATTAGCCAAAAGAGACAAATCATATAACAATAAATGAACATGTTTGTCTATTAATACATTTCAAAGCTGAGGTAGAAATAGCATAGCATGGGCATATGATACAGAGACAATTCAATAAACCTATCAAGGTAAATGATAGAAGGAAGACAAATAAGTATTAATTCATAACCAAGATGATGGGTAGAATTTAAAAAGCAGATGATAATGGTGGTGTTGGTGTTGGTGGTGTTGGTGTTGGTGGTGGTGGTGGTGGTGGTGGTGGCGGTGTTGGTGTTGGTGGTGATAATGATGATGATGATATCACAGTGATTTATAAAAGGCCCATTTAACAAGATACAAATGATGACAGAGGTTGACAGAGTAATGAGTGACTGGAGGCTAAGAGTCAACTGGGGCTGAATTGAACTGACTGTTCTGTTGGATAGTTTACATGGACAATTCACATTTTGATAATATAGCCCTAATGGGTAACCTAAAGCTGTAATGATTGAAGAAGAGATGGGAGAGAAGGAGGGCGGAGATCATTGAGAAAACACTAGACCAGTGATCTCAACCTTCTTAATGCTCAGACCCTTTGATACAGTTGTTCTTCATGTTGTGGTGACCCTTAACCATAAAATTATTTTTGTTGCTGCTTCATAACCAGTTTGCTACTATTGTGAATCGTAATGTAAATAGCTGATATGCAGGCTATCCAATATGTGGTCCCTGTGAAATTGTTGTTTGTCGTGGTCCCCTCACCCTACCCTCAGGTCCCTACAGGTTGAGAGGCACTGCGCTACACCATGGGACTTGGTTCTCCCAGGCTTGTAGTATGGACTTGATAGCACCTGCCTGAGTGCTGTGAAGGGCTGTGCATGTGTGGTCTGGGGTTCCTGTCGCTCTCCTGAAGGCCTGGGGGATTCTTGGGGGTCAGCTCTGAGAGGTTTTAGGTGAGAGGCAGGACAAAGAGTAAGCTTCCTGGCCTTTGTCTCTTGACCCCTTTCTATTTTCCCAACAACTCACTCTGACAGGAGTGTCGTGGAACTGCCAGCCTTACAGCAGATCCTCATCAGAGAGATGGAGGCGAGCTACACATGCTAAATCCAAGAGTCTAACAAACCTTGCTGTGCTATTTTCCCCAAATTCTGCCTCATGGCTCACACCTTACCCTTGCATGGCACATGACTGACCCTTCCATTGTCCTTTGACCCCATCCTCTTAGGATGTCCCCTTCCCTCACTCCTATGCATCATACACAGCAGTCTGCTTTCTAAATTCCAACCCACAGCATTAGGAGCAAAATTCCCTAAATATCTCCAGGAGCACCTCACCCTTCCATAACGGGACATGCTTTCTTTAGACCAAGGAAGAGAAAAACAAAACAAAACAGACAAAGAGACACCCTTACACAGAAAACAAAACTAGAATTTTTAAATTATTTCATCAGAATATTATGCAAATAATCTATTCATTTAAAATTATTATTGGATGGGGCATTTTAGAAAGAATGAAATGAATCAAGTAGTAAAAAACAAAAACAAACAAAACAAAACAAAAAAGAACCCCCCCCAAAAAACCACAACACTTGAGTTGAGCCTTTACTATTCAAAACAAAGGTGCCAGAGTCAGGAAATTCCAAGTCATGCAGGCAGCATTGAGCACACATCTCGGCAGCCACTTTGCCTAGTTTTCCTGAATGAGTCATACCAACCTGGAGACTGTCTGCTGGAACTTTCCATCTATATTTGGAAAACCCTTATGTGTTGGTAAGGTGTTTTTGTTGTTTGTTTGTTTGTTTGTTTGTTTTGTCAATTTGACACAAGCTAGGTCATTTCGGAAGAGAGAGTCTCAACTGAGGAAATACCTCCATCAGATTGGCCTGTAGGCAAGTCTATGGGGCATTTTCTTGATGAATGATTGAGATGGGAGGACCTGGCTTCCTGTGAGTGGTACCACCCCTGGACAGATGGCCCTGGGTTGTATAAGAAAGCAGGCTGAGGTAGCCATGGGGAGCAAGCCAATACACATCATTCCTCCATGATTTCTGCTTCAGTGCCTGCCTCCTACTTTGAGTTTCTGCCCTGAGTTCCCTCAGTAATGGAAAGCAACCTGAAAGTTACAAGATAAAATAAATCCTCTCCTGCCCAAGTTTGCTTTTGGTCATAGTGTTTACCATATTAATAGAAAAACCAAACTCAAACACCCACTACTGCAAGAAGAAGTGGTAAACTTCTCAGAAACCAAAGTTGATGCTGCAAAATCCAGTTGCTGTCTCAGGGGCTATGACCCAGGCAGTGGGTGGGTAGGGACTGCCTGGAGTGCTTACAGTTGGGCAATCTGGGGAAGTTCAGAAAGAGGTGTCATTGCTTCCTGTTGAGTCCACCTTTCCAGCAGCTTCTCCCCATGGAAGTGCTGAAGCAAGCAGAGGGAAAAAGAAACTACAGGGAGTTCACCTCTAGGTGAAGTGAAGACGCATAGAGTACTCACCCTAAGATGGGGAACCTGAAGGCAGTGCAGAGTCACTAGCTCCTGGCAAAGCTACCATTAGCCAAACACAGTCCTCACACTGGGGAAGCCAAACCAAGAGGGTCCTGAGTTTGAAGCCTACATGACCTATATAATGATATCCTGTTTGAAAAACCAAGCCAAAATGAAGACAAACCTCGATGTGTTCCTCCCTAACATGGGTTTAGACACTCTGTAGGATTTTAGTAAGACTTTTGGGGCTTGTAATCCAGTTTATTTTGAAGAAGCTTAGATACAGGCCAACAGTCTTCTGAAAAAGTCGTCATTGATTCCTTCTCTGGAGAAGTCCTATGTCTGTCCCTTCCCAGGGAGTCAGCCATACAACTTCATCAGCTAAGCCTGCAGACCTTAGAGCATGCCATCCTCCTGGCATACCCTTGGCCATGGAAATCACATGGGCAGCATTCCGGCTGCTTCAAGCATGGCTTCTTTAATGAGGAAGACGTCTATGCTTGTAAATAAGCTCAATTCATTGCTGTAATGTTTCTAGTCCACAATGAGAATAGCTACTGCTTAATGGGGCATTTATAGATGTTTTAATAAGTAAAGCATAACCTTTCAACAAATCAGGGGATGTCTTGTGCTTGCTATTAGTTGTTTTTTTTTAACTAATCATATTTATTAAACTGATACTAGCTTTCCCTTCTTTACTCTGTCTTCATTTAGTGTTGTCTGGAAGGACAGAACACAGCATTGAAAAATTTTGGTTTCATGGAGGAAAAGAAGTTAAAGGAGAGATAGTGTGGAGGAGAGATGTGTGAAAATAACAAAAGAATATAAAGAGTCATCAACAAGATCACGGATGAGACACTGAAGCAGGAAAACAACCCATTCATTCTAGAATAAAAATAGCATCACACAAGAATAAAGAAGACTCACCCCAGTGGAGAAATGGGCCCTCTGGGCATCAAGAAAGGGCAGGTACTTGGGAATGCGCCCCCCCCCCCCGCGCGCCCCAGTCTTTGTACCTTTCTGTTGACAAAGGCCCAGCTTCCCTGCAGCTCAACGAACACTTGCTGTTTGAGGCTAAACTGGGAACCAGATGAAAAAAAGAGGAGTAACCGACCAGCATCTAAACAAACAAGAATAAATTACTTTTACAAGTCGTTACATGTGTTCATGTCTTAATGATTTGATAGAAGAATTTCACAACTAATTATGTCTTGCTGTTAAGAAGCTAATTTTATTTTTAAATCTCTGCCAATTACCAGTCCCTAACAACATGAAGACAGATATATAATCATGTACTTTTATATTATAATAGTACAGTATTAAGATACAGTGTATGTTATGCATCACATAAACTTAAGTATACTTTCTCAAAGTTTCCACTATCTAGTCCATGTAAGCCAGGATTGTGAATTAATTCCCCCTTAATTGAATCTTATTACTATCAATTAAGTATATTAAGCCAAGCCTTTCCAAGGAGTTTCACTTTGTATTTATGAAAAGATCCCGTGTAGAAGATGGAGTAACTTGGGGAGGGTTGTTTTTGTTTTGTTTTGTTTTGTTTTGTTTTGTTTTGTTTGCAGTAAGGATATGGATGGGTAAGAAATAGTGGTACTGAGTTCTTAAGCTAAACTGGGTAAAAAGAGTGACTCTGATTTTTCAGATAACTGAGAAGCCAGGCAGTGCTTGGATTTGCCTGAAGTCTCTAGATTAGCACTGTTTGTGGAAACAGAACAAGAAACCAAGGTGTGCCATTTTAAATGCTACAGTACACTGGCCAACTGTGCCAACTATGCATATAGCGCTTGGCAGGACCTCCAGCAGCCTTACAGACACACGGACACACACAGACACACAGACACATACACACCACATCTCACTAGCCACATTTTTTGATGAAATGGAAAAATTTATTTTTAACAATACACTTTATTTAATCCAAAATACCATTGTTTAACCTTACAGTCAATTAAAAGTAGTGGTACTTTACATGCAAAGTCTGATACTGTAACTTGGCTGAGGCCTTCTCAAGATACTCAAGAACTGCTGGATTTCTGTATTGATTAATGGCTATCATAAAGACCTGCATAAGCCTGCTCTTAAAGACAGATATAGGATTATATCACCCTTTCAACTACTGATTTGTGTTTTAAAATTTTACAGGAAAGACAGAACGCAAACAAAAGAGGTTGGTGTGATTAAATATGTTTTAATTCTAGTATTTTAATATTGCTTCGGAAGATTACCATATTAATTATGTTTGCTTCCCTCTGACAAAAGTACCTGATCAGAACAACTTAAGAGTGAAGACTCGCTTTGCTCATTTTTAGTTCAGAGTCACTTGTCTTCATGGTCTTGGGCCATCAGGACAGCTTGAGTGTGGTGGACAGTGGTTCACGTTTTGATGGACAGGAAATAGGTGCTGAGGCAGGAAGTGGCCTGATGATGCCTGGGTGACCTATCTCCTGCATCTAGGCCCCACCTTATAAGGTTCCCACAACCTTCTGTAACTGTAACTCCTGCTGAGGTCAAAGTGTTCAAAACATGAATTTGGTGGGGGCACATTTCATATTAAGCCCTGTGAGGGTTAACTAGACACAACTTAGACTTCAGGGGAAAGTGCTTCAATGGAGCATTGTCTAGATCAGTGGCCTGTATGCATGTCTGTGGAGAATTGTCCTGATTATTAATTGTTTACAGGGGTTTGATTGGCATCACTTCACAGGCAAGGCCCTTCACTATATAAGAGCAGAGAAAGCTGGATAAGGAGGCCAACAGAATGATGTATGTATCTTCTCTTTGTTCTTGATGGTGGGTGTGATGTGACTAGTGGATTGAGTTCCTGCTTTCACTTCCACAAGCTTTGACCCAGAACTGAGTAATTCCATTTTTCCCAAGTTGCTTTTTGCCAGGGTATTTTATTACAGCAACAGAAAGGAAACTGGAACAAGCCTGTAACAATGGTCATAGGTGGAAATACAGTAAAGGACTAAAGTCCTAATAATGGAATTAATTCATTAGCAATAACATTTACTACTTTCTTTCATACAAAAATAGACTCTACAGAGAAGCATCTCATCAGAAATAATTGTGTATAATAATCTTTTAAAGCTTCAATTTATTTTTAATGTAGCTATTACTTAGTGGGAAATAATTTCTAAATTGTAAATATTGGCAAGATTTTTCTGAGATGCCTTAAGAAAGGCTGGAAACCCAAATCAATATCCTATCAAGAAGATGACAAAAATGAAAATATGTAAGACAACCATTGGATAAACTTAGCAAAATGCTGTCATTTGTTATTAAAGGGTCAATTGGAAGGACTTAATTCCTGAGCGTCTACTGACTACAGATCAGTGGCTATGGATTAGGGAAAGGTAAGTTCACCCCTAGGGTTTAGGGGTGACTCATCCTAGGGATGGTTCCATGAGCTTTAGATGGTCTAGAACATAGATCCAGCCTCTGTGAGGATGAACGGGATGTTCCTCATCCACACTCTGCTTTGAACAGAAAGTCATTCTGACAAATTTCTGAAAATTGGTCCTGAATTCACTGCACATGTTATAAAGGTTATAAAGGCTTTGGGACTCTGGGCTTAGACTTCCTGGCCAGTTTCACATGTTGTAAATGTCTATGCTTCCATAGATCACTGAGTTTAGGAAAAAAACCCAAAAAACAAAAAAAACCCTCCAATCCACTATGTGACCATCTAGTGTCCCAAACAGCAGGTCAATGGAAGAAATGATTAGTCTTGGAGCCTAAACCTCCAAACCTCTGGATTTCAAAAAGCCAAAAGACCCACTTTTGACAAATAATATGGCAGTGGGGGTGACTTATGGTCAAACCCTATGGCCTTTATTTACTAATTGAACATTTGTACTTCAGTGTGATTTGACCTTCAGTTTTCCAACCTATAAGTAGAAATGTCACAGAGAAATTAGACATACTAGATAAGATGCCAAACCTTGAGCATGCCATCTGCCATGTAAATATACTAAACAGTAAATGGCATTAACCCTTATTGATTAATTAACTCTATAATCAATAAGCTTTAAAAAGTTATCTTCAACTCTCTACTATGTCAGTTATCTGTCACTATAATAAATATCTAAGGTAATCAACTTACTGAGTGAAAAGGTTTGTTTGCGCTCATGGTTTTGGAGTGTCTAGTTTGTGGCGGATTGACACATTACATTTCTGCACTGAGAAGGCACAGCAAGGCTGAAAGGCACAGAGCAAAACATGTACCTCCTGATTCAGAAGAAAAGGCAAGGTTTCAATCCTACAATCCCACTGAATATCATGCTGCTAATGCTCTGAAGATACCCCATTATGTCCTGCCCCTCGAAATTCTACTCCCTCCCCACTCTGCTGCACACTGGGAACCAACCTTTTAAGCACTTATCCAAACCACAGTGGCATATACTAAAACAAAATAACAACAAAAAAACTTCAGAAAATCAGCCAAACCAATTGATTTTTATTAGAATAGAACCTTACTTGCTAGTGTTTAGTTGCACAAAAATTCTCATGAAGAATGTGGTGTCTCAGGTAACGAGATGCCAGAGTCTTGGAGGATCCTAGGAGATGAGTGTGGCTTTTCCTATTAGAATGTGGAAACAGGCTCTCGTTACCAGACCTATCCAAGAGATGCACGCAGATCCCTTGTTAGGCAAGGTGTGGTGGTAGACATCAGATTCTACATTCAAAGGGAGGACTCCTCTTAGAGAAGTTTCTTACTTGGGTCCATTGCTATACACATGTGCAATTGTCCAGCCCAAGTGGCCTCAGGGTCAAGGAGTCAGGAGGTCTGCTACCTTGTGTTGTACGAAGTGTTGGCAGTGGACTGGAGAGGGCTGTTTAGATGTAGCATCAACTGAGGAGTCCTCTCTCCTCTTCATTCATTTCCTTTGACTTGACATGTATGAAAATGGTGGATAGGAAAGTCCTAATAAAGGCAGCCGTTATCACTCCCACTTAAATGAAATCATCCCAGAGTCAAAGTAGCTCCCTCAAGAAAGCTCCATCACCCCCGTAAGAGATGATATAAACTTAATTCTAACCCTTGAGCACGCCTACCCACTCTTGATGGGAAAGTTATGAGCACATCATGAGGCAAAGCTTGGTTGTTAACGTGTCTGGATTGATCGGGAATCGAATGTAAAGTGAGCCTCTGGGCACTAGTGTAAGGTACTTTCTTGAGCAGATTATTTGGAGTGGGAAGACCCACCCTAACTGTGGGCAGTACCTTTTGGTAGTACCCTACCCTGATAAAAGGACATGGAAGAAGGAAGCTGTGGTCTTTGGGTGCTTGCTAACACTGTGCTAGCAAATGCATTTATCTCTTTGCTATGAGAGCCAATATTAGAGCCAGTTTTTTGGGCCTTTTAACACAGCTAAAGACCAGGTTCTCAGCTTCTCTGAAATGAGATAGCCACTGCTAGACAACCCTATCTTGTCACCCTATATAATAAATCCCTTTTGACACTCATCCTATGAGTTCTGATTCTCTAGAGAACCCTTATGTTGATATGAGGGTAGGTAAGTTCTACATGTTCATCTGGGCAGATTTGGAGCACTGAGCTTCTCAGTCCATTGGAAGTAAAGCCCTTGCCCTCTTCACCAACCTCTTCCAAGGCACCAGATTGGCAGCTCCTAGTACTCAGGGGCATCATCTGTCCAGATCTTCTGTTCATTTCCAAACCTGTGGCACAGTGCCTGAGTCTTTCTACCCTGCATAGGCTCCCTGAGGCTACTCAATTGAGTGAACACAGACGGATGCCAAAATCACCGCAGTTATATCAGCTACCAGTCTCAGGGTCCAGGACTTCAATACAGGCCTCACTGGATTAAAATGCAGGGGTCAGTAGGCATTCAGGGATCCTAAGAGTCACGGGTATCCATTTCTTTGCCTTTTGTTGAAGTTTAGTCTGTTGCTATGCATTGTAATCCTAAATTCTGTACCTGAAGGTCTAGTTGCCTACCAGTAAGTTCTCATGGTTACCAAGGTTTTTTTTTGTGAAAACCTTGTTCCTTAATTTAAAACTATTGGTTAAATAAAAATATTATGTCCAATTACTGGAGATGTTAAAATTGTTTCAACTACAGCCTTTTCCAGGTAGACACTACCCATATCCCATGAACACGATCTTCTTTTTCATCTGTCTCTGTCACACCTTCTGGCTGGAGTCCTGCTTCCCTAGATAAGGGCCCAGTGATTAAATAGAATCCTACAGGATCATCTCACCATTGTAAAAGCCTTGGCCACATCTATGAAAACTCTTTGTCATTCAAGGTGGCATAGACACAGGTTTCAAGGATCAGGACATGGACATCTCTGAAAGTCATTGCTTAGCTAACCAGAGGGGTGAAGGTAAAGGCTCCAGGGTGTCCTTGGACTAGATCTCCTGTCGGGGCAGTTTCAGCAGTGAGGGTGTCTGGAAGTTTACCATCCCACCCTTTGGAGGGCTTAGCTGCCCACTTATGCTGAATGAATAACTCCATTGGAATGCCTTGAATCTATTCAGACAGAGAAATGAGTGTAAGAAAGGAGCATTCATCACACCTATAAAGTCTAAGTCACTCAAAAAAAAAAAAAAAGGAGTAAGATAAAGGGCGGGTGCATAATAGTAAAAGATCTAATCTGATGTTTTCCAATGATTGAACACTGTGCTTGTTTACATTTATGCATTACAGAATCTTTCCTGTCACAGAAATTGTTCTGACATTTTCAGAGCCATTAAGTTTGTTCCCACATCTATTTTTCTCGAGTCAATAAGGAAAAATAATAGAACCTAATTGTAAAATAAAACAGAGGTGAGCCCAGAACATCTCAGTTACTGAGAAATAGATATTATATTGACTTTATTATGTAAATAACATTGGCCCTCAATAGTAATTAACAAAGAAGGAGACTGCTTGTTTAGTCATCCGATAAGACATGTGCCCACATTTATAGTATTAACCTACAAAGGGCTATTCGTATCCAGGAAGCCATTGATGTGTTCGCTAGAATTAAAGTGGATAAAATCTTAGCAGTTCTGTCATGAAACCACACTTTGACATGAGAAAACTGCTGTAGCTGGTGAGAAGGAAACACTCTAGCTAGATGGGTGTCCTAAGCTGGGATTTCTCTTTTAGAACTATCATGGTTTATAAGATGGTTTATAGTCACTTATACATTCTATAGAACTATGACTATGATCCAAAGAAAGAATAAAGACGACTGTCTATGTTCAGCATGCACCAAGCTTGAATAGGACAGCACAATCGTAAGCAGCGCATCCAGGATTATGCTTTGACTGTGTTACAGGATGATCCTTCTCCCAGAGCAGGAGCATCCTTTCAGCATAGCAAAAGGCACCCGGGGCCGATCTTTCGTCTTCAGTGCAATCCGGGAAATGGTACCTTTGGGCAGCTCTCAAGATTTTCCAGTTTCTCCAAAGAACCTACCATTTGATTAGTCTTTAATTTCCTTTCTGTACTCACTGACACTTTCATATACAGTGAACTTCTGTCATTTTCATGCTATAACCCTTTCATACTACCCTGGTCCTCCTGCTAAGACATTTTTCTTCTCAATAAGTCACCTTTCTACTATCATGTCTTCTTTCTGTGTCTGATCTACTGAATTTAATTAAATGTGCTTGAATGAGCATGGGTGACTCCAAGAGCACCAGAATGTGGGCGATTTATCAGTGGCTAAATCACTGAAGAGAATGATACCCTGTCTTCCATCAACCATTAACTACCAATATATTCAGGGAAGTCTGGGGCCTCATAGATCCCTTCTCTATCAATAACGAAAGGTTGAGAGGTCCAATCTTGAGCTAGTTTTCTGCCAGCACCAACAGCTACATACATTCATGAATGTAGTGGCTGTGTTATATCCAGTTACTACAAATCTGCTCATCCTATTCATTCTTTCTGCTCCCTCTTTTGGTGTGTTCTTTGAGCTTTGTACATTGTGCTTATTTTTGATTGGTTGACAATTTTAAATGAAGAAATAAAAGACTCAATCCATTGACCTTGAAGAGTCAGAAACTGTCTTACTTAGGGTTTCTAGTGCTATGATAAACACAACTAAAGCAATTTTGTTGGGGAGGTTTATTGCATCTTATAGCCTATGGTACATCATGAAGTAAAATCCAGGTAGGAACTCAAGGCAGGAACTCAGAGCCAGGAACTGAAACAGGCCATGGAGAAGCTCTGTTTACAGTCTGGCTCACCATCGCTTGCTCACCCTGTTTTATTATACAGCCAAGAACTACCAACCTGCGGGTGGCACCTCCCTCAGTGATCTAAGTGATACACTCAGCTCCATCAATCATTAATCAAGAAAATATTCCATAGGCTTGCCTATAGGCAATACAATGGAGGGATTTTCTCAATTGAGGCTCCTTCTTCCCATATGACTATAGCTTGTGTCAAGTTGACAAAAACAAACAAACAAACAAACCACAAGAATAAGAAACAAAACAAACAAACGAACAAGTGCAACTACTTCCTATTCTGGGATCCTTAAATATCACATTGTCATGGTGTTGAATTTCTCAGGTATTACTAAGTGATAGATCAGAAATGGAGTTGATGTGATCTTTTTAAGAACATATAATGTACTACAGAATAAAATCTATCATTATTTTAAAATGTTACATTTGCCTGCATATGAATTCAATTTCATACTAGTACATGCTGGTTAAGACAAGGAAAGTAATGCAATGTAACAGAATACTGCATAGAAAACAGTGCAACACACATGCATCCTGGGCAGTTGGCACTCTCATCCTTTGGTTGACACTAGACACACAACACAAGATAACGTAGTCATTGTTTCTGACCTCAAAAAACTCAAAATAGAAATAATACTACAGCAAAGGGAAAATGTAGCAAAATACTATTCATGTCTAAGGAACCAAATCAATTATAAAGGAAATAATGTTTTACCTGCATATGTAAGATCAATCTATCAATGGGAAAAAGGTGAAGGAAGTTCTACCTAGAGACAAGAGGAGGTCAAGTCAAAGTCAGGGAAGGGCTGCAGTGTGTAAACAGGATGCCGTCCATTAAGAACCTGGGGTTGATGTACCATTGTAAGACTACAGCCACAAGTCTTCTAGCGGTGAGCATTGGAACAGGGAAATTTGTAGCCACATCTATTCTTCACAAGATCTTGTAGAATGCTAAGAAGAAAAATTAGAAGGTAGAAAGATTAGTAATGGAAAAGCCAGTTAGGAAGATGAGAATTCAGACAAGTTAGATTTGGAGAAAGGCCAAGTACATAAGACAGTACATTAGTAGACTATGGAAAGGTTGAAAGAGAGCTGTCAACAATGGTTAAAAGTCCTTATTGCTTTATGTAGGTTCAGTTTCTAGTACCCTCACCAGATGGCTCACAGCCATTCAATTTCTTATCTATTCAATATCTTCTTCTTGGTGTGTGTAACTGATGTGTGTGTCTCTCTCTCTCTCTCTCTCTCTCTCTCTCTCTCTCTCTCTCTCTCTCTCACTACACACACACAACACACACAGATATATCTTTTATAGAGAAAAAATCAGATATGTCTGGGCCAAAAAAAAACAGTTTTGAGGCAGAGATGACTCTCCTGGTTTATGAGGGTACTTGAGGAAAAAATAAGTAACAGGAAACATGACTGGGACACAATGACTTTACAGAGGTTGTTGTTACCACAGGAAAAGAGGGCACATTCAAAACATGATAAGGACTTCATACATTTCTATCTAGCACTAAAACAAAGAGCAGGGAAAAACACATTGACCTAGAACACTTAGAAGTCCTTCAGCAAGCAAATGGGTACATGTTTCTTAAAAACAAAATTTCAAGAGACATCAAGAGTCTCCTAGAAATTTTGTTTCTAAGATTTGTTCTAAAAACCAATAGAAAAAGTTACCACAAATATTTCCTTAGGCCAAATATCAGAAGTCAACAAAAGGAATGTTAAAAGTATGATATTTCTACACAGTATAATGTTATATCATAGCTAAAAACAATTATTATAAATTTTGATAGTTAATGCCATGGGAAAAATCCTCTTATTATAAAAGTCTGTTATGAGGGCATTGACCTATCATAGAATTTGCAAGCCTAGAAACATCATTAAAAGGTAGAGTAATTTTTAATATCTTTAATATTTTAGCAGGTAATTTTAATAACTTTAATTCTTACATTTAAGCTGTACAGTTTTAAAGCTATGCAATTATTTTTATAAAAAGAACAATGTCATAAGCATATGCATATATACTCTAGATAAAGAAAGGAGAGAAGCAAAGATATTTAGAAGAAATGGAGATATTGAAGAACCACCACCAAATCTGAACAGGCCACAGACTAAAACTGAACTACTACCAGAATAGAGATCTACTTTCTTCTCTGAGGTTTCTCCACTTTTGAAAAGTATAAATTCTGTAATAGAGGAAAACTACCTCTCTTAACCCAGCTTGACACAGGAGTGGTGTGTACACCCCGCCTACTCGCCCACTCTCTCAGTTATTTCTCATATGTAATTACAAGTTCCCGTCTTAGGATAAAACCCAAAAGACACACAGTAAAGCATCCATACTGGACCTAGGGCAAAGCCAGTTAACAGACTGCTGGCAAACTTAGGTGGCGTCTGCTTGTTTGTTAACTAGTATTGATCACAAGACCAGTGACTTCTCGCTGGCTATGTGTTGACAAACCATCCGACTCACTATTTGTTCAATCAATTGATAATATCCCGGTGCCTAAGTATCATAAAATGAAATGGTCTGTGGAAATTCAACATTAAGATTTTAGTAGCTTTCCCTCCCCACTTTAAAACAAATCTGATTCGATTACCAATGACGCCAGGCTACATTAGAAGAAACTGAACCAGTATGATGAAGGAAGTGGTTTGTTTCTGCTGACAGCTTTCTTACATTTCACAATCACCTGTCCAAGGATACTTTGCTATTGTATCTCCTCTTTGATACTTATGTTCAATTGCTTTCCTCTTTTGTTTTATTGTCTCTTTATAATCCAACAATTAGTTAACTATGTAACTTGCACTTATTACAAGACTTTAAAGGCTAGTTAACTAGGAAGTACTAGATACTGGAGAACTGAAGACTAATGAAACATAAGCCTCACAGAAGGCTTTGAAAAGTCACCCTCCTCCTCCTCCTCTGCCGGGGCTTCATTATTAAGGTCTATAGAAGAAATGCATGGAGGCAGTATCAAAGGATATGACGGCGACAGTGGGAACTCTCTGGACAGATTAGGAGGGAGTCACTAGAACTAGAGGTTTATCTATAAATAGAAGGTAAGTATTTGAGGAAGATTTGGAAAGTCAGGAAATCATGTGAGGCAACAGATGACACAGAGTGAAACAAGTCAGACAAATGCAAATACTGCATTATGGCGCGGAGGTGTGGCATCTAAAAAGGAGAATTTCATACTGGGTGAGAGTTGAGTAACTCTAACCAGAAACTCAGGAGGGTAGAGGGGAGTGGGAGACAAGGTAAAGCTGATTGATGGGTATTCCTCAGTTAGATAGGAGGAATATGTTCTGGTGATCTGAGGCACAGCAGAGAGAACACAACTAATGTGTATGAGAAGATAGAAGAGCGTTTGGAAAATCTTAGCATAAAGAAGTGACAGGTATGCTAATTATCCTGAGTTGATCACTATGATACCTACGTGAGTCAAAAATGATGCTGATGCAATGGTGCCTCGTTATCTATCAGTTAGAAAGTTGTAAAAAATCCTGCTGTACCTCTTAAATATACACAATTGGTTTGTGTCAATCAAAAGTAAAATTCAGTCGGGCGTGAACCTGCATGCCTGTAGTCTTTGCTTTAGGGAGGATCAGGAGTCTGAGGCCAATCTAGGCTACACAGTGAGATACTGTCTCATAAAAGCAATGAAGGGGAGGGAGTGGGGATAGAAAGGAGAGGAAGTGTTCTTCCTTTAGCAGTCGGCAGGAGCTCTTTGCTGGACAGCAGACCGATGAGCTTGAAAGAGTTCTCAGAAATGCTGTAGACTGGGAAGCAGGGACTCCGAGTCCTAGGAGGAAGGCAGCCAGGGAGCCATAGGAAATTCTTCATTGAGGAAGTTAGAAGCTAAGAGAAGAGTTTTGAGAAGGTAGGCTGTATTAGAACCCAGTGGTGGCTGTAAGGAAAGAAGGCGAGGACTTAAGTCTAAATCTGGAGTCGAGACAACAGAATCTAGGACAGTCTCACACGGATAAGAGGCGACACCGGAGCAGGAAGAAACCTAATCAATGACCACTTTAGACACTGGGAGGAGACAGTAGGGAGCTAGTAGGAGTGTGGCTTCAGTGCATGCTGATCTTGAATGGGTTTTCATTATTCTCATTCACTACATGAGACTATGAATGAATGACTGAATAAGAGCGACTGCCAAGGGCAGTGTGTAAATGTGCTGGTTTCAAATCATCACAGCTTAGAGTACCCTGGGTTGGTTGTTTTCTTAATTGCTAATGTTAATAAAATTTTTTGAGTTCCCAACTTGCATTTTGTTGAAAACTGCCAATTATCAATAACACTTATAACTGGTGACTGTGTCTTTGGGAGTTATTATTTTAAGTGCTGTGATCTCACATGGCAGTCTAAGGTGGGGAGCATGTGGTGAAGAATCCTGGTGACTGCATGATAAAAAGCACAGTGTATGCAGTGTGCAGTGGGAACGCGGAGAGCGGCGCAAGCGCCCCTTGGATCTTGAAAGCACAGCGCCCCTAATATCAGCCTCACTGAACGGGCGTCGCTTTCATTCTTTTCATTTGCTTTGAAAAAAAAATAAAGTGGAGGATTTTAACAGAATTAAAAAATTCAGGAATTTCGCCATGAAAATAATGAAGCTGGAGGTTCTCGGTCGCTCACTCCATGTCTCACTCAGCCACTTCAGGTTATAATTTATATACAGACCCTGACACGAAGACTGAAAGGTGGGGAAGCATCAGAAAACACAAAGGCTTTGTTCATAGGGAAGTCAACGAGTGTGAAGGAGCAGAAAGAAGCACCTCCCTCAGGAAAGGAACGGGATGGGTGGGGTGGGAGGGTCCAGACACCAGGCAGCTCCCAGCAGCTCCCAGCAGAGGCGGGAAGCAGATACTTCAGCCACAAGGTAGACCAGCCAGCCAGTCCTGGTGGAAAGAAACCTGTAGCCCTGCCCACTGTGTGATGACTCCTCCAGCACTGATACTGGAGAACTTAGAGCCAAAGTCTGAACCCTGGCAGTTCTAACAGGCGAGGCCTGGCTACCAGTCGTAAAGAGGCCAATTAAGATAAGTACTAATGAAAATCAGAGAGCGGAGATTTAATCAATTTAGCCATGTGCAGAAGAAGGATGCTAGACGTTTTTCTCACACTTCGAAAATAAAAGTCAATTACAAACAAACCAATACCATAGTTTGGGACTTTTAGTGAAAATCCAGGGAAAGCACTCAAAGTTACACATGTAAGCAAGGATTTTCTGAAGAGGACTCCAACAGCGCAGGGAAGAATAGCAGGAAAGGAAAAACAGTATCACTCGAATACGGGTTTCTATCCAGAAACAAAACAACAACAAACACATCCGCTAAGCGAAAAGAACCTGCAGAGAGGGAAAAACTTCACAGCTGTACCTCTGATGGGGAGTTAAGATCTAAACTCCTGAATGAATCACAAAAGTAAATTATCTAAACAACCAAGCAATTCGTGAATTAAAGGGCCAATTTTCAGAAGAAAAACAAATAGCCAGTAAAAGTATGAAAAATGTGTTCAATGTCCTTAGCCGTCAGAGATATGCAAATCAAAGCTGTTTGAGATTCCATTCCTTCTCAGCCCTGTCAGAACGGTTGTCGCCAGAATGACAAGGACAAACACTGGTGATGATGTGGGAGAGGGGCCCTCGGACACTGCTGGTGGGACTGTAAAACTAGCCCGGCCACTATAGAATCAGTATGAGGTTCCTCCTAAAAGTTGAAAATAGAGTTACCATATGGTCAGGCTCTGTGACTCGTGAGCCTCTACCTAAGGAAATTAAGTCAGCACACCACAGAGATGCTTGGGCCTCCATGATTACAGCTGCACCGCTCACTCAGGTGTGGAATCTGCCTAAGCAGATGTGTATATGAAGAAAGGTTGGACATTTTCACAACAGAGTTCTGTCCAGTCATACAAGAGGAAGAAATTATGATTTGTTTACCCTGATTTAAAAATCAATTTAAAAATTCTAACATTAGGAGCCGTCAGGATTGCTCAGGTTAAAACACTGACGTCACAGGCCTGATGACAGAACCCACAGAAAGGTAGGAGGAGGGAACAGACTTCACACAGTTGGCCTCCAAGGCCCACGCTTGTGCCGCTGCACCTAAGCCTACACATGCACACAGCAACAATACGCATAATTTTTAATTTTAATAATCTAGCCATAACAAGAACCCAAGTGAAAGGTGTTTATTAAATATACTTTGATTGATTCGCCTCACCACACTTTGCCATTTATTTTACATTGCTGCTTTTCCTGATCTTGAATTTTCAAATACATTCTTCAAAGAGCTCTGTTTCCAGCATGAAGATACAGTGATTATCATTTGTTTGACTGTTGTATCGGTGCAATGTGTGCGTGTGCGTGTGTGTGTGCGTGTGTGTGTGTGTGTGTGTGTGTGTGTGTGTGTGTGTAGTAATTGAGGTCAGAATCTTTGGGTTATAATTCTTTTCCAAGACTGAACACATCACCATGTGGACTCTTGATGCTTTATACTATAAAGAGCCTACCAATGTGTTTTTAAAACATAAGTTATGTTAAAATATTATTTATACCTGAAGGATGTATCTTCATTCTTGAATTTAAAATTAAAAAATTCTGTTTAAAAAAAAAGATGAGAAATCTCAGGCCCCGCTCCTAAAGTTTTGATTGAACTCAAATGTCAAAATTGTGCCCTGGTGACAACCACTTGGAAGAGAGCCCATACAAAGCCAGTGACAGTACAGTGAAGTGATAGCCATCCTTAAAGAATGGATACTTTTATACAAGTTATGAGCCACTTTACCTCTGAATACACTAAAATCCCCTTGGTCCTGAGCTGTTTGTTTTTTGTTGTTTTTGCACCACGGCCAAAGACAACACTGTACCAGTTAGACACTCAGCATACATGGGTGGGTCCTGGAGTTCTGTGGATGGGAACCTTCAGCTTGAGCCCTTGGCATCAAAGCACACAAATACCTTTTGAGCCCCACCCGTCATCCCTACCTGAGGTACTCACTCTCAGTATGATTGACAGCTCCAATTTTCACGTTCACACCTACTTCTGCAGAGTCTAATGGATGAGTTAGTCTTAAATGCCCCAGGGCTTCTTTGAGAAGGCCATCAGTACACCGTGCCAAGCAAAGCTTACAACATCCCAGAGGAGTCTGACACTGACAGGTCCCAGGGTTGAGAAACCCTGATTGTGAAACAGAAGTAGAGTTTTGATACCGTATTTATTTTCGTATTGGTACTATATTTATTGCTGTGAGCAAAGATATGGTGATACTACAATGTTGCTTCATGGAGGACTTGTCCTCAGCAACTGCAAACACAAAAGAGAAAGCCCGAGAGACACCTGCTAGAGTTTAAGTATAAACAGATTTGATATTTTTACATTATAGAGAATGTACGTGTGGTACCGGGCACCGGTGTCATTCCTGGACAGCCTCAGCTCCTGGACCTCTATGAGTTCATTTGGGGAACCAATACTAATTCTCTAAAGGACCTCCATTTAACCAAAATACTTGGAGAGAGAGCTGGAGTTGACTTGCAGTTGACTGTCTGTCTCTCTCTCTCTGTCTCTCTCTGTCTCTCTCTCTCTCTCTCTCTGTCTCTCTCTCTCTCTCTTTCTCTCTCTCTCACACACACACACACACACACACACACACACACACATGTCCTTTGTACTTATATTCTTTGAGCCAATGATGAGGAAGAAAATAGAAAGAAATATACATCTAATAGAGTTGGATAGTGGTCATCCTCCTGGGACCCAACTTAGAGAGGCCCAGCCTCAACCATAGATTGCCATTTTGTGGAGCCTAAAAAAAAGCTACTACCTGAGATCCAATACTAGACTGGTAGCCCTTCTGCCTTCCACACCCTGAGCAGACATTGCCCAGTACTCTGTAGACAGAGGCACTACTCTTAGGAGCCTGACTTGTGCAGTTATTGTGCTCAGGAATGTTTCATTGCCACACAGTGAATCCAGCACTCAGAACCACCCAGGCTCCCTCCCGGACAATCAGCTTTTGGGAAGATTGAGCATGATACCCAGTTCCTTTGCCTTATGACCCTGACAACTGTGTACTTGGTTCAGCCCACTCAAGTGCAGGCTCGGACCCTTCCTAGCTTCTCCTCACATTGGACTTGTGCTCAGATCTCAACCAGATCCGCATGATAAGGGGCATGGGGTATAATTTTGTTCTAAATTGTCCTCTGAAGGCTGAAGATGAATGTGGCAGTGTCAGGGGTTGGAGCAGCCTATGGATCCTGTCTACCATCCTAGAGGGACTGCGAATGAGTATCCTGCTTAGAATGAGGAGGCTGGGGACTTGGAAGTCAGTAAGTCCTGACTTTCCTTTTCTTATTTGAGTTGGTTTAATTGATAACATAGGGACATTAGAAAATATAAGCCCTCACTGGATCCTGACTGGCTTCTCTCTGGGTATGTGACCCTGAGAGCATTCTGTATTTTCTGTTTCAGGTTCCTCATCTATGAGATGTGGAGAACAATGGTGCCTACCTCATAACGATGTGGCTAAAGAATTATTGGAGCTAGAACAGAGTCTAGGAGGGAAGGAAAATGGAAGAAGGTAATGAATGAAGCCATCTACGTACCCATCCTATACACAGAGACCCTGAGACACCAAGAGGGAAGGAATGGAACCAAGGAGCTTCTCACAAAGAGGAAGTGAACGTCAATCTTGATCCCTTCTCTGTTCCCTGAGAAGTGTGTAATTGGTAGAATTCACTTCATCTGCTCTGCGAGAGGCTGAGGAGACAAAAAAGACAGACTGGGCCCACAAAACCTGCTCCCAAGTATGGAATTGGATGTCAAATCCAAAGTACCCACTCCAGCTGGCTAATCCACAGCCTTGTCCTCCACAGAGAACCCAAGGTTTGTTCTTAGAATGTACACCAGGAGACTCAGTCGTCTAGAACTTCAGCCTCAGAGCAAATTTGGCATCTCTGGGCTCCAAAGACTACTGCAAAAACCTGCATGTATCTGTTGGCTGTTCACTGGCCTAAATCATAGCAAGCCTTTCAGCCCCAAGGGATTTGAACTTGCCACAGAAACCCAGCAATCCCTGAGCTCTCCCTAGCTCAGAACTTGAAACTCTACCAATCCTCACCCTGAAAAGCTCGCCCCTGGAGAGCTCTGCTCACAAAGAAATCATATACAAGCGCTGCCTACTGTTCAGTTTCCTGCTATCTTCTCCCTGGAGCAGAAGCAGCAGCAACCCTGGATTTGTTCCTCCCATTAAATCTCTTTTATGAGATCTGCTGCCTGGTGTGACTCTCTCATTGGAAGAAGCCAAGAAGTGAAGCCGGGAAGAAGTCAAGATGTAGCGTGGAGCGGAGACTCCTGGGCTTTTCAGCTCAGTTGGGGATACCCTCCCATGGGAGTTGCACTGCCTCTGCTAAGAAGGCTTCCTCTCAGAGCTGTGGGGTTCGTATGCTCCAAGGATACCTTTCCACCCAAGCAGCAATGCCAACCATATCAAGTACAGACATATACTCGCACATGTACATAACCAAAAATAATAAAAACAAAATATTTAAAAAGGAGAAAATGAGGAAAGATAAGGTTGAAATAAAACTACAGTAAGTATAGCAGCGCAAACATCTAGCTTGGTGTTCAGGATCTAATATTCTTAGGGGCTTTGCCAGTGCAGGCTTAGGGAGCCCTGTCCCTCCAGCTTCACTGCTAAAATAAATATAACCTCTCTTTTTCTATAACTCCACTTGTTTTCACCTTTCCTTGATGAGGAGTCCATATGTCTGCATCTCCAGTATCTTGGAGTCTTCTGATATCTTAAGCTTCATCTTCACATCTTTAAGCAATGGTCCTCAGGCTGTACTTAAGATAGCCTTACTCTGCAGCTCACTGCAGCATTCTCAAGTCAGGGCTCTCCCATGGCAAATTAATTCTCCTCTTTACAAGTTGGAGCGCTGCACGGGTGGAACCTTACCCTCAAGGCGTTTCCCCCCGTTGTCCTTCTGTGAGATGCATGCCTTGTCTTTGCTAGTGCCATCTCTAACTAGTATGGACACTTCGTCCTTCCTACATACTTCCACCACCATCCTTCTTCAATCTCAGCCGTGTCCACGTTCCTGTCCTCATTAAACTGCAAATCTTCATATTTTCCTACTTTGAATTTTCATTATAGAGCTAAACACAGTGAGAAGCAGCTGTCACACAGCCTGGCCATTAGACTCTCTTGAAACTTCCTCTGTCAAACTTTTGAATTCAAATGGCTCAAAAGTGGCTGGGACCCAGGCAGAATGCATCCAGATTTCTTGTGAGAATGTGACACAAATGGCTTCTAATCTAATTCCTAATAGAAAGTCCTCTTCTGAAACCTTGTAAGAAGACTGCACTCTTCCACCCTTTGTTATTCTGGTTTTCAGTTCTTCCAGAATGTTCCAGAGTTCTGCATTCTAGGACATCTCTAGCCCACAGCATTAAACCCTCCTGCATTCCTCCTTCATTCCAGACTTCCATAAACAAAGTGTTTGGGTTTATTGATGTAATGACCCTACTTCTCAGCGCCAGTTTTATACATTACTTTCCCAAACACTTTACAAGGAGCAACTTGGGGGAAGAAGGGTCTACTTTAACTGAAGGGCATGGCAGGACATCTGAGTGCTAACCTTGGTATGGGAGCTTGCCCCTGGCCACATGTGGAAAATAGTATTGGACCAGGCCATAACAGAAGCCCACCTTCAGGGGCCAGCTTCTGCCAGCTAGGCCCCCCCTGTTAAAGGTTCTATAAACTCCCAAAACAGCACCACTATCTGGGGACCAGGTATGAGCTGGGGACCAAGTGTCTAACATATGAGCTTGTAGAGACATTCCTCATTCCAACTATTACAAAATCAACTTACCCCCCACATACACACACATACACACCAATAACATACATTTAATAAGACAAAGAAGTAGGATTTCCAGCAATGTTGGTGTGGCATGTTGCTCATGTCCACCATTAACTTCCGTCTATCTGTACAAGTCCATGTGCCCCATGCTCTTCTCTGTGCCCTTATGAAGAAAAGAACACAGCAGATTCGTGGCAGGATGAACCAATTCCAACCTGCTTCTTCCCCCAGCTGCCTAGGCTTGGATCTTGGCAGTGACTTCTCCAGGTGATAGAGAGGAAGGATATTATCTTCTCAGGTTCCTGAGCCTAAGAGGGCAAAGACTTGGGTTTAGGATCAGAGCCCCAACCCAGTTCCCACTAACAGAGCATCGGAGAGTAAAGACAGGAAGACCAACTAACATTAGACTTGAAGTCACTTTCCCCTACCCCAGAGCATACTGATATCTCAGTGCCTCCTTCAAAGATCACACCCCTACCTGGTGGGCAGAACTCTGATGGAATGGGCTCCAGGTGGACAGGCCAAGCAGACACCTGCCTAGAAACCCTGCAGTCTACCGCGTAGAGCCACATGACTTACAAGCTGGGTAGACATGGAGCAAGTGTCTGGCTGGCATGGACACTGGCCTCTCTAAGTATTCATAGTAACACCCCCAAACTGGCAGATCAGAATGCAGTAACTGAATATAGTTTGTCACTCATAGATGCTCTGTTCCATGTCACTGGAACCCTATCGGGAGGCAACAGAGCCATCAGGAGACAAAGAAGTGGAGATGGTGATCAAAAGCCTTTATTGCAGTTTACAGGGGAAGTACCAGGCAGTCAAAGATGAACAGACTTTGGATATGATGACTTGAAAACTGCTGGAGCTCTGGAGCACAGGGTTATGCCTTGTGCTCTGGCAGCAGAAAGGGATAGCTATGCCTTTGTAAATGCCCCTGGGGGGACATTGTGTTACAAGTGGATGCTCCTCAGAAAAAGTGGGGATGGGTGGGGACAGTTCCTTCTGGACATCAAGTATTTCCCACATGGAAAAAATGTCACAGATTCAACAATTCAAATCCTCAGCGAGGACCTTCAGTTTCTATTTCTCCACTGCCACTTGAAGCAAATGTATAGAGGACACTTATCACAGGCCATCTGGCTCTGTGGGTGAAAACTACCCCATCAGGCTTCCATCCTAGGCCAGTGTCATCACAGCAAAATTCTTTGATACCTCAAAGCTGGTCATGGGCTAAGGACCAAACACTGCACTTGGCTCACATATTCCCGGATGGGGGAGGTTGTGGTCCAGGTGGTGGTAACTATCTGCATTTTCCTCATAGGAAACCTCCAAAAAACTCCGTGTGCTACATACAGCACTGGCCTAGTCATCATAACAGGTCACAGGAGGTTGTTGAAGCAGTGCTGTTCTGAGCCAAGAAGACCTAAGTTCTCCATGAGGTGCCATATGTCAGTCTTATAGCCCCAGCAAAGCACCAGCCTCTCCCCATTCAGTTTCCTCATGTGAGAAGTAATGATTTAAGTTTCCATGTGTTCCCCTAGCCATGTTGTAGCCACATGTTGAGAGCAGACTAGTAAATGGCTTCAACTCTTCTGCTATTTGTCCCTCCATAGGCAGCATGTTCCCCAGAGTCCAATATAACCAGAAGGTTACTGCTAGCTGTTCTGATAAAATTCCACTTTCTTACCATTTCCTGAATGCTCACCTCCTTTGTATGACCTTCCCAAGAGTGAGCCCAGAGTGTTTAATACCAGGATGCAGAGTAACCAAAACATCACAGATACTTATTAAACAGTAGGACCTGGGTATGGACGCTGTGCTCTAGCCTCCAGGAACGTCCAGCCCGTTTCCACAGTGAGCGGGTCTTCTCTTCATCCATTTCTCATTATTTTAGCACCAATCCGAGCCAGTGAATTTCTCTTGATGTTTTTGGTGTATAAAAAGGAAGCTAACAAGAATCAGGGACAGGAGAGACGGAGCCAAGGGGGGAGAGGGGGAGAGCTGGAAGCAGGTGTGTCAGCTGTGGGCCAGAGGCATTTCCAACTTTGCTGGCTATCGTCTGTGATTTTCCTGTGGTAAAAGTCTACACTCACTAGATATATCTAAGAATTCTCTGGCCCATCATGGCCCACTATGGCTCACCATGGCCCACTCTCGGATGCCAACAGGCTAGTGATGAAGGGTGTGGTGAGGGCTTCTTGTAGTCATGGCAATTTCTGTTTTGTTCCCTTTGAATTTCCTACTCATATCATTGGCCCATATCTAAGCTGTTCTTTCCACAACCCCCTCTTTTTTGTTGTTAATCTCTTTGAGGATATGTTTTAGCAGGGACATTTGCCTGGTTTATTTATTGTAAACAACTTCCCTCAGCCTGGGGCTTGTGCAGTGCTCCTGTGTGGACGTGCGGCATGCATCCTGGGTATGTTGTAATTCCTAGCATAGTTGTGAGTGGGGTTTTCTCAGAGACTGATGTTGGTGCTACATGGAGATTCTATTTATTTGAGGTTTGATACTTAATTCAACAAACTTAGTGGCCTATCTTTTAAAAACTTGGGGACAGCATCAATTATACATACCTATTCTTTTCTAAGTCTCAAGCTCCTTGTTTCTTTCTGGTTCACCTTTCTAAAAAGTAATTTTATTTGACAATCCCATGCACATATGTAATATATTCCTACTATACTCCCTTTTCTCTCTTCTATCTCTCTCATCCTTATCAGCACTCCCCATCTCTCCCCATCTTTTCTCAGTTTCATGACTTCTGGTTTGGTTTTATGACTCATTTAGTTTAATGTGTGACTGTTGGATTGGTATTTTCATCAGAGCCTGGTGAGGTCTGTGGAACTGGTAGGCAATGATTTTCCCGCTCCCTGAGTCTGTAAGTAGCAAATAGTTCAGCAGTGGGGGGTAGGCCCCCAAACCCATGCTCATCCATTTCTGACTGTTGAGGACCCATTCTTGTGCAGACACAAGGAGAGGATCCAAGGCTGCTCTGGGCTCATGGTTGCAAGTGTTGGGCCTTGTGGAGGAGACAGTATTTGCAGTCTTTCTCCTAATAAACCAGCTCTCACACTTACTGCACCATCTTCTACAATTTCCCCCCAGCCCTAGAGGAGATGGTATAAATGTCTTGGTGGGGGTTGAGCACACATTGATCACTTACTGTCAGCATTCTGTGCAGCCTCTTTTATTTTTTAATTTTTTTCCTCCATCTTTATTAACTTGGGTATTTCTAATTTACATTTCAATTGTTATTTCCTTTCCCAGTTTCCGGGCCAACATCCCCCTAACCCCTCCTCCTCCCCTGCTATATGGGTTCCCCTCCCCATCCTCCCCCCATTACCACCCTCCCCCCAACAATCACATTCACTGGGGGTTCAGTCTTGGCAGGAACAAGGGCTTCCCCTTCCACTGGTGCTTTTACTAGGTTATTCATTGCTACCTATGAGGTTGGAGCCCAGGGTCAGTCCATGTATAGTCTTTGGGTAGTGGCTTAGTCCCTGGCCTCTTAATTCATCACTGATCATTGGAAAGAGGACTTTTCTAAGTAAAGCTGAGAGTAATGTTTGCCTATGTGCTGGTTACTTTTTGTTGACAAAACCAGTCACCTGGGGAGAAGGAACTTCGGTTGAAAATCTGCCTCCATCTGATGGTCTCTGAGGCATTTACTTGATTAATGGACTGATAGTCCTGGGGTATATAAGAAAGCAGGCTGGGCGAGCCATGCAGAACAGGCCAGTAAGCAGCAATCTTCCATGGTCTCTGATTCAGTTCCTGCTTCCAGGTTCCTGCTTGAGTTTCTGCTCTGACTTCACTCTGTAATGGACTATGATATGGAATTACAGGCCAAATAAACCCTTTTTTTCTCAGTTATTTTTGTTTACCACAGCAACAGAAACAAAATTAAAGTTTTTTACTAAGACACTGGGTATAAACATAGGCATTGAGAAAGCAGCTTGACAATGTGAGAATTTCACTGAACAACACCCTTATTTTACCCTAAGGCCTGTGACTTCTCTGGCAATGGGGTTTTGACCGTGCTTATATACCAGACATTGATTCCCTTGTGTGGAGTTGGTCTCAAATCCAATTAGTGAGTGATTGGTTACAGCTTATTGCACATGTCGACACTTCTTACCTGACAGGTTGGTCTCAAAGACTGTGAGACTCACAGATAGGTGAGACCACTGATGCTTTTACTCCCCCAGAAGCCTGTGTAACACTTTGGGGGGCTGTGGAGGTTAGCAGGCAGATAGCCACTCACCTCCACTCCAGTTTGATTTCTCTATGCTATGCATCTAAACTGTGGGGTATCTTCAGCAGTAGGGTCTTATCATCTCATTTTGGTGAGCAACCAAGAGGAATGAAGACTCCCATTCAGAGAGTTTAGAAAGAAGCATCGGGAAGATGGTGGCTTAAGAGAAGGTGATGATAGTAGAATGTAGATGATGTGAAAACAGAGGAGCAAATCCTGGGGATGGAAATGTCTAAGCAAGAAGGCAATGGAAAAGCAGGAGAAGGAAGATGAGAGGTTGAGATTAGCCAAAATGAAGGGTGTATGAAGAGCTGCATGGAAACCTATGGTTGTGCAACCAAACCAAAAGTAAAATGTATATATTTTAATATTTATTTTATTTTTATACATGACTGGTGTGTGTGTGTGTGTGTGTGTGTGTGTGTGTGTGTGTGTGTGTGTGTGCATACCTTCTTTCTACAAAGTTCAGAAGAGGGAGGTCAGATCCCCTAGAACAGGAATTATGCATAGTTATGAGCCATCAGGTGATGTGGGTTCTGGGACCAAACATGGGTCCTCTTCCAGAGTGACAAGTACTCTTTTCTACTGTCATCTCTCCACTCTAATTTATACAAATTTCAAAGGGACAGAAGGGAGAAACTCCATGTATTAGTTACCATCCTGTGACCGTGATAAAACATTATGACCTAGGAAACTTAAAGAACAAGAGGTTTGTTTGGGCTTATGGTTCCAGAGTGACAAATGTCCATCCCCATTGAGGCAGTGTGGCAAAAGGCACATATGGTGGCAGGAATGGCAACTGAGAGCTCACATCTTAAACCACAACCAGGAAGCAAGGAGAGAACTGGGAATGTGGCTTTGCAAGTGATATAATTCCTCCCACAAAACCAGACCTACTAAGCCTCCCCAAGCAATAACACCAACTGGGACCAAGTACACAAATGCCCAAGATTGATGGAGATATTACACTAAACAATCACAGTCTGTAGTACAACTTCAAAAGTTTGTACATTTTTTCACAGTTACAAAACTTCTTAAAAATCCAAAGTCACTTCTGAAATACAAATCAAATTGTTAATTGTAAGACCCTTTAAATAAAATAGCAAATTACATATTACCAACATACAATGATACAATGGATATATATATATATATATCCCCACATCCTATAGCTCCAAGTCAAAGGGCTTAGATGGTCCTGTTCCTCAAGCTTTGTTGCCTAAAAAATTCATCTTTCGTGAGCTGCTTCCACTTCCTGTGTGCAGCTCTCTTTGGCAGATGGCCCACAGCTCTGACATCTCCAAAGTTTTGGGGTATCCAATGCAACCTTGGCTTTATTTTCACAGATTCACACAATGGTCTCTTAGGGACTCAATGCAGGGAATCCCCTGCCACACAGCTGGCTTCAACAGCTCTCTGAAACCAACGACAAAGAGTTCACGACCCTTTAACTTGTATATACTTAATGACTTGGTGTGTCCCAAATAGCACTTCTTAATATTGAACTAACATTCTGGACTCAACCCAGCTTCTTCATCTTGGGTTATTCCGTTGTCTACAGTGGGTGGACTTTCTTTTAAGAAGGTCATTTTCTCTTCTTTTCAGCATGTTGAGGACATATATTTGCATAAATGTGGGGCAATTTCAGAGGTCACTCCTTCAAGTACTTTTTTATCTGTCTTTCATGAGTCTTCAGCATACACGCTATATTTGTGATAGACTGCCAGAGTTAGAAAGGACTTCTTTGTGTTCTCTCACTTTATCCTTTCTGCCTTGCACGAGGTCATTCACAGGTGGTCTTTAAGTGCACTTTAAACCCCTGTCTATTCTGTTCATGGTCACTGAAATGATTGAGTGTGTATAAATGTCAGATGTACTTTATGTTCCAGGAATTTCATTCTTGTTCTAAGATCTGTGTCTGCATATATAGTTCTAGCTGGCAATACACGGGAGCGATTGTGGATAATGGTATCTTTCTTTGATGAGTGTTAAAACACCCTGACAGAGAGTACAAGCTCTCATGACTTTGTCATGCTTTGTTTAGTTCTTGGCTGTATGTATCTGTTTTGTGTGCTCAGTCAGGCTGTGGACATCTCTACGAGGTGGTCTTGATGCAGGGCTCTCACTTGAGCATCCAATGTACTCCATATACTCTGTCTTCCATCCAGGTCACAGCCCTTTCCCTTCTCTCCATTATGCAAACTTCAGCATCCTACCAGCTCTTCAACCCCATAGCACCCATTTGCTCTCAGAGTTAGCAGGCCTTCTGGGGTAGCATCTGTAAACCGTAAAACAAACCTGAGCCACGGGCACACAGGTGACCTCCACACTGACCTTCAGGCCCTTCTTACACGGTCGGTCCTCCTCTCTGCCAGCTCTTCCTGAACTGGTTTAGCAATAAGCTGTGCATCCGTGTCCCAACTGAGTAATCTTCAGAGTACCCAGGCGCTGCAAGAGCTTAGAGTTCACACTCCCTGTGGGGCAGTGAGCTGTGAAATGTAACCTGATTCCCGACAGGTCAAATCCCCAGAAACCCTGATAGGAATGGCAGGCGCATTTCCAGCCCCCCAGATCAAGGCCACACTAGCTACAGCCCCCGACAAACCCCTGTAGAGAGGTTTGAGACAGACTAGTCACATAGAGCAATGCCCCAAGCCCCTCCTCCACAGGTGAGGACATTACCACAGGTCACATAGGCTCAAGAGAGATCAGGTGTAGAGACAGGACCATGCCCCCAAATATGTAGATGATGTCTTCCCAAGCTCTCAGGCCAAACCAATAGAAGTACCTGCTGTCAGACACTGACCCATGCAAAAAAACTATTTAAGAGCTGTGTTCAGAATTAATGGGGTGCAGGAATTATTCCATTGTCTGAGAGCTTCTGTCATAAGAGCTGTAATACCGCTGCTTGGGGAAGAGATCTGCTCTCTGCACCCTTTGCTGGCTAGTCAGTATCCTAGACAAGCAACCTAAGTGGCAACAACAGAAAGGAGCAGGTCCATCAGTAGAGGCTGCGGAAGCAGCCCCACACACCCCTTGCCTGAGTTCTCTCCACCTCACCGGAACCCATGCACCTAGCCAGGTGAGAGATCTCCGTGGGGAGCCCCATGCGCCAGAGCTCCGCATCTGAGTTCTCTGCCCCTTTTGCCTGAACCCGTGCGCCTAGCCTGGCCAGAGATTATTGAGGAAAGCCCCAGGTGCCAGAACCCCACAACTCCCCAAGGGACCATCTTCTAAATCACAGACTTGGCTACCCAGGAAGTAGGTCCCATGGAACATCCTTAGTGTATCCCCCATCATCTCTTCCCTCTGTGTGCTTTTATTAAGGGTGTGACTACTAACTCTGACACACTTTGACTGTTACCACCTGATCTTGGACTAGAATTTCCAAATCTGTGAGTTAGATAAAACTTTCCCCTGGAGAAAGTTGGCTACCTCAGGTATTTTATTTTGCTGTAGACATGTGAACTCAATTGACACTGAAAGCCAAGACAATCATGCTGCCCGGTGCATGTATCCTTGTTTTAAGGGTCACCACCATGAACTACCTTCTGCTCAGCCCACATGTTTAATCCAGTTTTGTAGTTGCTAAGTACACAACTGGCTGATCCCAGTGACTTGAGCAAGGCTAGGTGTACTGAGCCTGGGTTTCACACCAAGCTATAGGCTGACTCCATCCCCTCACTTATTTATCTGGGCTGCTCAGAAAGCACTTAGTCCCACGCTGAGAAGCAGAACAGACAGAGTACCTCCACCTCCCTCTTAGCCTGCTGTACTGCCAGTGTTTCTGATTCAGTCACTTTATCAGACAAGATTATATTTCTTGGGCTTGGAGGTAAGGCTAAACACGTCCGCCTCACAAGATTGCCATGGGAGTTAGACGCATTCATCCATGGAAGAAGGACTCCATTGCTTTTCTTTTCCAAAAATCTTACTTGTCAAGTACCCTGCTTGGTGCCATCTTGTCCGAATTCATCTGTTTTCACTCTGAGTTTTAAGTTTATTTCAGAATAGTTTTAGAGTTACAGAAGAATCTCTGAAACAGTGAGGCAGTTGTCTATATTTCACGCCACTTCTCCATTTGTATCTGCTACCAGATGAGTATGGCTTCTTGGCTGCTCTTCAACATCAGATGTGACCATCAGATAGGGACCATGCTTTATTCACATTGTCTCAGCCTATACCCAGCGTACTCTTCACCAGGGTGCCATCCAGGGTACCATTTGGTCAGTACTTAAGCTTGCTTGGCGCTGGCAGTTTCTCAGAACCCCTCTTGTTTTAGATTCTCTGGGCAGTTCTGAGGTTTCCTGCTCTGGGAACTTCACAGAAAGTCTCACAGGTGGAGGCTTTGTCACTTTGCTGTTGCAGTTTGCTGGGTTCCCAAACTTATGTCAGGTTTTTTGAGATCTTGGAGGAGTGAAGTGCCCATATCATCACACTGTGCAGTGACTGTGTGATGTGACTGTGTGATGTGACTATGAGCTGTGTCCATATCAACAGACTGTGTTCTGACTGTGTGCTGTGATGTGTGCTGTGGTTGTGTTCTGTGACTGTGAGCTGTGCTCACATCATCACACTGCACTGCCAACACAAAGCACTTCTGTTACCGTTGCCCTCCATCACCGAGCCACAGTACATTCTGCAGTTGACTTCAGCGTTTCAGAAAAGTTGCTCACACTTGCAATCATAGTACTTAGGAGGCTGTGGCTCTAGGATTGTCACCCTAAACAACAGATTGAGACTGCCTCCAAAGTCCAAACAAATATATCTAGCATTTATAATGGAGATTTCTCTGGTCTTTGTCCAGCCAATAGGAGAACTTTCTGAGACCCTGAGCACGTGCCTATTGTTATCTCCTCAGACTCCCCACTGCTGTGCACATGCGTTGGTTATCTCTTAGTCTAGACAATAAGAAAGCAGTAGGTTGGATTCTGGAGAAGGAGAGGAGGGAGTTTGTGGCCAGCACCTATCCACTGCCCAGGCTGGTGCTCCGGGGAATGTGACACCAGTGAGACAGACAAAGCTGCCCCTATGATCAGTAAAAGATAGAACTCCAAGTTTGCCTCTAGTTCTGGCCCTGCCCTTGTCACAACTCCAGACAAAGATGTGGAGTATATGGAAAATAAGGGACGACAAAATACGAAGGTTTTCCAACTCTGCCACCATCAGACAAAGCTACTTTGTCAATGTTTGAAATCTAAATAATTCTGCCTTGAAAACCCTAGGGTATTTTGCTTTCTTCTGACTAATCATCCTGTTTTAGTTGATTCTATCTTTAACTTAAACTATCAGTCAGTTCTTGACCTTCCTTTGGGGAAAATATTGGAGTGGAAATTATTAGTAAATACCTGGAAATTTTCCATTAAGACTTGCGGCCTCAAAGCAGCTGATAACATTTAAATAGCTTCATCATAGTGAAATTTTGTTCATGATCATGCATTTTAAAACATCTAGCCAGGGGCTTTGAAAGTAATACTATAACCATGTAATGGTCCTCAACTCATTAAGGTACAAAAATGTGCCACAGAAAATGCTTTACAGAACTTGTTACATGTTTACCAGATTGTTTTTATTCATCGTAAGACATAAAAATAAACTTTATATTGCCTCTGTTTTGTCCTTTTGACTCTTGTTAATATTGCAACTGCTTCCTAGAATTTAAAATTTAGAAATAGCTTAATGATTATTTTCATTTGTTGATTACCATGCAAAATGTCTTGGTAGTGATCATTCCCACAGAAAAGATAAGAGATTCCGGCTGCGGAAGAAGGAAATCTCAGGGCACAGGGTCACTTGCTATTTTCTTTGCAACATATGAGCTCTGCAGATCCATGAGTCTATGAGTTCCCTTCAGAGGCAAGGATGTGACTCCAGAACAGAAGACACTCAACCCTCCAAGTTCTGAGGTCTTCTGAATCTCATGCTGTCGACAGCGTCTTTCAGGAAAATAAGTATCACCCAATGTCGTGCACAAACTATTGCAACCTATGCAATGCTGTGTCCTGCTTTGCTTCAGGAACTTCTCATAGTGCAACAGAATGCAGCCCACATGAGGAAACCTCCTTTAAAGAGAAATGAGAGCCCTTGAGAGCTGCCCATCAGTGAAAATCCGGTGAAGTCAGATCCCTCAACCTTTCCCTCTGGTTTTCAGCTTCACTTCAAGCCCTTCCTCTTCCTTCTGATCCTAGAGTCACTGTGTGGATGTAAATATCTTCCTTCAGTCTCATATTATTAAATATATAATATTTACACATAACATAAGAACAAATAATATAAGAAGGACACTAAAGCCGTGTGCAGGTTTCCTGATTCTAAGCAAGTCACTACTTGCAGAGTAAGTGAGTGGGGCTCTCGAACATGCCCAACTTTATTGATGTGATGATAAAAGTATCAGCTTGGAGGTGCCCTTATTTAATTCATTGCTCTCAATGTTATGAGAACCTTCTTGTTTCCTGGTATCAAGGAACTTGCTTACCTGAATGTCCATTTTCATTCTGAAATGTATCCTGCTTTCCTAGACACTTTCCTTGGTATCTGAGATGAGAATGTAACGTTACACCCATTTCCAATTTCTCTTCTGGGGAAACAGAACAGAAAAGCTTCCCATGCCTTTGGAGGAAGCCCTAATGAGCAACATGATTTACCCTGCTCAGGCTGTGGCCTTCACCTTCGGTTCTCTTGGATCACAGAGAACCTGCCAGGTTTTCAAAGTCTGCCCATTGCCAGTGCGTAATTTAATCCCTCCATAGCCATGTAAGATGATATGAACCCTATAATGGCTAGAATACACACAGCCAAGGAGGACTGCTTCTCTCACACTGGATGTCATTAGATAGCAGAGAGCCACGTAGAACGGTGTGAGTTCAGCTTGCATGAAGTGAATCTGTGAAGTTCAAGTCCTTTAGAAGTTGGGCCTGGAGTGATTTCTTTCAGCTCTTGGATTCAAAAATCAAATCTGAGTGCTTGGCAGACTGAGTCAGGAGAAAAATGAGTTCAAGGCCAGTCTGGGCAGCACAGGGAAACCCTCTCAAAAAGCAAATAAATGTCAATGATTAAGATGAGAAAGCTTTTGTCTAAAAATTATGCAATTTCAATTTTTCATACTTCACCAACTTATCACATAGTTAATTGGGCCCACCCATGATTAACCTTTCAGATTCTCCAGAAAGGGCCCTGGGAGGAGACAGCCTCATTTTCTTTTTTTAATGGTGAATGAAGTTTGGGATGGTTCTGGATTGCTTGAATCCTTCTCCAACTTCCCTAAAAAACAAGCAAACAAAAAGCAAAAGCAAAAAAAAAAATCAAAAACAAAAACAAATAAAAAAACTGAACTCACAAAATGAGAAACTTTTCCAGAAGCCTTGTGCTTGTTGCTTTTTGCCAATGTGACACATATCTGGGAAGAAACATTTTTTTTATTTAGAAAATGTCTCCTAATATTGGCCTGTAGGCAAGTCTATGGGTTAATTTCTTGAATTATGGTTGAAATGGGAGGACCCTGTCCACTGTACATAGTTCCACCCCTGGGCAGGTGGTCCTGGATGCTCTAAGAAAGGCTGAGCAGGCCATGAGGAGCAAACCAGTAAGCAGCACCCCTCCATGGCCTCTGCATCAGCTCCTGACTCGATTTCCCTCACCGAGTTCCTGCCCTGACTTCCCTCAGTGATGTCTTGTAATGTGGAACTGAAAGGGAAATAAATCCTTGCCTTTTCAAGCTGCTTTTAGTCATTGTACTTTATCACAGCAATAGAAATTTTAACTACGATAAACCCGAAGGGGAAAATATTGCCGTCAAAACCATGTTTTGAGATCCTAACCTCTGTTGAAGCTGAAAGGAAGCCGCTGCAGAAAGCAGCCCACTGGAGAGGAGAGTGTGTAGCAGAGCCGCTGGCTTTGGTCTCCGCTCTCTTCCCTTCCCTCTGCTCAGCCTCAGCCTCCTTTCCCCGTGGTCCTCCTTTCCCCGTGGTGCCTACCAGGCTGTGAATCTGGCTGTTTTACTATACCTTTCTTTCTTCCCTCACTCTGTCTTCTATGCCTCATACCCATGACACTTCACATGACCACTACTTATTCTTGCTTTTCAAGGCATAGCAAGGCATGCCTAGACCTGTCCACTGAGCACCACAATTTTCAGACCATCCTGGCTTTCCTTCTGCCAGACGATATGTCTGCCTCCTCCTTCGTTAACTAACTAAGTATCTTTCAAGAGTCAACTTGGGACTCAAGGGATGATGGCTCAGTTCTTAAGAGCACTTGCTGTTCTTCCAGAGGACTCGGGTTTAATTTTCAGCACACATGGAGGCCCAGAGCTGTCTGTAGTTCCATCCCCAGTGGATCTGATGCCCCACTCTGAACAGGCATGCACACACATGGCTCACAGACATGTATGAAGGCAAATCACTCAAACAACATTTTCTTTTTAAAGAACCAAATCTTGTTTCTTCACAGATGTCCCCTGCCCTGCCTCTCCTGGGCCAGTTGTTCTTATCAGCTCTTAGGAGGTGTTCCTATTGCATCCCCTCGGTGGCTTTGTCACTTCCTCTTGATGAGGAGAAGAGCAATTGTCTGTTTCTTGATGTCTAACATTCTTGACTAATACACACAGAAACTCAATTTTGAATTTGACAAGTTACTTGTGCCTTTAAAACTCCAAAACAATTATCACAACTATGACCTCGGGAGAGGGAGGGATGTGGAAATTTCAAATGAAGTCAGCTTCCACAGATACATGTTACTAAGAGATCCCAGGGTGTGGCCAGTCAACCAACAAGGTCTTCTATATCCAATCCAGGATGTTGTCTTCTTAGGGGAATCCACAAATGTTATTCCTGCAAAGTCATCCAATTCCAAGGCACCAGTGCACACAAAACAGCAGCCTGAATATTTGAGCACCTTCTAGAACTTTTGCACCAAAGAATTAGTTTGTCTACCAATACAAAGGAATGACAGAGGTAAGAGAGCCTTGACATCAATTGAGCCCTCTTCCCAGTGTCTAATAGAGTGACAGATGGGCACCAAAGCAGTAGACTTTTGTGTATTGTCCAAGTAGAAGGGGCTGAGGAGAGGAAGTCTAGTCTGTAGCTCCCCCCATGTGCTAGCACATGACATCATTCAGTGCTTGGGTAGACATTCTGCCTTGAAATTTTAAATACCCAGATCCTACTCACCCACCTGTCTTTGTGAATGCATTTTTAATTTGTGCTTAGAACTTTGTTCTTTCAAGAGTGCACTTGAAAGACAATGGCTCCAAGACAAGATTATCATGAAGTAGTATCTGTGGCCTCTATCTGTGCTTTACTGTCCAGACAGTGGAAGTTAAAGAGTAAAGAACAGAAGAAAGGCTGAGGATAGGTCAACGACAGACCTTTATCTCCCTTATCTAGCAGGTGCGAGACTTGTGTTTGAGTCTCGAGATCACAAGGAAGAGATGCAGGGCTAAAGGAAGGGAAATAGAGGGGAAGGGGGCAAAAAGAGAGGGTGTTGGGAGAGGGGAAAGGGAAAAGGAGAAAGGGGAAGGAGGGAGGAAAATCAATGTTAAAGCTGCTGCTTTAGGTCAAGGAATGAGGCCCCTTTCTGTGGGTTCATACAGTCAAGGAATTAAGGATCTATGAGGGACATCTATGTTTATAAAGCCCCAGTTCTGTTGGAGACCATGGATTGCTCACTACATAGAGGTAATGGGAACAAGGGAAGTAAGCAGTTTATCTCTTCAGTGAACACACATGTGTTGATTCATAACTAATTCTACTGGACAGGTCTATTACTAGGCAAATGCTATTGCAACCAGCCATGGAGACTCTGCCTTCGTTTAGAGTGACCTGTGTGATAAGAGTTGTTTCGGAGTCAAAGGCGCCATGGCTATTGATAAGTCAGGAAAAGGGCTTCGATTCATTCAGAGATATAGATCCAGAGGCTGACAACGTTCCCATACTCCCATTTCCCCGAAGTTACTATGCAGCTTCATGACTGTGTGGCTTCATTGCTGGAGGTTTCTAGAATGTGGCCTAGGAAAAGCACAGATGGAGTAGACCCTTGGGTCCAAGAGTGTCCAGATGCAAATGCAAGAAGCCAAACAAGTACCAGAGAGTAGATTCTGATGGGGGCGGGGGGTCAGGGCATTGAGCATCGGAACCAATATTCTGGCTTTGGTATCTACATCCTAGTTATGAGGCTTCAGGTAACTCAGTTTGTTTTCCCAAACCTCATCTGTTTCCCAAGTATCTATATGCCCTTACTTAGGTAGCCAGATGTTCCCTCTGGCCCTAGGAGGAGCTTAAGTGGAGATCAGGGCTCAGGCCACTACTGTCAGTGAAACTCTGCAGTAATGAAAGTAATGAAAAGAAATAAATGTAATCTTTCCTAATTAGAGTAAATATTTGAGTCACGATATATCCTCTGAGGCCTGAGTGAACAGAAGGGTCCCATGCACAGAATGAGTTTCCGAAGTTTCTGACTCAGGCAAACATTACACGAGCTATTGAGCATACTTACTGGAGAATAGGTCTATGACGTGAGAGTCAGTTAAAACTACCTTTTCCACAAGAAAAACTTGTAGTTAGCCCTAGAGTGGCCTGCACTCGGGTTCTACTTGGAAGCCCCAACTTGGTCCTTGCTTGCCTGCCTGTGGGCATGAAGTTAGATGCTATCAAATTGAATTATTATTTGTGGGTTCACATGTTTCCTCTCACTTATGTTTCAACCCAGAGGATGCATGTTCATATTTTTGTTCTCTGTATGTTCCAATCAAGTGTTCACGAAATATTTTACAAATAAAATACCTGAGGGGGGAAAGCCATGAGTCAAAATTTCACGACTTTAGTGAATTAAAGTGATGGGGTAGCTTACTACATAGAGGTGACAAGACTGCAGTGTGAAACACATTAAAAGTGAGAGTCTTAGAAGTCAGCCCAGTTCTGGCAAGACAGGCTCCGAGACAGTAGAGCATACTTCTTCCCTTTAGGTTCCCAGTGAGGCTGTGTGATATCAGAGATAATTATGTCAGAGCAGTGTGGAAGAAAGGGAAAATAACAACCTGGCATACAGAAACCACCCTGGGTTTTTTCCAACACATTCATCAGTAAAAATCACTTCCCATTACTGGGCTGGAATAAGGTGATGAAACCACTCTTAAGTCACCCAGGTAGCCAGATGGTCTCTCTGTTCCTGGGGAGAAGCCAGAGGAGGGAGCAGCCACCAGAGCTCAAGCCGCTGCTGTCCTCTTGTGGCCTGCTGGATGCTGTGCTCTCAAATCCATTCAAGAAAGGAGAAGCCGTCAGCCTTCCTGCAGCTCTGAAAGCTACCATAGAAACGGGGTTTCTTTTCCAAAAGGGCTGAAAATGAAGAATATCTATGCATGGGACACTGCCCAGCAGGTATTTCTTGCCCAGACTGGGCATGAGTGGATGGAAACATCCATTCCTGAGAAGGAGGGAGGCTGCATCTTTGAGTGGAATTTCCCCACCTCTTAGTGCTGGTAGAACAGTGCTCTTCCACAGGACAGTATATACTGGTTTATTCACTGGGGAGTGATGGGCAAGCTGGAGCAAACACGGACTAGAAACAAGCAGCTGAACAAGTCTAGATCCAAACTTCCCTCTGCTAAACTCAGAACTACAGAGCTGCTAACAGTCTACCCTATCTGACCATGAGTCCTATATTCTGAGTTTAATCAAAATGTACTCACATAATAAACAGCATCAAGTACCAATAATATACAGGTTGCCTCAGGGGCTCATCGTTTAGGACCACCCTGCCCTCTTGGAGCTTAGGGTTTGTGTTGTCAAATATCAGAGTTGGGATCCATCTTTCAATATGAAATTCATTCATGCATCACAGCATGAGGTAACTTATATAACATTTTCAACGTGCCAGTGTCTGATTGTCATCTATCACTTGAGGTCATTATGGAATTTTCCATTTGTGGTATCTTAGTGCTGCTAATTTCTGATTTCAAAAACTCCATTTGGGGAGTTTCTTGTAATGAGTGCTGAGCGCAGAGCATGTGAAATGTTCTGCACCTTCTAGCCCAGGGAGCAAGCTTACTTGCCTTTTTCTAGGTCTAACAGCAAAGTCTTTTGCGCCACAGAGAACTCAAGTCCCTGTCTGACTGGCAAGCAGCTCATGAAGGACAGACCCAACAGACACGTTCATGTTCTCCTGCCCCAAGAATCCCAGTTGAAGACTCCACAAGAACATGTAGAAAGTGGAATCAGCAGGAGAAATACACGAGATTTTCAAAGAACTATAACAATGCCCTGAAAGGTCATAGTTCCAATTATAGCTGGCACTGTCCAGAGGCCTGGACCCCACCCCTAGGGTGGCACAGGGAACTGCAGGTGCCACCAGCCCGCTGACCATCAGGGAGACACTCCCATGAATCTAAAGTTAGGGGACAATCTATTTGAAAGGCACCATTCAAAGGCAGCACTGTGTGATGTTCTGAAGGAAGTCACTGGGTACAGAAAAGGTGACTCACAGGCAGATCTGAGAGGCCTATGGGTTATTTTGTCTACACTGAGGGAAGGTTACAATAAGCTGATGTCATTGTGACGGGCATAGTCTGTTTCCCTCTGAAAGAATTCATTTCCAGCAGCGGGGGGTAAGTGTTAGATCTTTTGTTTACCTTGCAGTGGAATTCCCAGCCGTGCCCATGGAGTTCTAAATTGCCAACTTTTGTGAAGTAATCCAGAAGGGTAAAGAATTCTGTTTCCCTTACTGATACAAGAAGCCTTTCTTTATTAATTCATGAGAGGAAAAACAATTATCTTCCTATGAATTTTTTTTCTGGTTACTTTCAAATGAACCAGAAAGAGGAGGTACTTGGATGCTCTCAACAATGGAAGCAAGTGGCTGGCCTCATTTTTCAGATACTCCACGAAAGGCAAGCATAGAACTCAAATGCCAGGCAACTTGTTCTGAAGAAGTGTGCTGATTTACCCAAGTTGTGTAGTAACTATACGGCAATCAGTGAGAGATAGATAGATAGATAGATAGATAGATAGATAGATAGATAGATAGATAGACTCATGGTGAGACACACAGTTGACTCATGGATGTGTAGAGTCCTTCCCCATTGAAAAAAGAAAAAAAAAAAAAAAAAAGAAAAGTAAGCATATAGCAGATATGACTAAGAGGACTAAATATAATGCCATGATTTTTGATGGTAGAATTTCTGATCATTTTGATTCTGGATAAGTAGGAGTTGATAATAGATAATAGATAATAGATAACTCATCAAATGTAGTTAATGTAATTGAGATGTTCTTGAATATAGAATGTAGTACAAATATATTCAATGTAGATCAGATTAAATATAGTCAACGTAATGTTGTGGTAACAGTGAATTAGAAATAAAAACAGTCAGGCATGGTCACACACCCCCGTTAACTCCAGCATTTTAAGTAGCTGGGCAGCCAGAGTCAGAAAGTCCAATGTAGCCAGAGTACATAGCAAGAGCTGTGTCAAAACCCAAGCAAATATATAAAAATAAAAGATGTCTTAAAGTGCAAGAGCTTATGATGGGAAGAATCCTCCATCTTTCTTGGTGAGATTCCTCTATTCTACCACAACAGCGCTGTACTGGTTGTTCCCATCCAGAATTTGTCAGAATCAACTCTGCCTTGCAGCTTTCTCATTGAGAAGCAATGAATTGGCCTGGAAACAATTATGAATTGTTTGGGCGATTCTGGGTAGGCGGATCTAAACAGAAAAGCTCTTGTAAAGTGGGCAGATGTAGGTTATTTCACTTACTGTCAGCTTCATCCCTTCACTGAGCAGACAAGGATATAATGGCTTGAATGCCGAACCCACCTTGTGACCATAACAAAAGAACATACACCTTACAGATAGGATAGTGAGGACCGGGGGGACACACGTGACCTACGGTGCATATGTAGAGATCAGAGGACAACTTGGAGGGCTTGGTTTTCTCCTCTACCATGTGGGTTTGGGAGACTGAACTCAAGCAGCCAAGCTCAGCTGGGGGAAGGATCTTTACCAGTTGAGCCATAACATCTCTTACGTTCTTCTACCGACACAGGGAGGAAAAGAAGGAGAGGAGGGAATGGAAGAGGAGGAGGAAGAGGAGGAGAAAGAGGAGGAGAAAGAGGAGGAGAAAGCTTGTACACAAGCCCACAGAGTGCGGGAGAGACAGAGAGATAGAGAGAAACAGAGAGATGGGGACAGAGTATACCATACATCCAGAGCTTTTGACATACACATACTTGAGAGTTTTTACTGTACTCATCGATATCTGGAGGACATTTTACGGCGAGAAGGATTTTGTTACATCTTTTATAGAGCATTAAAGATTTCTTTAAAATGTTCCTTCAGTGCTGTATATACTGGGCAAGAAATCCTTAATGTTCCTGAATTTGTTTCGGCCTCAATTTAAGATTGCCCCGTTAAATAAAGTGTCTTAAAAGCCGCATGCCAGTGTGTTTTGACTTAAAATTAAAAGAACTCTGTGATTCTTTTGATTTTGTTAATATTCCAAAAATAAATATTTGACTCATAAAGGTTAGGGGATTCGTTCCTGTTTACAGCCGTGCACATGTCTTGTGCCGGTGCCAGTTCTGTCAGCCACACAGCTGTCCCTGCAGTGGGCTGTGGCCAGCCAGCTGTGTGCCCTAGGTTGTTTGAAGACTGTTAAAAAGGGAGTTCGGACTTTCATGTGGACAGGTGTCCCGGCGTAAAGCAAAGTTGCCTTCTAAAGAATGTAATAAGAGGGATCCCGTGCTGGACTCCATAAAACACTTGAAATTGAATGCAGGTAATGAAACAAAGGGGTGCCTACAACTTGAACAATAGACTTTTTTCCCAATTTGCCTTTTGCCTTTTATGAGCAGGTACCTGATGTGGTTTGGCCCCACCCAGGGCATCCTCCTCTGCCTCTCGGGTTTCTTCACCTCCCAGAAGGTTAGGCTTCCGCAGTCGTGCAGGGCTTCAGCGGGGCTGTCTTTGGCTCTCGTTCCTCCTGTGTTGCTGGGCTTTCTTAGCTGCAGGGCTAAGATACAGGGAATCCTCTCCTGCTTCACACATTCCTCCATCCTGGCGCTGGTGGAGCCAGCACCCTGGCTAGACAAGGCTGTGTGTTACAAATATGCTGGTGCCATTCGGTTAGGAGACTACGCTGGTGTGGCTTGGAATTCCTTTCCACAAATCATGAGCCACCTGGCCAGCAGCATTTGAAAAGAAATTGAACATGGATGTATAAAAATTTAGCCAACAGGATTTTAGCATTTGGTTGCAAAACAGTGGCAAATTTATTGGTGAATTTCCAAAAGGATACGAAAAAGCTTCCTTCTGAATATTCCTCACCCAGACTCCAGATTTACTAATATTTTATCATAGTGAAAATATTCTTTGTATGTCTGTGGTCGTGTGTGTTGTGTTTGTGTGTGTGTGTGTGATACATGTTGCATTTATACAGTATGTGTGTATGTATAGACAATATATGCTGTAAGGTTTGTTTGGTATATATGATATCTATGGTATGTTTAGTGCATATATATGTGTGTGTGGAATGTGGAATGTGTGAGTATATGTGTAGGATATGTAAGGTGTGTGTATATGTGTGGTGTTCATAGCATGTATGTGGTGTGTGAGCAGAATATGTATGTTATATCTGTAGGATGTGTGATGTGTTTATGGTATATGTATGTGGTGTGTCTGTGTGGGCTGTGTTGGTGTATGCAGTGTGTGTGCTAGTAGAGTTTATGGTACATGTATTGATTTGTTCTTCTATGTGTGTCTTAGGGTATCTATTGCTGCGATGAAATGCCATGATCAAAGTATGTTGGGGAGGAAAGGGTTTATTTAACTTACACTTCTACATCATAGTCTATCATTGAAAGAAGTCAGGAAAGGACTCACACAGAGCAGGAACCCAGAGGCAGGAGCTGATGCAGAGCCTTGGAGGGGTATTGATTAATGGCTTGCTCAGCCTGCTTCTTATAGAAACCAGGACTGCCATCCCAAGTGTAGCATGACCTACAATGGCTGTCTTCTCCTCTGTCAGTCACTAATTTAGAAAATGCCTTACAGGCTTATCTACACTACATCTTATAGAGGCATTTTCTTAATTGAAGGTCCCTCTTCAATTAGCTTATGCCGAGTTGACATAAAACTATCCAGTACAGTGTGTGTGGCACATGTAGTGTGTGTGGTGTGTATATTGTTTGTGTGTATACCTGTGTGATGTGAATATATATGGTATGCAAGACATTTTTTTATGTATTGTATATAATTGTAGGTAGTATGTGTGGAATATGTGGTATGTATATGATATATACAATACATGTACATATCATATATAGTGTATATATGTGTGTGGTATGTGTAATGTGTGTGGTGTGCCTTGTGTGTGTCTGTGTGTGTGCATCTGTGCAAATGTTTCTGAACTATCCAATAACAGTTTGTAGCCCAAACCTTAGGCTCCTTACTCCTTAAATACCATCACTGTGTGCAAACATAAACATCTATCTGCATAGCTAGTACACAACCATAAAGCTTTCCAGGATGATCTTAGTACCACTAAGTTTCTCGGTGCACCTCCATGCAGTTCAGTGCAGCACCACAGGCCTATAGTTTCTTGTCCCTAGAAAAATCTCCTCCAGGAGGTTTAGTACCAGGTGACAAGCCTCCTGTAGTTTCTCAGCATCTGGCCTTCTATATATATGGAAGCTCCTGCTTACATACATATAGATATATACATATATGTGTACACATAGAGAGGGGGGGTTATTGGGAAGCTGCTCTCAAGACCCTAGAAAGGAGGCCAGTGAAGTTGCCATGGAGAAGGAGACAGAGGGAGAAGGGAAAGAAGGAGAAAAATACATGGACAGAGAGAGAGAGAGAGAGAGGGAGAGAGAGAGAGAGAGAGAGAGAGGGAGGGAGAGAGAGAGAGAAGGGGGAAGAAGAATCTTCTTTCATTTTAAACACTTATTAAGTCTTTCTATTCCTTTCATAAATGACATTGAAAACAAGATATTTCTAAAAGAAAATCTTTGTAATTACTAGTTTATAAGTATTGTACAGGAATCATATCCTCCTCAAATTACATATACAAATGCAAATTGGAAAAATTCTCGTTAAAATTATATAACAAAACATTGTTCTATTACAAACATATATGAAGTTACAAGACCTCTATTTTAAAACGCTGTTGCTTAAAGAGAATGATAATCTCAAACCTAGAGAATTGGCAAATATTTCTCTAAACTGCTAGGCAAATAAAGACTACTCTAATCAATGAATTTGGATTTTATAAAGAGAAAGAAGTCGGCAATTGGTCCTAAGATGCAGAGTTTATCTTCTATCCTTGTGTCTTATTTATAAAAGGACAAATCACAATACAAGAAAACATACTCTAATGTGATATCATTTTAATAAAAGCTGTCCTGACAAACTAGAAACATTTCTCAATGGACTCTTGAGTTTCCTGAGCAATCCATATTTGGGTTAATGGGCAAAGGCAATATGCTAGTGTTTCCAGGGCCTTCCCCAGCAATGATGTTAACCAAGCTTTAATACAGCCATCTTCCATTTTAAGATCATGCTTTGGGAGACACATTCTCAGGTCTTCTTTAAGCGGGCAACTACAGAATATGGCTGCCGTTATATGGTCATGATAGTTAAAGATCACACTGTGTAAAGATTAGAACAAAGTTTTTTTTATTATTATTCCTTCAAGGAGAGACTTTCAAATTGCCTGTTTCTGATAATTCTATTCTGTGAATAGAATGAGTTATTCTTGCTTTCATAAATGTAAGTGGCCTGTGTGAAATCTCTTATCAAATTGATGCAGATTTTGGAGTTTCAATTAGGAGTGAAAATGGCCTGGAACTTTTAATACCCACATCACCATATGCAGAGCGTATATGAAACACACTGTAGTAGTTAACTATAAGAAAAGATAAACACTACAGTAATCCACATGACCCAAAACAAACAGAAGCAAAAGGCTAGTTGCCCCTGGAGAAGAAATGGCCAGACTAAAAATGTATTTATTTAGAAGTATTCAGAACATCAACAAAGCATCTCCATTTGTTTGCATTTACAGAATAGTATTGAGCTAACAGAACAAAACTGATTTCTGTATCAGCTACATCAGAGAGAACTGAAGATGAAAAAATACCTGCCTTACATATATATGTGTGTGTGTGTGTGTGTGTGTGTGTGTGTGTGTGTGTGTGTGTGTGTGTATGTATAACTAACCTGTGCTGTACATCAACAAAACTGATTTAGATATCCACTCTAGTTTATTACCCCCGTACTGTACCAGGCAAGATTGGTGACCACTGAAACTACTAGAGCTGGAGAGATGGCTCAGTGGTCAAGAGCACAGGTTGCTCTTCCAGAACACCCCGGGCTTGATTCCAAACACCCACATGGAGGCTCACAAGCTCCTCAGTTCTAGGAGCTCCAATCCCCTCTTCTGGCCTCTGGGGACAACATGTGCATACATTGTGCATAGACACACAAGTGACCAAATAACCATTCACATTAAATAGATAGACGATAGATAGATAGGAAGGTAGATAATAGATGATAGGTTGACAGATGATAGATTTTTAAAAGAAAGAAAATATCACCACGAGAGGCTATCTAAAGGCATAGTTGGTAGTTTGTCAACTATAAAAAGGGGCACTAAACAGTTCACAAACAAATCTTCCAGAACCTCACATTTCTATTTTTCTCTTTAAACAAGTGAGCTGTACCTGAGGGTTACATGCATTATGGGCAGAAAGAAAACTGAGCCTACGTATTCATTGTCTTCCTCTTCTTTCTTTTTATTGTTCATTCAGCCTTAATACATAGCTTTTTGTAAGCTTATAAAATGTATGGGTTTTGTACTTTTTGAGATTACAATGTACATCATTTCCCCCTTCCCTTCCCTCCTTGAGGACCCTCTCTTCTAACAGCTTCCTCTTTCATCACATCAGCTTCTCCTTTAGCTCTGAAGGCTGCAGGATCCTGTTTGTATTTCTCCTTCTGCTCTGCAGTCTTCCTCTCCCAGGGCTGTTCATCATCCATGACAGGGTCCCCCCACACCTCTCCCAGCTTCTTTGCATCTCTACCAGGTTTTGGGAGCCAGGCTCAGAATAGAAGGCCAGAGGAACATTGGGATTCCTTGACACCTTTGACACCTTTTTGCTGTCCTCTTTAGGACTGATCTAGGCTTCCACTTCTCTTTCATGAGTCTCATCCACCATTGCTGTGTCTTCTAATTTCTCTTTCTCTTTACAGCCAAGATCTTCCATCTCTCTGAGAACTTCACAGAAGACTGAGAAGACTTTTTCCAAGCAGGTTTGCACAAAGAAATGTGACCTTTTCCCTCTTGGATTCTTAGTGTCTCTTTTGCCCACCTCCAGCTGTGGTTTTCTTCAGAGTTGTCCCTACCCCTCTAGTGCCCATCTGATTCTCTCTTACCCTGGCTGTCTCTATGGAATTCAATGTCCTGGATGTAATGGCTATGCCAAGACCAACAAATCTGTACTTGATTCAAATGTCCCCTGGGTTGGTCTTGCTCTATACTTCCTTGTCATTTGGGCACCAAGGACAGAACTATCTCCTAAGTAACACAGTTCTCAGTGTGCCATGTCCCATGTCCATGACACCCAATGTTAAATCATCCTGGTGCTAACAATGTTCATTTTGCTATTTGGTTAAGATACAAGCTGGTAAGTTTCACCCCTGGACACTACACACCCTATTCTTATTCATTATTAGATAATTAGTGAATATTTGCCTAAGAATATTCTGTCAGAGGGCACATGGTGCTCTTCTCCCATTGTATACATTTATGGGCACCTATGTTGTTCGAAAGGTTACAATGTATAACCACTATTTTGATGCAGAATAGTACACATGGCCAGGTGAATTTCTTTGAACTGGCTTCCTATATTTTGGGAACTCTATAATTTCTAAACCAAATTAAATGCCCCAGATTGACCTTGCATTTCTCTATCCATCCTTGAAGTCAGTCATACCTCCAAGGACCCTTGGTTCCTTTAATTAGGTGTGGCATCTAAAACCCAAACTACAGGAACTGGGGCTGTTCTCTGTCATTAGGACACCATGGTTTCTAGGCCTGCCCAGCTCACACCCAGAAACTATATGCGTGCATGTAAGTTATTAAGTGTAAAATGCCCCTCATAGGCATATGTGTTTCAAACCTTGCTCCCCAGCTAGTGGGATGTTTTAGAGAGGTTATAGAACCTGTGGGACAAGGGTCCCAGCTGGTGAAAATAGGCCATGATGGGTCTTAAAGGACATGCCAACAACTAAATTCAGTCTTGAACTCTTTGCTTCCAGGTTCCCTAAGATTTGAACATGATTTGACCATGTTCACCACCAAGAACAGAATCTCCCCATATCTTCTCTGCCATAGTGAACTGACATCCCCTGAGACTCTGAATCAAATTAAGCCTGCCCTTCCTCCGTCACTCCCTTCCTTCCATCTTTCCTTCATTCCTTCCTTATGTTGTCAGAAAACACACACACCCTTTGTTTTACCTCTGTCTGTACTAAAATCCTAAGCTTACAGCACTGTGTCCAGTTTACCCTAACATTAAAGGGTTTATTTTGAACTATGCCTCTTCCCACTCATGTAACTTCCTTCTTCAACACTAAACATACTTAGACCCATATTTAGCCTTCATTGATTGGCACTATCTGAGGTATAGAACCAATCTCAATTGAAATAGCTAAAGCTAGGCCCACATACCAATGGTCAATTCCTAGCCCAGTGCTGATTTACTAAGAACAAACAAAAGAGACAAGGGTGAGAAAGGCAAGAAGGGTAAAGGTGGGAGGGGGAGGGAAGGCAAGGAGGATAAGTGCCACTTTCATACAGTGATTGGACAAAGTGGGTTCATGCCTTGGGTCTCATGATAAATGATGATGTTTGTTAGCATTTTATCTAAGCTCCGCCCCACAGTTACCTGTCAGCAGACAAGTATGCCTGACTCACTATAAAAGAGGCTGCTTGCCCCTTCTCTCTCTCTTGCCTTCTTACTCCGCTCTGTCCCTCTCTCCCTTCTCCTCCTCCTCCTCCCTCCCTCCCTCCCTCTCTGTCTCTCTCTGTCTCTGTCTCTCTGTCTCTGTCTCTCTCTCTCTCTCTCTCTCTCTCTCTCTCTCTCCTTCCTTCCTTCACCTCTACTACCCCTCAAACCCTCCCCATGCCCTGAATAAACTCTATTCTATACTATACCATCATGTGGCTGGTTCCTCAGGGGGAGGGGATGCCTCAGCATGCAGAGGCACCCTCATCCCCCATACCTTACCACACATCCACCAAACATATTCCTTCTCTCCTTATCTTTTTATAAAGCACAACAATGTTTCTGTTACAGATCTTCAGTTTATTTCTACTAACTCATTGTACTGTATTTTGCAAAGTTGAAAGCCTGTCCTGATTTTGAAATAAAGATTCCACAGCAGCCTACCACAGCAGGTAACCTGAAAATTCATCTAACTTTAGCTGTCACTTAAAGCAAAGGACCACTGGGAACCACCATAGGAGCTTACAGTCCCTGCTACATGGAAGAGATATGTAGGCTGCTTACAAAGTCTGAAGTCTTTGGGAAAATAGTCGGATTGGAGGTTTAGGGTCTCTGGAGGTATAACCTCAGAGGGGACTATGGCTCTCTGATCTCTTCCCTTTCTCTCTTGCATGCTCAGCCGTGACTTTGGTAGGCTTTCTCTGTCCTGCATGCTTACCATGATACCACCATAGTCGGAAAGGTACAGGGGTGAGAACCGGAGCCTCTAAATCTGGGAGTCAAAATAAAATACTCGCTCCTTGAGTGGATTTCTCTCAGACCTTGTTATAACAATAGAAAGCTGTCAGCCACAGGATCACTAATGGTGCTGGCTTTAGACATGTTAAATGTCAGCTTTGTCTCATGACAGAGACACCCAGGTCTTCCATCTCTGTTAGTGCCTCGTCAACATCCCTTCTCACTGGCCAGCTCACTGCTGGTGTCGGGCCGGTGTATTCACCAGACTCCTAATTTCAGACTCAGTTGACTGCCCTTGTTTGAGGCCAAGATTCTATTTACATAGTTTGTAGTCCACAAATATTAATACAAGTAGCAAGACTTTTTAAATTCCCTAGAAAAGAAGGACTAAATGTACATTTGTGGGTATAGAGGCTACCGGAGTCTCAGATTCAAACAACTGCATCAAGCCCAGCAAGACTCATGCCTGAAGTGACTTGTCCCAGAGACGTGAAAGGACTATCCTTTAGTTAGTGGTCCCAGGTCACATCCTAAAAGTGACCATCTCTGGTTGCTTGCTTGGAGCACAACTAGAATGTTCTTAATAAAACAGAATGAACTGCCCCTATTTGGCCTTCACTGTGAAAAGAAAAGAGATCACTAGGAAGAGGGGTAAGGGGCGTAGATGACAACATCTGCTGGGTGTGCATTATCTACTTGCATAATACATGGTGTGGGGATATTCCTGATTCTGAAGGGTATTGGGTTGTAAGTCATACGATGGGTAGGTATGACTTACCTATCCATCACTTACTTAGCTTTTTAAGGAAAAAGTAAATGTCCTTGCAGTAAGTGTATACATCAGTTAAAGAAGAAATAAAATTGCAGAGATCACAATGGGCAAGTAAAGAGAGATAAATTATTTTTAAAATTATATAGTCTCCTCTGTGGATCTCTGCACCACACCCAGATGCCAGGAGACATGCTCAGGCCCCTGTGCTATCTCCTGCACTGATCTGAGCAGTTGCTAGTGGGCTGTGACCCCTGGTCCTGTGTGTATCTGCACTGTGGGAAGAAGGTAAACTCCTGCTCTTGCACATCTGTGGTCACCCTGATTTTTTATGTGCTCTTTTCTCTGTTTTATACCTCTGGGTGAGAAGGGAAAAGACTACATGTTTTAACATTGGACCAGTTTGGGGACAGGCGTGGGAGGAAAGCTAATGACTCAGGGAACAAGCCTGCCATGTCAGCGGCCTTCAGCTCCCACTTTTCACTAATGCATGCCGCGCTTAACTAGATGTGAGTGCTACCTGTCCCAGACGCTGGGCAAGGCACTGTCTGACCGTCTAGGTAAGGCTAGAGAGTCCAAGCAAGAGATGTATCATAGACCTCTGCTGTAGATGCATTCTCAAATACAGGAGACATTGGCAGGAAAGGAAGCTAGCACCTTGTGAGGCTCTAATTTATGGAAGTTGGTAGAAATATAAAAAAAAAAAGCCATGCCAGAGCCAGAAGGATAGTTCAGTGGGCAAAGGCGCTTGTCACTGGGCCTGGCCACCTTGGGTCAATCCCTGAGACACACATGGTGGAAGGAAAGGAAGTCGAGCAAGATGACCTATGACCTGCACGCATGCGCCTGGTATACAGACCACTCTACACATAAACAAACATTTTAAATTCAAAACTAGAGTGAAGAAACTAACCATATGCCAAAAGCTGGGAGTTGTCACTAACCCTGAGGCAGGAGGGACACGGTGTGCCAGACTCCAGAAGCTGGAGCTGCAGGAACAACACCACAGACGGACTTACACGAAGGGGGTTGAGCCACACCTATGAAGCTGGCAGCGAGGCACCTTGGCTCTGCCCTGCTCCTACATAATGGTCACCTGATGGTCACCTGACACCTGACGAGGTGGCCCAGGAAGGTCAGTTCCCAGCACACATCAGAGGGGGCTATTGGCAAGAGGCATAAGGTAAAAGCTCGGAGACTAGAAGCCCCCATGCCTGAACCATGTGCCTCAACCAGGACAAGTGAGTCTTGGGGTGCAAAGAAGGGAAAGATGGGAGAGTAAAATCATGTGATCTGAGAGGAAATGAAGTAGGCCTCGGCCAGCTCACGTCACCACACTCTTTGCCAGGACATACATTAGAGTAAAGTAACACCAGATTCCGGCAATGCAGCCCCCATGTGCTTTCCTCAGACAACTTGCCATAAACACCTCCAAACATCTTTGCAGAGAAATTCCAAAATTCGGCCTCCTAAGAAACATTCACAGCTAGACTATTCACCCCCAAAATGCCTGCTCCAAGAGAAAAAAAACAAGTGAGTATTTGTGTTCTCCATGTCCCTTAGGAAGTGCGATCCAGTTCCCTCCATGATGGGGGTGAAGGAGGTTGGGGTGGGGGGCTAACCTGTGAGGCCACCTAGAAGGCAGGTGGGGACTGATACTCAGTACACTGAGCAGGGTAGCGCTCAAACCTGTCTCGTACTCAGCACCATGGCTTTCATCTGTGCCCTCCACACTTCCTCCATGGCTCCAGCCAAGATCTGAAGGCAGCTCTAGTTCTTTGAACAGCAGAGAGGGGGCATCCCACCAGGTGGACCACCCACTCAGTACTGGCCTCCCTCCCCATCCGAGTGTGTGCACTGCAAGTGCAACACTCTGGGTCTGGTAGATTTTGAGTGATTTTCATTAGAGTAACAGGATTTTGATTAAAGCACTTTAGTATTCCATATTTTTTAAAAAAAAGAGTCCAAGGGTCCATCAAGATGATCAATGCCCTTGATCGATGCCCTTGAATGTCCGTGAGCTATTCTTCTTCCACAGCAGAGGAAATCTCAAATGTTTCACACATTTTTCTCTTGTTTCAGATTTTTTAATGTATATTTTCATGCAATATATTTTGTGTCCCCTCCCCCGAGCCTTCCCAGATCCTCCTCATTTTCCTACCCACCAAGTTTGTGCTCTGTCTTTCTCTCTCCCTCCGTGTATGTGTGTATGTGCATGTGCGTGTCTCAAAACAAATCCACAAGGAATGGAAATCAAAGCAAATAAGCAAAGACCAATGAAACAGAGAAGAAAGAAAAGCAGAGACGAAAACATAAAAGAGAGAAAGAGAGGAGAGGAGAGGAGAGGAGGAGAGGAGAGGAGAGGAGAGGAGAGGAGAGGAGAGGAGGAGAGGGAGAGAGGAGAGAAGGAAAGTCCACAGCGCTGCATGAACTTAGTTTTGTGTTGGTCCGCTACTCGGGCATGGAGCCCGCCATGGAGTGTGGGTGATAGGCCAGTGACGCTCCACTGGAGATAACTGATTTTTCCATTTGCCAGTGGGCATCAGTTGCAAAGAGCTTCTTGATTAGAAGCATAACCCAGGGTCCACTTCCTCCACTCAGGGCTGGGACCCCATCTGGTTTGAACCTGTGAAGGTCTTGTGGATGCTGCCACAATCTCTTTGGGTTCATATGTGTATCAGCCCTGTGTCTGGAAGATACTGCTTCCTCGACGTCATCCCTCACCTCTGGCTCTCGCAATCTTTCTACTTCCTCTTCTGCATAGGTCCCTGAGCCTTGAGGGAGGGTTTAAAGACATCCCATTTAGGGCTGAGTGTTCCAAAGTCTTTCACTCTTTGCATATTGTCCAGTTGTGAGGCCCTGTGTTGATTTCCATCTACTGCAAAATGGAGCTTCTCTGACGTGGATTGAGCAAGGAATTGTTCTGCATCCCAGCCAATACATCCACCTTGGGTTCCTGGTAGGAAGTGTTCCTCCAAGGAACTGAGGTGGACTACACAGGAAGGCTGCAGGGGGCAGCATAAAGGGACCCTAGGGTCTGCATAAACAGAAGGGAACCCAGAGGATCTCTTCACACATTTTGTTTTATGAATCATTAAAATCAGCATGGATTAGATCTCTAACTCCACAGTAAATTTTGCAAGGCCAAGGATATGGCTCATGACCTCCGGCCCCTACTCAGAACCAGGCCTGAGAGCACAGGATTCTGGTTGAAAGAAGCAGCGTGGTATGGACCTAAGATATCTCAGTGATCCATGTGTTATACGCTAGGTTCCAAGCCTACAGTTATGGGAAGGTGGCTAGTAGAAAGGTTAACAAGTGGAACTGAAGGGAAGGTCTTCCAAGCAGTACCAAGTTCTTGAAGGGATAAGAAACCCCGACACTGCCATTTTCCCTTGCTTCCTTCTCAGTCCCAGCTGTGGGGTGAAGGATTTGCTGTGTACCACAACTGTGATATGCCACCTCACTATAAGCCCGAAGCAATGGGCCAATCAATCATAGTTTTCCAAACTGAGCTAGATTTGGAGCATCCGTCTCTATAAGCTGATTGCCTCAGGTGCTTGTTACAGTAGCAGGAAAGCATTCTAAGGAATCTGACTGGTGACAATGATGCTCTGTTTACCCCATCACTGTGTGGCCAGCATGGGAAGGGACAGAAGCTGGGCAAGCAAGGTGGCAGCCTTAATATGAAATGGAGGGTACTGGGGACAAATGAACATTAAGAGAGCCCCACCCAGCCACCCATCTAGAGGCTGGCCATGGGGTGAGAGAGAGAAGGGACTCTGCCACTCTTTCTTTAGGATGACCTAATTACCACCCAGCTTATTCACTGTGTAGGACAGAGGAGCAAGGACACACAGATATGACCCAGAGTCTGTCCAGGAGCTGAGGACCCACAGGCAGCTGACCCAGGGAAGGTCTGTGAAGACATCCCAAGATTGCCATGGCTTGTTCCAAATTTTCCTATGAAATTTCTTTCTCCTCATTTCTATTAACTTTGCAAGTTAAACTGTCAGGCCGATTTTGAACGGGTATAAAATCGTTGTCCCTCCTCCTCCTGTGCTGAAGCCAAAATCTATTTTGGTTCACATAAAACTGATCAAATTACAGCTTTTGGCGTGCTCCTTAACTAGAGAAAAAATAGATTGGATTAACTAGTGCCAATAAACTAAGTATTTTCAATTAAATTCGAACATTAGTAAAAATATCAGCCACAGCAGACTAAGCCCGAGCCAGCTTTACAGCGAGCACTGTGACCTCTAAGCAGCTGTCTGCAAACAGCCTCCATTAGTCACCGAAACTCCAGACAATAAAAGGAATTACTTGGAGGGACTCAGCATTCAGGCACAAAGTCAGCTGTGGTAGTCTTGGGCTTTCCCATTCCAGGTCATTTGAGCTTTAAAAACGCACGCACAACAAAACCACCACCACCACCACAACAACAACTGTACTCGCTCCCACTGTATTTCCAGAGAGCCTCAGCAGGGGCACCCTACTGTCATTGGAGGCTGACAAAGCAATCAGGTTCCTTTGGGTTTAGCGACATGAGATGGTAACAGCATGTTCTCACTGCACAGACACCAACCAACAACACCTATCAACATTCAAGTCCCAATACACAGGGAGCCAGGGCACACTGTGGGTAGCCGTTTTTCTCATCCATAGCCTCATGCAGGGCTCCAGGTATACATGAACTGTAGAGGTCGCCCAGGGAAACCTTCAACCTTTCAGATGTGTATGGCTGCTGGAGCACACCTCTTCTGGGGTCACCACTGAGTTTCAGGCTTTATTCTCCTTGTATGAATGAGAGCCTTAACTAGGTACTGGTCTTCCTATTCTCCATTCAATAGTGATGTGCCCAGCTTACGATTTATACAGAAAATTGAATAAATATGATCCTGATAGAAAGCTGTCTATGATTTACTTAGACAATCACCAATAAATGACCGCGCCATAGCCTGGTCAGTACTTTACTCTGTGTGGAGAACATGACCACAGGAATGCACAGAATACCTTTCCCTGGAACAGGGGCCTTACCAACAGAACACAGCACTGTGGATAGGGATAAAGCAAAAGATGCAAGAGAAACATTCCGCACGAGTGTAGGATGCTCTGCAAATTCACAGGACACATGATACTTGTGTGACACCCTAGGCAGGTGGGATATCATACATGCATGGGACATATCCTGTGTGGGTGAGGTCTACTGAGTGTCTGTGTGCTCACAGACAGAAGACTGTGGTGTCCTCACACCTCCAGTGCTGACATAGCATGAAATAAATAGAAGACATTCATTAATCAGTATTGGTTCAAATTTTGGAATAAAGATTATAAGCTTACATTAAGATCTCAGTAGATTGTAAATGTCAATTAATGGAAGACTGCTTACATTAAAACTGATTTCAGATTTCAAACCAAAAACAAGAGAATGGGCAAGTTTACATTTTCCCATTCTAACTGACACACAAAAAGTCCACACTAAAAATTATTAACATTTATTTTTATGAATGTAAGCTGTTTGACTAATTCTTCTTAGTGGGTTTTTTTTCTTTTCTTTTCTTTTTTTCGGAGGTGGGGGTGGGTTTTCTTTTTATTCATTCAATAAATCAGTTTCACAGACTGGAGTGAAAGCTAAATATTTTTTGCATAGAAGTGAGTAGTTTGCTGAACTGCATGGTTTTTTTTTGCTTTCAGCGCAGTCAGCAGCTAGAATACTCTTTTCAGAAGTTAAAGCTTCCGCCTCATCATTTACCAGGCACTTGTACGGTGGTTATAGTCACTAGCAGGCTCCAGTTTGAAAAACTGAAGCCAGACTAGGTGTTTCCTACAGAGGGAATTTGGCACAAGGACTTCTCCATGTTTCTGTTGGGATTTGACAAGCACACATGCCTACTTCAGTAATCCTGGGATGCTGGCTTAACATCCCCTTGCCAAAAGCTTGGGAAAAGAAATGCTTTAGATTGGTGACATTTTTACATTTGGAATGTTTATATATACATGGTGAAGTATCTTAGGGGTGGTACCCCAAATCTGAATGTAAAAATCATTTATATTTCATATATACTTTCAATGCATAGTCTGCAGATCATTTTAAACAGTCTTTTTAGTGCACCTGCCCTTTGACTCAAACCTATCTATGAGGTCATGTGTGCAATTTTCCACTTGTAATATCAAGTCAGCATTCAGAAAGGTTTGAGATATGGAGTTCCTTAGATTCTGAGAAATGTCATTTGGTTTGGGATAATTGTGAGGAATGGCTTTTATCTATGAGCTGTGGACACAGAAAACTTAGATGTCAGTGTCATCAGTACTTCAGACCTCAGAGAGGCAGCTCTGAAGAGCTGGGGTCAGGTAGATAGATGTGGAGGGAAGACACCCTCTAGGGTGACGTAAGGAGTACCTTGCTGCAGAGGAGAAAGTCATGGTCCTCTCTCAGACTCTCAGCTTCCTTTCCATATCCCTCACTGACACACTCTGACTAGGAGCTTTCAGACAAAGAAGAACAAAGCCAAACTCCATACTTACAAAGGCAGCCCACAAGGGAGCATGCAAATGGGAAACACACAAACAAAGGACTACAGTGTAGCCCAGTGGTCAGGAGCTTGCTTGGATTGTGTGAAGCGTTGCCTTCTATCTCTCTCCAGCATCAGAAAGGAAAGGCAAGGAGTGTGCGTGATCCAACCTGCCATTTTTTATTCCCTTCCTCTTCTGCTCCAGGGCTGATTGAAGTCCACTGCTTAGCCTTCTTCTGTGTGTTGGGGACAAATGGTTTGAACCCAAAGGAGTGTAGACAGAAGAAATGGTTTTTGCCACTTCTGAATCTGTGTTATTCCCTGTGGGCATCTCCCCTCCTTCTCCTGGCACAGGTGTGGCTGGTGTCACCACATACAGAGCCTATACCTTCTCATGAACCCCCATCAAATGTGTTGGAAGCCACAGAAACACTGAGACTTACTGATCATGGCTGAAGGCAACCCATTCTAACATGCACAGAGGAACTGAATAGGGCTTCACTGTGCCGCTCCGTCAAGTGTAGTGGACCTGTATTTCTTCTAAGAATCTTGACTCACAGTGCAGCTTATAAATGATTCAAAGTACATATTCTTGCTTTAGAACTTTTATTTTATTTTACTTTATTTTATTTTATTTTATTTTAGAACAATTGGTTTGCACACCATGCCACAATATCCATTCTCTCAAGTGTGACAGAGGGGAGGACTGTACCAAGCTCTCCTAACTCAGTCAAATGCACTAGAAGCACAACCCCTATAAAACACCTTAGCTCCTACGAACATTTCCCTCTCTGAGTGCCTGCCAGAGTCTTTGTGGTCAGTGCTGATGAAACAAGGGAAGGATGAAGGGGGAAATCAAAAGGCACAACAAATACCAACAAAGACAGAGGGCTTAAAGGAAAGAGAGAGATTTTGTTGAATTGATAGTTCCTGGGTACAGAAGATAATACAAGAGTCCTTTTCATTGACTGTCAGACATATATAGAAAACTACTGATAATCGCTAACTGTTAGAACTAAAACTGAGAAAGATTAGAAAGCATGGCTTTTGCCACTTCTGAATCTGGCTGGGACAATTCCTGTGGGCAGCTCCCTTCCGTCTCCTTGCACAGATGCTACTGATGTTTGTTTTTGTTGGTGCTGGGTTTTTTCACTCAGCAATGTTTTCTTCTTGTTCTGCATGCTCTGGTCATGGTGTGTGCTTCATAGGAACCGGATAGGTCAATGCAAAGAAACTGGCCCATGACATGATGAATTTGGCCCCAAAGCTTTGGTGTATGATTCCTAATCTAGTTCACTCTCTTGAGCTTGCTATCGTCACAGATCTAAAGATGGCAGTGTGTCATGCTAAATTGTGGATTGAGTATGGCATGAGGGTCTCAGGGAGTCTGGCTGACTTGTGACACTACAGCCCTCTAGGCTTGGGGAGAAAGCACACGCCATTATGGGAGTAAGCCAGTTCTGGAAGCTGGCTGGCCAGAAGTGGGAAATGTTCTACTCCTCAAATTAAGAGAGGTTAAGCTGGAAAGATGGCTAGCTGTTAAAGGTACCGTCTGCTCTTCCAGGGTTTGATTCCCAGAACCCACATGGTAGTGAGCCACTGTTTATAACTACAGGTCCAGGGAATTAGATGTCCACTTCTGGTCTCCATGGCACTGCGTGCAGGTGGCACATAGACCTATCACCAAAAATGGCATACACATAAAATAAAATCAATCTCATTTTTTTTTAATTTTTAAGAAGAAAAGTACTGCCTTTGTGGTGAACCTGCCCGCTCCTCATTGGCACTGCACACTACTCAAACAGCTGCAGAGGCCACTGGGACGCTCACTGAGTGACTGAACACAGTGCATGAATTGAGCTAAGAATTGATACCAGTTAGGTGAGATGGAAAAATAGGCTTATTCCAATTCTTTCAGAAGCAAACTTAAAATGATAACACACCTCCAAAAGTCGAGTGGGAGAGGGGGGTGCTATTGCGTTCTCAAGCATAGTCCATTCAAAGCCCGTTTAAACATATCTCCTTGCTCTCATTGATAAGTAGTATTTCCCCCAGAAACCAATGCCATCACTCTGTACTGGAGAAGGCTAAACCTCTAGGAAATGTTCCAACAGTCTGTTATGTTAATCTGCACTATTGAGGTGGATTTCTGTTAGTCATTTGTGTAGGTGGAGTTGTGTCCCCGAGTTTTCATGTCATATGATGAGGTCTGGATATAAGGCCTTTGGCAGTAACTTAATACAGATAAAGAGGTGACAATAAAGTCTTCCCAGTGGGATTAGCATCTTTCTATGATACCAGAGACAATTTGCTCATGTTATTTTCCTCCGTTGTCCCTCCCTCCCTCTCGTCTTTCTCCTACAAGCATTCACTGAAAAGATAGCTCAAATCTAACTCCAAGAACAGAAACCCTGCAAGGTTCTCACCCTACCAACATCTCTGTGTTGGGAACCAACATCTCGGTGTTGGGAATTCAGCCTTCACAACTGTTAGTGTAAGCAATTGTCTGTGTATTGTTCTGTTAGAGCTGTCACTATACGGCTAGACAGTCATATGGAGGGATGTGTGTATAACATACAGTCACAATCATCTCTACACTACATAAGTGCTGGTGCATACACACAGCACATAGATATGATGAACAGACAGACTGACAGGCTGACAGACAGAAACAGAGAGCTAGAGCTCAAGCTAAGTCCCCTTTGATCATTTTAAATGTTCATATGGAATAAGGAGACTTATAAATCCAAAGCAGGAAATTCTCTGTCCATTCTGGGGAAAAAAAATAGAGCCGGGAGTGGCCCAACCATAATACCTTTTCTTTGCCCTCCTAGGGTGTGGGCTGACGTTTGATTTGATTAGGAAACACCCACAAGGAAAGGGCGAGCGGTTGAGTAGGTCAACACAATCTCACTTCCTCTCCTTACATAAACTCATTAGCAACATCATCGATTACAGTCATTGCTTACAGTCCTGAATCCTATTTCCTTTTCTGCTCCTGTAGGACAGAGAACAAGGCTGAACTCTGTTCACCAGCTTGTCACTTAGAACCTTGCAGAATTTTCCCTTCAGAATCCCATAGGCTTGTTGGTATCTGTAACCTCTAAGCAGAAGAGAGCCCACGGACAGTCTTGCTGTGCCTTCTCATCCCCTGGCCCCCAACACAGCTGCCCTGTTGCCTCAAAGTCTCCTTTCTTTTCTTCGATGATTCACACCCTCCTTCTACTGTGAGTAATCTTGATAGGGCTGCAGTTATTTTCATCCCTAATAACTTTATGGTGTTTACATAACCTTGCTTTGATACTGCTATTGACTTTGGAGTTAAAATTACTGCTACTAATTGAGAAAACTAGATGACAGATTGAGGCAAATGGACCAACCACTATGGAGGAAACATGCAACGGCCGTCATTAGAAACCAAATGGCACAGAACAATTTTAATTAGACATGACTAACATCAGCTGCCTCCTCTCTCGGGTGATTATGGCCAGGAGCTCAAAAGGAAAGCAAGTCACACTGTCATGTTACCTTGTTTGATCTTAAGCAGGGAGAGACTGTCACAGAGCTCACTGTTTTCTCTTTCTGTGTGCGTGCGTGCGTGCGTGCGTGTGTGCGTGCTCACGTGCACATGTGAGCACGTGTAATTTTGACTTTGATTTAGAACTGAGTAATGGGATATTTTCTGTTTGTATGAAGAAGTCATTTCAAAAGGCTTTTAACCAACAACACAGGAAGGTAAAAATCATCACTGAGACACTTGGGACTCTCGGGAGAGCTACTCACTGGTCTCACTAATAAAGGCCAACATTCCCTGCATAAGAAAAGAACATGTAGGAGGTGTGTTCCCTGCTCTCATTCTTTCCTGAGATAGGATTTGCCTTAAAGACTCCATACAGTGAGTAAGTGTGGCCCGAGTGTCCACTAAAGGACAGTGACGGTTCCAAAGCTTTGTTTTGGAAGTAATCCTCAATAAAGTCAAGTATAGAAAGCAAGCCAGTGTTAAGAGATCCCAGCATCAACTTCCATCAGAGTCTAAAATTCTTTCTTCAGCTATTCATCTCTGAACAGTTCTATTCAGTGTCAGGAACCAGCTACCTCTCTGTGGACTTGTCTATGGTCTGCACCCCAAGCTCTTCCTCCCAGTATATCCTGAGAAGCTTTCTGTTGAACAACCAACCCCAGGGTCACTGCTCACCCTCCAGACACAGGTGGCAAGGGCTGTGACCAACATCGCCAGCCCTTGCTTCTCCTATTCTTGCCCTCACTTCTTCAAGTCATCAAGGATCAAGAAGGCTTTCTGTGCTGACTCTTTCTTGGCTTCTAAACTTTCAGAGCTTTTGAGTATTGTGCTCTGTCTGGTCTTTCCATTCCTGTCAACACCCTCTAAGATGTGACATGGCTTCCTGGTTTCCTGAACTTTCTGGAATAACCCTTGCTTATCCTGCTTCCTCCAGCCCTCCCTGTGACCACCCTCCTGGCAGCTGTTCCGCTGCTGGCTGCAGGCTTCAGTAGCCCCCACACTAAAATATGTTAACCACAGCTGGGGGCTGACAGGGTGTCTAATGACACTCCAACCTCAGCTCCCCTCATCTGCACATTTTTATCAAATATAAATCACACAAGCCTTGTCCTCCCACAGCAGCGCTGGCTATAGAAGCTGCTATAGAAGTTGCTGCTCAGAGTACAGAACTTGGGCAGGGATCCTGACCTCAACCCTTTCTGGCTTTGTGGTTCTGAATTGGCAAACCATGGAACTTCTCTGCAAACATTTCATTATAAAAGAGAGATTCATCATAATGGGCATGCAATGTTTGCTGGGTGCTTGAAAAATAAGACATCGATGGATGTGCTGAAGGGAGCCATTTTATTGAGTTACAGGGGAACAGAGGCTGAGGACTTCTGTGGCTTTAGAAAGCCACTGGACAAAAGTCGCTCCGGGTGAAAGGAAAACTCAGCATTGAGGTTGGTGTGTGAAAGGTCACATTCAGTAGTGGATCTGGAAGATTCCATCTGCTCCAGCAGAGCAGCGAGGGGGCGTGGCTCTGCTGAAGATTTTTCCCACTGAAATTACAGAGGCAGATCTCACCTGAAGGGGGCTGCACACCGCCATGCCTGCGATTATGCCTGCGTTCCTAGAGAGGGGATTTCCCACACTGCAGCGTAGAGGTTAACCATTGTCATCCACAACCAAGCGCTCTGAGGATCTCAGAGACTGAGGGGAGTCCGTTGAAAGAATTTCAGAGAGGCAAATTGATGTCACACACTGGATGGACCCCCTACTCTCCGATATAGACCCCTCATGGATTCATTATCTCAGAGACTAATCGTGGTGAGTCCTTACACCTCCCTGGCCCCCAACCCACCACACTTTCAAAGGACAGGCAATGCATGGTAGACACAGTCATCACTTGGTTCTGTTCAGAGGCAGCGGCTTTGGGGCTTCAAAGCAGCGCTGCTGGGAGCCTCTGCTTCTCCCTACATGTAATTACCTCAGCAAATCTACTGTTTTACTAAATTCCTCTCTAGGACTTAGGGATAGAGGGTCTTCAGGGGCCTCTTCTCTGGGAATTGGGGTAGCAGTTGTTTAGACCACGTGAAAGATGACAACCTCATCACAAGGTGTTTGTTTTTCTCTTCTTGTTTCTAATTTGCAGACCACATCCACAAATGTTCATTATAAGGAGAGATGAATGGAGCCCAAGCAGAACTCTCAGGCTGGTAAGAGGCCCTGCCTGATGCCCACCACTGCCATTAATCTCTACAAGGCCCGAGGAGACAGGCTCCTGCAGGAGTCCAGATGTCATTCGTTCCTCATCTAATTCCCAACATATTACTGGATTTACCCCATTTGTGTCAGCTTGGTTCTCTCTGCTCTACCCTTGAAAGCCCAGACTAAGGTCACAGAGAAGAACGGCGATGGAGGTATGAATAGAGTACACCATGCCCTGAGTGCTCGTTCTCTTCAGTGGGTCGGACTCCCTCAGAATTTAAAACAGGGTGAAAATTCTTTCACACTGGTACATTTGGTGATGAGACTGTTTTCCTTTTGTATTTCTGTGATTCCCAAAGTAAGTATTCCAGAGTTTTTAATTAAAGAAAAGTTAAACCTCAGGTATTACTTGAAACCAAAACGGAGCTGTCAAGTATTAAAAATAAATAGAACGATGTGAATTGCCCCTTTGCAGACAGATATATATTTAATGTGGTTCATTTAAAACCTTATACATATAAAAAAGAAAAATCTTATTTTAAAAATTTTACACATTCTTCAGTGTCTTTGTGGCTTATATGTACACAGACAACATAAGTGCGTGTGTGTAAACATGTGTTGTAAGTGTATGCCAAGGGGATGGTGATGTCTGAGATCTACTTTCCACCATAATCTGGAGTTTGGGGCAGTCGTGAGTTTCCTGGCTTGGGTGCTGGGAATTGATCAGGTTGGGAAGAGCAGCATGTACATTTAATCACCAAGCTGCATCTCTAGCCCCATGAGTGCACTTGCTTTATCCTCTCCTGTTTTGGGCAGGAGAAAAATGTCATGGATCCCTTTCCCTACATTGTCTAGAGGATGAAGTGTTCAGAGAAGAGACCCTGAAGCATCCAGAACCCATGTCTCTGACACTGTTTCATTTTTGGTAGGGACCAATGATCCAGCAAAATAAATCTTTGCCTTCCCAAACACAAATAGTACAACAAGTTAACAAAAAGCATTTTAAACTTTTCTTTAAAGAAAAAAAGAGTCCCAGTACCCTGGAGGAAGTGTCGAGCAGATCTCTGTGAGTTTGAGGATAGCCTGGTTTACATAGCAACTTCTGTGCCAGTCAGGGATGCATTGCAAAAACGAACAAGACAAAGCTCAAGACTCCTTCCTTAGGGTTCAAGCGTGGCTGTCTAGAACTTGGGGTGAGTCAGCCCTTCTCATGGCTGCCGTTCCTTCTGGATCCAGCAAAACAGCTAGGCCATCATAGAAGTAGGATGGCCATTGTTGTAATGAGCAGGTAAGGGGTGAATTGGGTAGGTGGAATATGAATGGAGCAAGAATTATGAATAGAGGATGGATAGGCAGATGGATAGCATAGAAAGAAAGTGTATTCACTTAAAGCTAGCAGACAAGATTGCATTCTGTCGGTGCTGTTCCCACATTCTTGCCTGCTTTGAGCTCATTATGATAATTTAATCGAAGGCCTTCTTTTTACTATGTAAAATGTTTGCCGTACACAGAGACAGTGATCTTGCAGTGAGTCAACTCACACTAATTCCCCTGAGACTGGCCCTGTCTCATCACAGGATGTGCCTCATCTCCAGGAACCCCTCAATCCTGGGGAAACTAAACATCTAGCTGGTCTCCTTAGCATCAGATACTATTTTAAGAGTCTGCAGCCTGAGCGTCTGTCTGTGTTTAATATCATGTGGTCACTCAAAGTTACATCACGAAGATTTGGGTGAAGCATGTTAAGTCCAGATTACAGTCCGTGATCTATGGTATTCTTGTGAGAGATGGAGGTGGGGCAGGAGCAGTGGAGCTGGTTCCCATCCCCTACTAGGACATACCTCTTGCTTTTGCAAGATCTCCTGAACTTCGTCATTCATTGAGCTGAGGCTTCCGGGCCAACATCCTCAATCTTATTCTTTCCCATGCCTCCGGCCAAATTAACCTCAGCCAAATGGAGGTTAATTTTCTACATAAAGTTTCCAGAGAATTTAACTAACTTCATACTTTTAGAGCAGTTATAAGAATAAGTAGATATAATTTTCAAATATGCTCTAGCCAACATCCAAAAAACTTGGCTACATGGGCTTACCTTTCCTGTAAACGCATCTGGAAGGGACCACAGATAATGGTCACTGCAATACTCTTCCACTCAGGACCAGGACACTGTTCTCCACACTGGGATCAGAACTCATGGCCTCTGAGCCTTAACTTGGTGTTTACCCTTATTTCCCATCCCCACCTCATCATGTTACCATAAAAAAAATCATTTCAATGGTGTGTTTCCTGAAGCTCAGAGCTGTTGTGGGCACCTAAGAAATAACACTCTCCTAAACATGTCTACGGTGTGACTTTTTCCCACCATTGATTCCTCCAGCTGCCACATACCTGATACCCAGTCTGAGCAACACAGATGTGGGTCAGCAATCGAGTCCATTTTGACAATTAAAAATATTCTTACTGGAGAATGTGATGAATAGTTTTTAAATCACCTCCTGGGCTTGGGAAGATATTGAAGGCAATAGTTTGTTTGTTGTTTTGTTTTTTCTTAAAATTCCCATTTCTTAAAGCTTCCTGGTTTTGTATATCTTCCCTGGTGGAAGGTGAAGCACCTGAATCCTTGCACAGTGGGTGTGATTAGGGAGGATCACCTTCCTTCCCTTTCCTGAGCTATGGAACAGCACTCCTGAAGAAGCTGAGAAGGAACCTTAGAGAACATTCAGTGGATCCCGTCCTTTTGACTTATCTCCTGTCTGGGACTAGCAGTTCGATTCTCTCTGTACTTCGATTCCAGCAATAATAGGCCATAGGCAATAAAGCTGCTCATAACCATTAGTGGGAGTCATACGGCAATAATAAAAGTTATAAACTCATTTACAAACCTAAAACACGGCACACATCATATTCTACAGTCAAGCAGCTTATCTACCTGAACAAACTTTGCCTTGAACATACAGTTCAACAGTACCTGGAAACAAACGCAAGCAAGCACATTCTTCCCTACGATTAGATCTGAGCTTGGCTTAGCAGGCGGGGTTAAGAAGTACACTGGTTTTCACAGGGCTCCTTCCAAATGGTCAATGGAGCATAAGGCTTTGAGCAGAGGGAGATCTCACCTAGGGTAGGGAAGTTTGCTTTCATGGGACATCATTACACTGCATCTTTGGGATCATCACATTGCCTTCCTAGAACAGTAAGCATGAGCTCATGTCTCTCATTTAAAAGGCAATTCATTAAAAATTTTGTGTCTTAAACGGCAACCAACAGATTGGGAAAAGATCTTTACCAATCCTACAACAGATAGAGGCCTTATATCCAAAATATACAAAGAACTCAAGAAGTTAGACCATGAGGGAGACAAATAACCCTATTAAAAATGGGGTTCAGAGCTAAACAAAGAATCCACAGCTGAGGAATGCTGAATGGCTGAGAAACACCTAAAGACATGTACAACATCTTTAGTCATAAAGGAAATGCAAATCAAAACAACCCTGAGATTTCACCTCACACCAGTGAGAATGGCTAAGATCAAAAACTCAGGGCACAGCAAATGCTGGCGAGGATGTGGAGAAAGAGGAACACTCCTCCATTGTTGGTGGGATTGCAGACTGGTACAACCATTCTGGAAATCAGTCTGGAGGTTCCTCAGAAAGTTGGACATTGAACTACCTGAGGATCCAGCTATACCTCTCTTGGGCATATACCCACAAGATGCCCCAACATATAAAAAAGACACATGCTCCACTATGTTCATAGCAGCCTTATTTATAATAGTCAGAAGCTGGAAAGAACCCAGATGCCCTTCAACAGAGGAATGGATACAGAAAATGTGGTACATCTACACAATGGAATATTACTCAGCTATCAAAAACAATGACTTTATGAAATTCATAGACAAATGGTTGGAACTGGAAAATATCATCCTGAGTGAGGTAACCCAATCACAGAAAAACACACATGGTATACACTCATTGATAAGTGGCTATTAGCCCAAATGCTTGAATTACCCTAGATGCATAGAACACATGAAACTCAAGATGGATGATCAAAATGTGAATGCTTCACTCCTTCTTTAGAAGGGGAACAAGAATACCCTTGGCAGGGAATAGAGAGGCAAAGATTAAAACAGACACCGAAGGAACACCCATTCAGAGCCTGCCCCACATGTGGCCCATACATATACAGCCATCCAATTAGACAAGATGGATGAAGCAAAGAAGTGCAGGCCGACAGGAGCCAGATGTAGATCTCTCCTGAGAGACACAGCCAGAATACAGCAAATACAGAGTCGAATGCCAGCAGCAAACCACTGAACTGAGAATAGGATCCCTGTTGAAGGAATCAGAGAAAGAACTGGAAGAGCTTGAAGAGGCTCGAGACCCCTTATGAACAACAATGCCAAGTAACTAGAGCTTCCAGGGACTAAGCCACTACCTAAAGACTATACATGGACTGACCCTGGACTCTGACCTCATAGGTAGCATTGAATATCCTAGTAAGATCACCAGTGTAAGAGGAAGCCCTTGGTCCTGCTAAGACTGAATCCCCAGTGAAAGTGATTGTTGGGGGAAGGGCAGCAATGGGGGGAGGGTAGGGAGGGGAACACCCATAAAGAAGGGGAGGGGAAGGGATTAGGGCGATGTTTGCCCGGAAACCGGGAAAGGGAATAACATTCGAGATGTAAATAAGAAATACTCTAGTTAATAAAAAAATAATAATAAAAATTTAAAAAAAGGAAAAAAAATTTTGTGTCTTGGGTTTTTAATATAAAATTTAAGGGTACATATAAAAGTGAGTGGTGTTCCCCGCCATTTTGATTAAAGTCTTTTGATACACAGAGACAGTCCTAGGGGAAGTCCCTGGCACCTGAGTCACAGGAATGGGAAGGCTGGCTGGAGAAGAAGCTTGGTTCTTCCCAGGAACAAGGACTTCATGAAAATATCCTGCTTCCCACCACTGGGAGAGGACCAGGGTGAGTGGAGGGGTCAGGAAGAAGAAAGCTCATCAAAGAAGAGCATCAGCTGAAAATTGGAAAAGAATGGGCCCACCCCATTGTTTGCACAGAAGCCATGTCATGAGAACAGCCTCCTGGGGTTCAGTTTCCTGTTTCTTCTCCTGTCTTTTCTCATGAGAATGCAGTCTCAGACGGCAGGCCTATTTAGCGTTTTTTGATGGTTGGATGTCAACTGGGAATAAATGACAGGGGAATACAGCTGAACTGGAAATCACCTATCCAAAGCAAAGACGCCCACCACCACCTTTCCCTACCCTCCCCGGCAGGGCAAGTAATCATTTTCTACTACACAGGAAAGTGTGGGAAATGGGTTACAGTGTGTTCAGGTAGCACAGGCTAAACATCTCAGATCTGAAAACCGCCAATCTGAAATACCCAAACCCTGGGCATTCGCTTTCACACTTTTCAGATGGCGTCCTCTGTGCGCCCAGTGATGAGAGCTCAGGTCAGTCTGACACCAAACCCCAGCAAACACAGGTGTGCTAAATCTCAACCCCAGAAAACAGGCGTTAGGTCCCCACTGAAGGGGATCACCGTTTCTGACCGAATCAATTTCTATCGAGAGAGGTTGTCTTCATTTCTATACGAAGCTGGAACTGAAGTTAAAAAAAAAAAAATCACACAACTCATTACTCTCCCTGTTTAGAATTGTCCTTGTTTTTCTCCCAGGGCTATAGAAAATAGGATACAAGTGAATCCAAGGCCCAGGGAGAAGTCCAAAGGTCAATGGAACAATATTGTTACAGCTAGAAGAAAAGTGTCCCCACAGAGCCTGTGTGGTAAGAGACATTGGGGCTTTCCTGTCTTGTCTTGTTTTGTTTTCCTGATTTTATGTAGACAGGTGTAAGATAGACAGACAGACTGCTGATACATAGAAAGGAGAAGGGAGGAAGAAATGAAAAAAAAAATAAACAACTATAGTCTATGTTGTTTCCTGACAATTTCCATTTGTTGGTTTATAATTGTATCTTATTATTTTTGTCTATTACACGTGTTTATTATATTATTTATTTAAAATAAAATGTAATATAGAAAATACAATATAAATAGAATAATAACACTGTAAACTCTTCACAGTACTATGGCTGACTAAACTCTTGTCACAAAGCTGGCAACTCTTCCCCCAGCTTGGCCACTAGAAGATTTCTCAGCAGGACAGGGGAGGCAGCACAGCATCTCAATGTTCTACCAGATATTTCCTCAGCGGGCTTCAAGGCCATAGTCCTCAGCAGAGCCCAGAGGCAATGTAGATCTCCTTGGAACACTCACTCTCCACTGTGGGAAGGGGGCCTCCGGCTGGGCCAGGTCAACCGTCCACCCACACTCTCATCACACTCTCATTGGAGGTCCAGAAATAACAGCGCCATGCCTGTCTTCCTTCCAGCTGCAGGCTCAAGACTGAGACTTTAAAGAAAGAAAAGAAAAAGCACGTCTTCCTGTCTCACTAACACTAGACACAGATGGCTGGGGACTCCCCACGCAGACACTGTGTTTCTTTCAGTCTGACCAAGCAGGCCTGCAGGAGGGAAACCACAGTGGCGAAGTGGCTACGGGAAGGCAGCTCGCTGATTGGCTGATTGAGTCCACTTCTCTGTCCTGCCACAAACAGAAGCAAGGTCTGGGGCAAAGATCTGGGTGGAGCCGGACCTTTGGCCTCACTCTGAAGACCTCCCTGCACCCCAGCTTGCTGTTGGTTATTTCACCCTTCTGTGTTTGCTAAGCAGTTGGCCGCTGGCTTTCTGTAGAAGCCCCTTCTATCAAAGCAGCCCCAGTCTGAAACCTAGGGTTATCTTGAAAACTAAGGTAAGCCGAGGCTTCCCCATACTCGACTTTAATCGAACATTCTTCCTGTTCCAGGTTACTACAATGCTAACGGGGACAAGCCCAGAGGCAGGCCATATTGTCCTCCACAGACCCTGGAGAAAATTCAATATCCAATGATAGCGTCCCACTGTCAGGATTTCAGTGGCAGTGTCCACTGTCAGGATTCTAGTGGCAAACACTGTCAAGATTCTAGTGGCAGTGTCCACTGTCAGGAATCCAGTGGCAGTGTTTCCCTGTGAGGATCCCAGTGGCAGTGTCCATGTCCTGCTATCAGGATTCCACTGTCAGTGACCCAGTGTAAGAATTCCAGTGACAGTGTCCCCCTGGGAGGATTCCAGTGGCAGTGTCCCAGTGTAGTGACAGTGTCTCCCTGTGAGGATTCCAGTGGCAGTGACCCAGTGTAAGGATTCCAGTGGCAGTGTCCCAGTGTAAGGATTCCAGTGGCAGTGACCCAGTGTAAGGATTCCAGTGACAGTGTCCCCTGGGAGGATTCCAGTGGCATTGTCCCCCTGGGAGGATTCCAGTGGCAGTGTCCTGCTGTGAGGATTCCAGTGGCAGTGACCCAGTGTACAGATTCCAGTGGCAGTGTTCCATTGTAAGGATTCCAGTGGCAGTGACCCAGTGTAAGGATTCCAGTGACAGTGTCCCCCTGTGAGGATTCCAGTGGCAGTGTCCCAGTGTAAGGATTCCAGTGGCAGTGTCCCAGTGTAAGAATTCCAGTGACAGTGTCCCCCTGTGAGGATTCCAGTGGCAGTGTCCCAGTGTAAGGATTCCAGTGGCAGTGTCCCAGTGTAAGGATTCCAGTGACAGTGTCTCCCTGTGAGGATTCCAGTGGTAGTGACCCAGTGTAAGGATTCCAGTGACAGTGTTCACTGCCAAGATTTCAGTTTTCCTCCTCCCCAGAAATATCCTTTGCCTAGGTCACTTTATCCTCAGCTTCTGGCAAAACCTCTGGAAACCAGAAAACTTCCAGCTGTTTCTACAAAACCTTTATACCTTTATCCCTAGAGGTTCTCCTGCAGATTGTATTAAAAATGAAATAAAATTTATAACAGCAGGTATTATATTGCCAATTTTCACCGCTTGCTATACAGGTGCATAATGTGAACATGATCACATATGGTATTTTGGTTCTTGGTATAACAATTTGGAAATCAAGCACTCGGTCCATACTACAAGCACCATTATAATTTTTTCCATTAATATATTAGATTAAGCTTACATCATTTCACCTTGAAGTACCTTTCCCAGAAAGCACACCCATGACAGCTTCCAGGAACACACTTTGACCCAAGCGGGGAGGGAGTTCAAAGCCAGAGCCCAGGATCCAAACCCTTTATCTGCTACTTGCTGAGTGAATTTCTTTGGGAAGTTGATTGGCGTTGTCCTGTATAAACTGTAGCTAATAATAACAACTTCACAGGCTCATTGTGGTGACAAACTGGAAAGATAGACATGAAAGCAATTTAAGCTAGAGAGATAAACACTGTTGTTTAAAGCAGTCAGGAGTAAGTGAACCCAATAAAACCAGTCATGCTTCCATTTTCTTTAGAGAGTCTTATTGCTAGGTGAAAGTGTGTGTGTGTGTGTGTGTGTGTGTGTGTGTGTGTGTGTGCTTGTTCTTTTCACACAAGAGGATAAAAATATATGATGCATCTGTTTCCTTGGGTTGGCACACAAAACACTAGAGCCCAGGCAGCATGTACAACAACAGTTTATCTTCTTGTAATTCTAAAGGCTGAAGTTCAAGGAGAAAGCATGGGCGAGTCTTCTTCCTCCTGAGGCTTCTCTCCCAGGCTTGCCCATGGTGCCTTCTCCTTGGGTCCTCACATAGCATCTTAAGGTTCTGCACCGCTGCAAAACATCTGCGGCCATTGGCTTCCTTCTCGTGGTTTGCAACATTCTGGTCTAGGACCAGTTGGCTTCGTAGAGAGACGTAAAAGCTACTCCCCATTGGCAAAGAGAGAAGGAAGAATGCTGGGGTTCCATAATACCCCTTCGGGCACACCTGTAATGGTTTAAGTATCCTACTACAGGCCCCACCTCCTAATGCTAACAAGATCGCCATGGAGACTGAGGCCAGAGCATATGGATCTAGGAGGATGCTCACTCTACAAATCATAGCAGAATCTCTCCCCATGTCTATCTTCATTTCCTATGGTTATGCCCACATCATTCATAGTGGTCTAAAGACAGCCTACTGACCTCGTGTTAACCTTACTGCTTGTAACACCCTTCACAAATTCAGTCCCATTCTGAGAATCGGCTTGCCCAGAGTAGGCAGGCAGTAAGTTCAGACCTTGACAGGCAGTAGCACAGAGGCACCAGTCTTTCAATAATCTAAAAACAAGTTTCTCACTATTGTCAGACCCCCAAACTTGCTCTCTCAGCACTATTGGGCACAGAATGAAATTAATACTAAGAAACTGTTGATCTTGCTAAGAATGTGTCCCAAAGTCTCCTTTTCTTCTATGCAATAATTGAACAAAAATACTCTAATGCAAGCATGTATTGTCATAGAAAATCTCTTCACTAGAGTGTCTAATGATCAGTGAGAAAGGAGCTATCACTTTGTATCCATATGCAACACAGGTTCTGTTTATTCTATGCTTAAAACTTTAGCATTGTGTGTTCAATATCACAGTTTTTAAAATGTATTATTGAGCTAGCATTTAACTCAGTGGCTAAGTGATTGTTTAGCATGCAGAGACCCTGGGTTCCATTCCTAGTTCTGCACAAGGGGTTAAAAAAGGACATACCATTTCTATATTTTTTTTAAATCTGCCTTTTGTTTGCTTGTGATCGATAAATTATATTCTGAAGCATAAAAAAAAATTGTGCAGTTGGATCTAATCAAAATTTAAAATTTATTTCCAGAAGGCAACATCAAGGAAGAGAACAGCCAACAGGAAAAACATGTGCAGGAGATGCAGAACAACGTTATCTAGTTTGCTTAGCACCATGCTTCTTAGCATAGCAGAAGCCTTGGGTGGATGAAGAACTGAAATGTCACTGCATTTTTCCTAACCCTTCATCATGCTAGCATTTCACCTACATTGTGGGAATTGGCCCTTTGGAAACTTCATTTTGGTTCAAGGAGCCTGGTTCAGTAGCATGGCGATTCTTGCCTTCTATATCACATTCCTTCAATCCAAGACCCAGGAATCATTTCAGAAGAGGGAGTAGAAAGTTTCTAAGAATCAAAGGCATTGGATGACAATAAGAGAATAATGCTCACAGGGAGCAACGAGGCACTGACACAAAGGAAGTCATGACAGTTGAGTTGGTGCCCATCAAATCCATGAAAGCTCAAACTGGACAAAATCCCAGCGTGAGGGGAAGGGTGGGCATAAAGTCTAACCCCTAGCTAAGGGCATTTGGCAACTGATAGCTAGGAAAAGGAGGGTCCATTTTCCTTATGGGTGTGGCCTCTGGTTGGCTGACCATGATCTAGTAGAAAGATGGACATGCAAGTTTATGAGGACATCACCAACTGTACTTGAGAGATTAAAAAAAAATACATAAAGTAACTCTTTCTCAAAACCAGTTGTTCTCAATCTTCTTAACGCTGTGACCCTTTAATATAGTTCCTCATGTTGTAGTAACCCAACGATAGAATTATTTCTGTTTCTACGCTGTAAATATCTGGTATGCAGATGGTCTTAGGTGACTCCTGTGAAAGGTTAGTCAACCCCCAAGGGGGTCAGGAATCACAAGTTGAGAAGCACTGTTCTAAACCATCCACAGAGCCTGTGACCACATCCAATTCCTTTTTTTACAAGTAAGCTTAACCAATTCCAGCACCAATCAGGATTTCTAACATGTGATGTGTTTATAACCTTGCAGTTTTGGCCTATAAATACAGCTGCCATTTATAAAACCCCTGAACAGGTTTCCAAGCTCTTTTTGAGTTTCTGTTTCCATGGATTAGAACCTAAAATCAGCCTCAAATAAATCTCCTGTAGGTGCAACTTTGACTCAGGCTAAAGATGGGATAAAGTGGGAGAGAGGAGAAATAACTACACTGTAGCAGGTCTTTGCTAATTTGTGGGTTTTTCTTTTCTCCACCCTTTATCCCCCAGATTTCATCCCCATCACTAGAGAAGAGAGAAAGAAGGATAGAATGGAGAGAACCAGAGATTCATGAGTCTAATTTCTTTCTTCTTGTTTCTTCTTTGATGATAACTACTAACAAACTACCAACCCCCTGAATGACCAACAAACACCGATTCAGGACCTAAGCATTTATATAACCTCTGAAAAATTCCCAAAATTCCAAATGTCACACAATTGCAGAAACTATCTGCAACTGGTAAAACCATGCCTCTAGCAGAGCGCAAGGCAAATCATGGTCAGCTGCTGTAGACAGTCCAAGTACCCCACATCCCTAGACCTGGGATTAAAATGAAAACATAATCATAATATTTCATCATGATTCATAATATTTTTAAAGAAGCTAAACTTCTAGAATTCTCACTACCTTACCCAATGCTGGAAAGAGGGTTGTTAACTCATGTCTGTTTTTCTCTTTTGTCCCAGCTCTATGTAAGGGTTTCCGAGCTTGTACTCAGAGAGAGGACTGTTATCAGAAGGCACAGGAAGGCAACTTCTCTACTTTTCATGAGTCCTATTTGAAAGTCTCGTGTGGGGCACACAGGAGAGTCTCACAACCATGCCATGCTGGATACAGATGGATATACTGTGCTCTTATAGCCTGAGCAGGGGAGAGGATGTTTAGAGATAAGGGAGCCAACCCTTGAAGTCTTAATTTATCCACAGACTGTCAGATTGCCTAAGTGTGCTGGAGGGAAGGAGTTTCAGGAAAGTGAAAATCATCCGGGAGTTCCAGGCCAGGTCAGGACACTGGCGGCACAGTGGACTGCTGAATGAAGAGCTCCAACTAAGTCAACATCGGCCCAAGTGGTCTTTGAAGTCACAGCCAACGTGAGTCTATGATTTCAGGGTTCAGAACAAGTTGGGCTGATGTCATTAGATATTGAAGCAGATGTGATTCCAGTGAACCAAATAATCTGCCTTTAAGAGTAGATTCATAGTTTTAATTTTTCTCCTTTTTATTAAAAAATCATTTTCATTTCATTTAATTAATCATAAAATTCATCTTAAAAATCTAAGATTAGTTCAAAGTCCCTAAAATAAGTAATCAGGGCTAAACATCTTAATTTCAGAAAACCAAGCAGACATGTAGTAACTTCTGAAAAGACCTGTGTCACAGAGATTAAAACCAGCTTTGGAACTGACAGTCTTCTTGAAGTTGATTTGTATGCCCCAGGGGGATGGAGGGTAAAGTGTGTGTGTGTCTGTCTGTCTGCCTGTCTGTCTGCCTGTCTGTCTCTATGTGTATACATCAGCCAGACCTCTACTATTACAAGGTTCCCTGTAGCAGCCACAGTCACTCCCAAGTCTGTGAGTCTGGTCAATAGAAGGTGCCTGGCTTTAGTTGTCTGCTAACAGCTCGGCCTTCACTCTAGCCAGAGTGATACCAACACAGCTGTGACGTAAAACTTGAACCAATTTTGTCACCAGGAATATAAAGTATCCAACACGAACTGACCTTCAACTTACTACTTTTCTAACTATAAGCTACGTATTTTGGAGTCGCAGTCAATTGGAAAAGGAACCAGTTTTGATCTCTGTGACACAGGTCTCTTCAGAAGTTACTACATGCCTGCTTGCTTTTCTTAAATGTTCTTAAATTCGTAGTTCACAGGCTAATTTGCAGCTATGAAGTGACAGGTTATCCATATTCTCAATGTAAGAAATCTCAGAAGAATCTAAATGTGAGTCTAAACTATTGATGTTTCCCATGATCTCTGTTTTCCTCCCTCTCTTCTTCCTCATACACTTACTTAAACCCACTTTATTTCAGGGAACTCACTTTATTTACCATATCCACATAACCATAAACTCACCCTTTACTTCCATTCAGGGTGTGATGGAGCCAATTTTTTTGTGTTTTGTGTCATGTTTAAAATGGACAATTTAGGGTAGGAGGAAAAGAAAATAATTTCAAGAAGCCACTTTCCAGGTGCTGTCAATTCTCTGTGTCTGAGGATTCAGACGACTGTGGAGTAAAGAATATTTGGTGTGTATAGGGAGAAACTGTTACCGACATTAACCCCAGTCCCTAATAATACAGACCAGCAACTGTTAGCTAGAGTTTACACTACACCATGCATTTGCAGTAAGACTTAAAGCTATGGGTGGATGCGGGTAGGTCATGTGCAATAAAGTCTTATGCAAGAGACTTGCACATGCTCAGATGTTGGAATCAGGTACCAGTCCCTGTGGATCTGGATACAGTAGATGGTTGTGCTGACCATGGTGGCCTCTGCAGTCCCATCTCTGTAGCTCTGCATTTGTCTCCAAGACTTGACTCACCTGGCAGCTGAAGTGACAGTCACATGAACAAGCCAAAAAAAAAAAAAATCTATCTCCACTTTTGATTGAAAAATATGTAATAAAATGAAAGGATACATTAAAAAAAAATCCACTTTTTCTTTATCTTTAACGTCACTTTGTTGTTCTTTCTCATGCTTTTTTTTAAATGGTAAACTTACCTAACAATGGGCTTGATCTGCCTTGGTTCACCATCAGGGTTGCGAACCAGTTTAACCTTTATCTTAAATTAACTGTTTATATCAGTGTTTGTCCTTCCAAATGCCAGTGTTGAAACAGGAGCTGATAGGATGGGCCCCTTCAATGCTATCACCACTTTCTCTGAGTAGAGGTGTGAGTCCCCATAGGGGCTGCTATCTACTGTCTTATTAGAGTAAGATAAGGAAGTATGAAATGGGAGTACTCTACGTACAGTCAATATGAGAAGTCCCACCTGAGATTAGTCCTTGGAAACCATAAACTAAATATGAAAACATTGTCCAAAAGCATAGAAACGGCCATCATACCTTTTAGAAACTCCTAAGGGTGGGTACCTCTGGAAAATTACCCATGCTTCTGGGCTACACTTCCCCTTATGATATCCAAGGGAGTGTTGGCTCACCCAGCACAGCTATACAATCCAACTCTCTAACTGTATGAATCTAGGAGAAGACTGCGTGCAGGTTCTTGTCTAAGGTGCTTTCCGGCTCCCAGATCCACTTGTCCTGTAGGCTTTTCCTCCAGAACTGCAAATTGCACCTGGTGGTGGGACACCCCTCCAGTTTACCTTTATAGGACTCTATTAGTTTGAACTAGTATCACTGATTTATGGCCTATGACTTCATGGCTGTCAGACCTTCAAACTCC